>NC_090437.1:148337898-148640928 GCF_031143425.1 Pleurodeles waltl | reverse complement strand
AGATTCGTAAAACTAAATCAGCGTCCCTTTTCCTCCTACCTTTCCGTTCTGAACTGAGGCAATGTCATAAGTAGTAACCCCGAAAACAAAAACACACAGACACCCACAGCACAGTTGGAAAAGCCAGAATTGCCTTCACCCTGAATTGCCTAATGGGTATCTCAATTAATATGGAATACTTTTTTTACCAGAGTTAAATTAAAAATGTCTACATTCGGTCACAGTGTTCATTCTGGGGAAATTTTGGATGGGCCACATGAGTTTTCCGCGTACCCGATATTTATTGTAGAATTACGATTTACTAA
Source organism: Pleurodeles waltl (assembly GCF_031143425.1). Classification (NCBI taxonomy): domain Eukaryota; kingdom Metazoa; phylum Chordata; class Amphibia; order Caudata; family Salamandridae; genus Pleurodeles; species Pleurodeles waltl. The sequence goes on along the minus strand of NC_090437.1, from coordinate 148,640,623 downwards.
TTGCCTGGTACTTTTATTACTTTTACCGATAGACGATTAAAAATGGTAAAGCTTTGATAACAAGAGCTCCCATATCCGGGAGCAAGAATGAGATTTAGTACAATTATTGAGTAATGCTTTTGGCTCTATCTCGAACTCTTGCACACAAAATGATTTAGTGTTTCTAACCGGTGATTATTCCAAATTGTTTTTGCAGTAATTACTGTAAATACTTATGACGCAAACACGTTAGCTTTATTATACACCATATGTGTCCATTTTAAGCTAATGTGTTGCTGATAATGGTCGCTTTTAGTTACTAGTTCAAAATCTTGAAACTGGATAAAATCAGGCACAAGTGTAAATATATAATTGGAACTCTCTCACTGATGAGTCTTAATGTGCTGAACAGTCCTGTTTAAATCTACCATTTAACGATTGAAAATCTCAGTTAGAAATAGCTATTTTTCCGAAAACTTTGGTCTTTGTCTATGAAACTGAACTTGTGATATATTGTAAGAAAAAACCTTGAATATTTCATCTTTCGATTGGCTTCTTTTATACTGTAAATTTACATTCAAGTTCACAGGAGTTATAATAGAAACGTTTGGATGGCTTACTACAAGATGTTCATTTTGACTCTGTAGGGAGCCCAATTCTTCTCTCCTCTTAATGACTGTTGATTATTAATGATAACTGGTGTTTAATGCTTGTTGATAATAGAACAGCAAATAGTTATTATAGAGTTCAAAGAGGATTTTTCCCTTTGTTCCTAGTTTGTTGGTGGCTAAAAATGATCAGACCATCCCATTAGGCTTTTTATAAAATGTTTTATAAGTAATTAAATTGCTAATTCGTCAATTTGTCATTTTCAAGATTCTTAAAAAGGAAATGTATTTTTAACTCAATCCATATTGGCATTTTCATTTCATTACAATTGACAAATAGTATCATGAGCACATCTGCACATAACCTTTGTGCCCATTATGGGCCTAGATGAGGTGCCTAGTTTACAAGGTAGTCATCATGCCATTTCAAACTGCTAACCCATTCTACTTCCTCAACTAGGAAGCAGAGAGCAATGTGATTATGCTATGTTCTTATTTGTCAATTCGTGTCAAACTCGAGGGCCCACAAATGGCAAAGGGAGCCTGAGCTGCCCACTTAAGGGATGGGAAAAGAACCAATGGCCTGGCCACATGTGCATACGCCCCTATTAACGCTGAATTTTATTAATGAATATTCATGTATTCTGAGTGTTGAATTTACATAGAAAATGAATTAACATAGAGAAAAATAATGCACGCATTTGAAGTAGCGCCCACCTGAGTGGTTGTCAATGTTCACGAAGTGTACTTATTAATAGCTTATTAATATGAAATGTTGAACTTATGTTTGATTAATGTAGTAATATGTCTTATTAAGGGTTATGTAGTAAGTATTAACTTTTTAAATCCTAGGCCTTAACTTATCGAGGTCTTGGGCCTAGTTGCACGGCCTCATGTCAAGCTGCATTTCTTATACAACTTATAAAATGGCTCCTTAAAGAATTAAACTGTGATTTTCCACTGAACTGACCAAGTACTCGTAGCTGAAATTCCTTCTCATAAGAATTATTGCTTGCTAGAAGATGTTGTACTAGCTGGGGATACATTGTATAATGTAGTATGTGTAAAAATGACCTTCCCAGGAGAAGACAATTGATGCACTGACTGGAGTATAAGCTGCAACAATATTGATACCTGACAAGCCCAACGATGGGAGCAAGAGAAGAGGAGCCAATCATCGACATGTGAACCGTGTACTAATAAACTTAATAGATTTGGAAATTTATTTTCATTGGACTCAATGCAAACATGCAATTCTTTGACCAATAAGGACGTGGGAAGTAGTTTTAGGAGATCTAACTTAGCCAGACTGCACCGAGAGGAGAGAGGCCCTTAGCTATTTTCTTCCTAACGGTCCTGAGAGGCCATTCCGTGACATTCTTCTTAACTGTCTTGAGTGTTTAGTGATTACTCTTTTCTGAACTGCATGAAGAGACTTTTCTTTTCCTGAACTTTAATGCTGAATCTTGATGCCTTGCTGACCAAACTGATGTCCAATTGACGAAGACTGTCACAGCTTGCTGAACCATACTGAGGCCAGGTATAGGATGGTGTTACTGATTGTTATGTCTATTTGCTTTTGTTCCTAAGTACCAACCGCTACTTTTGATAGCGCGATAGTTAGATGTTTTTCCAAATTTATGTTGACTAAATTTGTTTTGCATGAAGTCCAAACATGCTATTCTAATTTGATATTAGCTAGGGTATTCACTGATGATGTTCGTTACATGTAATAAAAGTTTATATCTTTTCTTTGCTGAATCTAAATGTATGTAATTTCGTTTGCGCAGTTATTCGTGCTCTTAATTTGTACTGTAATCTTAGAAAGCAAAGTGGCTCAAGCTTTGATTAGATTGCGATTCTTTAGGTGCTTTGGTCAGCCAATATTGTTTTTGTATGTTTATCATTTGATGTTGAGATTAAGTTACATGACATTAGCATTGTTAATATAGGGAAATAAACATTCTTACGTTTACATAAAAGTGTGGTTATTCATGGCTGTGACGTCATGGTGTGTGGAAATGCCTGACTCCTATTGATTATTGATGTCATTGATTGTTATTGATATTGATTTGTATTGGTACGGGGTCACATGGTGGGAACTACTCGAAGCGCAGTCAAAAGGTCCATCGGCCTATACGCATCTCCTTGTATGTTTACTTAATAAGGTCTGATGCGCTAACAGAGATGGTAGCAGAGATTGATGGTTTGTCTCCTTAAGAGCCCATCATAGAGGCCCTGTACATGGTTTGTCTCCTTAACAGCCCATCATACAGTCCTGAGATAGGTAGTAGAGTATTTGGTTCCAGAGATAGTAAGCGAGGAATCACAGGTGCTCCCAGAAATGGTAGTAGGGTTAGGGTTAGTCTCCTACAAAGAGCAAAGTAATTTGTAGATTGGGTGAAATTGGTGAAAGTTTGGATTTTTCAGATTCAATGATACAAAGTGGAAAGAAAATGTGCGTTCTAGTGATGGTGTGAATGTGCTAGGTTTTGCACTTGCACAGCTTATGCAAATTGCTGGTGAATTGTGATGTTTGTAAGGGTCTAGGGAGTTTGCATACTCCAAATGAAGTTGTAGAAGGAGTGTGCGTACTCCGAAGTGTGAGAGTAAGGAAGTCATTGAACTGCACATGTGTGTGGTGCTTTGTGCTAAAACATTGTCCACTTGGTTGTTGGTATATGGACCCTGCGTGGTCCAAGGCTCCAGAGTATATTGAAAAGTGTATGAGACACTTGGTTTTTGATGTAATTTTTCTGGTTTAATAGGTCAATCAGGCGTGGTCAACAGGTAAGAGTGTGAGGCAAAGTGAGCTAAATAATTATTCTACTGAGATTTGGTGAGTCCTATGTGCACCAGGACAGGCCCACTGATCAGTTGAGAGTGAAATTTGTGGGTCGAATTTTGCTTGCGTATCAGGGAAACCAAGAAAGAAGGAGTATCTGTTAGAGCGAAACGCCATCAATGAAAAATCCGTAAAGTTTCTGAAGCAATTGTGTTGCCCTACCTGTAATAAACAGATAAATTGGTTTTGACTTTGTTTAATGCTCACAATAATATTGCATTAGTCTTTTGTGAATTTGAGTTTGGGAGGACAAGCCGCAAGATTTTCTCAGACGCAATACGTGTGAGTGTGACATCAGTGGAGCCGCGGTGGGAAAGGATGGTTAGTGAGAAGGGTCGCACACGGATTGGCTGACAACCGTGAAGCGCAATTGGTTGAAAAGGTGGGTGAAAAGAATTCTGGGATTAAAAGTCACTTCCTGATCCGATTTAGAATAACATAAATGTTGAAAAAATAAACATTTTCAAAGCATTTAAGAGTGCGGTAAGGGGAGATACATACATTACAATGAGTATAGGGGATATTGCACTGCCAAAAGGTACACCAGCTTACATTGTTAATCGAAGAAAAGGGTGCGGTGCCATGTCTTTGGCTGAAGCCGAAGTGCAAAGTGACAGAAAGATGCGAGTTTTGCGTTTCCTACCCACAGAACATTTAATTTGAGGAGTTTAATATATCTGAGGATGGTGCTGTATGATCTGAATCCCCTCTGAGACCAGCACAGTTCGAGGCATTAGCAATCTGGGAGTTAGTGGCCAGACAGCAACAGCAACAGAAATTTGAGAGGAGGATGAGAAAGGCAGATAAAACACTAGCAGAGTCTAGATGGAACAGTGATCAGAGGTTTTGGAGAACCAAGACTTTACAGGGAATTAAATTGTTTCCAGCGATTCACAGGACAGCGAGAGAGAAGAAAGGAAAGCCACTAGAAAGACAAACCGAAGCCCTTCCGAGAGTAGAGAGCAGAGATCAAAAGAGTCTAGAGGATCCCTCTCACTTGAGGAAGAGTCAGACGATAATGAGTTTATTTTGCAGTTACTGAGAAATCGTCCCCACCATATGCATCACAAGAGAGTGGTCCGAGCACTAGTGTAAATCCTTCCGCTCTGACCACAAGTCCAGTGCAGATCAATCCTAGTATGACACAGAGCCCCATGCAGAGAAGTCTTAATGGACCTATTACTCTGGTAGCATAAAATCAGGTGCCAGAGTTGAATGTCCAGAGAACTTACCCTAATGCACCCATTGTGGAAACTGCCACAAACTTAATAGTGCCAAAAAGACAAATCTTTCCAAAACCAATGTTGGTTCAGATAGAACCAACTCCACTTTTACTGCCTCAAGTGCAGTCACAAGCAATGCCAAAGTACATTCCGATAATGGGGACACAATCAGATAGGTCCGTACTGATGAGCCAGAATGTGGGAATTATGCACCCACAGAACTTGAGAGTCAGACAAAGCCCAGATGCTGCTTCTGTACCTATTAAGATTGGTCCTTTTGTACCTTTGTTTGCTCAAGAGAATACCAGTGCAAACAGGCGGGGAGTCCTGAGTCAGAATTAAATGAGGGGAGGCTTTAATGAGAATATCCGAGTAGTCTCTCCTATGGGACAGACCTTTGACGGATCGAGATCATTGCTAGACCTAAGTCAATTCAGAATTCCTCCGGATACTGTCATAGGGCCAAATGTTAGTCAGAGTCTGAAATTACTGACATCGCAGTCCTCAAATACAGTTGTGTAACCAATGCCACATGCCTGGCCAACAATATTTAGCTGCAAGGTTTTACTGCCCAACAACTGACTGAACGGTTAGATAATCTGAATACCCGCAGAGTGCTCCTAGTGGAGAGGAGAACTTGAACTATACAAGACTAGGAATGGAAGCTGGTGAGCTCATTGAAGGAACTATGGGTGTGAATAGACTACAGTCCTACACAGAAGCAGAGCTGAGATATCTGTGCTCAAAAATGACAAGCAAAGTGAGCCATGTACATCAAAGACTAGCAGACCTGGCAGAGAAGTACGGCCTAGACATAGAGAAAACAAACCATTTGAAATGGAGTTACAGGTTGGATTTTGACACAAAAGATTTCGAACACATGATATCTGCAAGAAGGAAAACACACACCTTAGGGAGTTACTCCAAAGTGTCCAGACTTGGGGAGCATTAGACAAATGGGAAGGCAGATGCGTAAAGAAAAGAGATAAAAGAAAAAGAGATTCTGCAGCTCTGACTGCAAAGGTGGAGCAGGGTAAGGATACGATGAAAATTTTACCAGTGAGAGTGATTCCAGAGGGAATTTTGTTCATGTCTCTTGGAGCAGGGCATGATTATCCTAGGTTGAAAGAGAAACCAGTAGAATGGTACCAGCAGATAGACAGGTTCGTTAAACCTGCAAAATGCCTGTGGGAGGAATTGAACACCTCATTACAGATAGTAGTTCCAGCTGATTTGTGGAAAGAGTGTAAGAGAAGTATAGATTGGCCGACAAAAGAACCAGAGAGAGATCCGACTACAGGTGCGCCATCTCCTGAGGTAATGAAATATTATTACAAAGTGAATACATTTTTGAAAACTAGAATTTCGCCCAAAAACATTGACTGGCAGAGAATAGACAGGACAGCTCAGGAAGCAAAAAGGCGATACATGCCTATTATGAGAGATTGTTGCAGCTATTTAAGCATTACAGTGGTACGGAGACAATGGGTCAGAAAGAGATGATTTATTTTGTGTTTAAATTTGTGGAAAGATTGAGACCTGAAATTAACCAGATGATTAAGAGTCATTTGATTTGCTCGCAAGCAAAGCTGATTGATGAGGTGTTGCAGTATGCAAAGTACTGTAGTGACAAGATTGAGTTGAAGCAGAGAAAGCAGAAACAAAAGGCGATGGTGATGCTGATTAAAGCGGCACAAGCAGGGATGTAGGGAAATTTTCCACAGCAGCATCAGGGAAATGTGGTATTTCAAAATCAGATGAGAGGTAGAGGTCGTGGGGGAATTGGTAATAGAAACCGTAGTCCCGACTTGGGTACTGTAGTGGTCCAAAATGATGTGCAGGGAATGAAGAGATTGCTATCATGTCACGCTTGCGGAGCGGTCGGACATTGAAAGCGGAAGTGTCTGATGATGGTACAAGAAGGTGTTGTTCAGCAAACAAGTGACATCAATTTGTTCTAAAACATGAGAGGCCATAGTCCAAATTTTCATAATAATGTGAATCAAATGCGAAGTTTCCAACCCATGTATTGGGTGCAAATGCTACACGTACAGATGACACAATTGCAGCCAAAGCAACAGCAGGTTCAAATGGTACCTAGACAGCAAAATCACATTTCAAATCCCTGAAGCCCCAATGGAGCAGCAGCAGGTGAAGCTTCCTCAACAGGTCACAGGTCAGAAGTTTAACCAAAGTGATAACACTGTACACCAATTCCCTTTACACAGCGAGAATTGAATAAACAATGACTGGGTGAGCAAGAGTTTGGTTGAAGAGGAATTTGTGCTTGCAGCTTCTTTAGAAGTAGATAAGAACAGCTAATATGTGAAGGGAAAGGTAATGGGTCACAAGGTTTCATTCTTAGTTAACACAGGAGCTACACACCCCACAGTGAGAAGTGCAGAAGTTCCAAACTTTACCCTTTCAGGAAAGACAGTCCAGATTGTAGGAGTAGCAAATCAGTATTTGACCAACCCAATTACAGAACCAATTCAGGTTAAAATTGACAACTTTGAACGATTACACAAATTTGTAGTCTGTGATTCAAGTCCGGTATCCCTATTGGGAAGAGACTTGGGGCCAGATGTAGCAAAGGGTTTTACCTATTCTGTGTCTATGGGAAAATGTGTTCATTTCAATGGCCCTTGCTGTGTAAAACAAGGTGCTTGATTACTTGTTCAAACAATGAAATCGAGATACAGACGAGCCGTGAAGATGAGGATGACCCAGCTCCAGAGATCCAGTGTGAGACAATAAATTCGGAGTACCCCTGATTAATTTCTTTCCAGTATTAACTGTAAAGGAGCTTCCTCCTGATTTACAGGGGAGGGTTAAAGAGAAAGTGTGGGATTTGGAAGGAAAAGAGATTGGCCTGATAAAGGGAGTTGAGGCAGTTAAAGGTCCTGTAAAGCTGAACTGAATTTTCCCTCAGATTTCCCAGTACCACATGCCACAGGACATCCTTATGAAGGCTGCTCACATGATTGCAGAATTTGTAAACTAAGGGGTCTTGAAAGAAGTGTTGAGCAGCCCATATAAATCACTGATAATGGGATTGAAAAAAAAGCCCTGTGGGAAAGTTAGAATTGTACAGGACGTGAGAAAAATAAATGAGATTGTGATCAAATGTTGCTCTGTGGTGCCAAATCCAGCCGTGATTCTGTTTCAGATTCCATGTGATGCTGAATGGTTCACCCTCATAGACTTGTCACAAGCCTTCTTTTCTGTACTGCTTCATGAGGAAAGTCAATTTCTCTTTTGTTTCAAATCAAGTTTATTGTTGGTGTAGAAATCCTAAAAGGTTATCAGAATCACCTTCCATATTCAATCAGATCGTGAAAAAGAAATTGGAGTCATTGGAATTGCCTTTCCAATAGACAATGGTACAGTACATTGATGATTAGCTGATTGCATCCAAAACAAAGGAATAGTGCAAGTATCACACAATTGCCTTACTGAACCATTTGGGAAAGAATGGTCATAAAGTGTCTGCACTTAAATCATAATCTTGTCATAAAGAAGTGAAATACTTGGGTCACCAGATTGAGAAGGGGACAAAGAAAATATCCAGAGAAAGGGTCACAGCCATATTTCAGATGAGTCCTCCAGCCACCCAGAGAGATGTAGGCTACTGTCCCCAATGGATTCCAAATCTTTAGGTCATTTCCAAACCATTACAGAACCTGACCCACTAGAAGGTCATCGATCCTCTAGTGCTAGATCAGGCCTCCATGAAAGCTTTTTCTGATTTGAGAGAGAGTCTGTTCAAAGCTCCGGCATTAGGTATGCCTGACTACACTAAGGCCCTCATTACAATCCTGGTGGTTGGTGTTAAAGCAGCAGTAATACCGCCAACAGGCTGGCAGAAAAAAAAATGGAATCCCGACCATGGCGGAAACCGCCAACATAGACAGCCACTTTAAGACTCCGACCACCACGGCGGTAAAAACAAACACCGCAGCGGTAACCGCCAACAGACAGGCGGAAGACAATGTACCATCCACACTATTACAAGAGGCCTATCCACCACCTTTTCTGGGGCGGTACCAAAGCTATCAAAAGCACGGAGGAAACAGAAATTGGAAGGGAAACCACTCACCTCTCGACACCCGACGAGGAACCAGGATGCCATGGAGTCCGAACTACAGGTCCTGCCCATGCTGCTCTTCCTCTTCTTGTATCAGGAGCAGGAAAGACGCCGTCGACGACCACAGTGAGTACTGCACCTACAACACAGGGGAGGGTGGGAGGGAAAAGAGAGTGACACACACAACACGCAATACCCCCACCCCCACCCTCACCCACAACACCATACACACAAATACATTCAGCAACACTACATATACACCCCCTTACCTCCTGGAAGAACGCAAGGACAAAAGGAAATGGTTGTAACAAGTATAATCAATAAAAATCAGATAGGGCCATTTAAAAAATGAGTATATACAAATGTGTACACCAACTACCCAAGTCCGGATATTAATTAAACATTATCCGTGGATCAGTGTCCCAAAATGCATGGGCGAAGCCCACACAAGATACCTGACTCAAAACTGAGAGAACACTGCAGGGGCATCAGATAAACAGACACCTCAGGGGGAGGAGGGGGCACCTCAGCCGGATGAACGCACAATGCCACTGCTCCACGAAGGGGCTCAATGCCCACTGATTGGTCCTAGGGAGTGCAAAGCAACAGTCTCTGAACTCTCTTCAGTGGGCAGTTTGCCCACTGCTTCATCCTGGGGAGTACAAAGCCACATTCGCTCAAGTCTCTCCAGTGGGTGGTTTGCCACTGCTTTATCCTGGGGATTGCAAAGCCACAGTCTCTCAAGTCCCTCCAGTGGGTGGGTTGCCCACTGCTTTATCCTGGGAAGTGAAAAGCCACAGTCTCTCAAGTGGATAACAGTCTCCACTGGTTCTGGAGGGGGCATTGTGCCCAGAGTGCATCATCCTGCCAAGGACTGAGGTAGTGGATGCAAATCTCCACTGGTTCTGGAGGGTGCTTTGTGTCCAGACTGCTTCATCCTGCAAAGGACTGAGGAAGTGGATGTATCTCTCCACTGGTTCTGGAGGGGGCTTTGTGCCCAGAGTGCTTCATCCTGCCAAGGACTGAGGAAGTGGATGTATCTCTCCACTGGTTCTGTAGGGGGCTTTGTGCCCAGAGTGCTTCATCCTGCCAAGGACTGAGGTAGTGGATGTGAATCTCCACTGGTTCTGGAGGGGGTTTTGTGACCAGAGTGCTTCCTCCTGCCAAGGACTGAGGAAGTGGATGTGTCTCTCCACTGGTTCTGGAAGGGGCTTGGTGCCCAGAGTGCTTCACATGCAGTGTGGAAGGTCCCATTCCCTCACCTGGGTGTGTGTGTCACGAGATTGCCTGTGAACAGGTAGCATGATACGCCATGGAGGCAGAGGCACACTCCACCCTGCTGTGACTTAGCCTGCCACCTGCTGGTACAAACAGTGCTAGGAGTCATGCCTCATGGACGCTGGGCAGGGTCCAGGATGTCTCCTGCAGCCTCGGACGGCTGCCCACTGAGGATGATTGCCATGTCAGATGTGATGGTACTGTCTGACCATATTGCGGGGCTGGTGGCAGTGCTTGCGGCGGTGTCTGTGGCGGAGGTGCTGGCGGTGGTGCATGTGTCTGCACCTGTTGAGGGACACAGCAGGATGTCTCCTGCAGCCTCGGATGGCTGCCCACTGGGGATGGTGCTGGGGACTGTTGCTGAGGCAGCAGACATGCAGGTGGCAGTGCTGGTGGTGGTGCTGGTGGCGGTGCAGGTAGCGGTGCTGGTGGCGGTGTCCACCGCCGTACAGGTTGATATACTGGTTGACAGAAGGGGTGACTCTGGTCCCTCAGCCGGTGCCACTGTGCCCTGTCCTGACCTGCTCTTCGGTTTGTGTCCCTTCCCCACCTTTGATGTTGCTGCTGGTGTCCTGCCACTGTCACCTTTTGGTTTGGAGGAGCCCTTGCTTGCTGGCAGGTGCGGCTTCTCCCTCCGGCATGTGGGCACCTTCTTTACCTTGGCAGGTGGTGGAATGGCCTGTTCCTTAGCCTCGCCAGGTGGCACACTGGCAGCCCTGATGGGTGGCGCCCGTGATGAGACCGGACTTGCAGTGCCCACTGTGCTTGGGGATTTGGTGGCTGAGGTGCTGGGCTGGGACCTGGACAGCCTGGCCCTAGGGGAAGGACGGGAGGGGGGAGGTGTAGGGAAGAGGTCAATGTTAGCCAGGAAACGTTTCTTAGACACACTGGGACTGGAAGATGGAGGGCGTTTGGGAGTGGATGAAGAGGTAGTGGTTGGAGGAGGTGTACGTTTGCTGAATTTGGGTGAAGGTACATGGGCCGGAGGCTGTTGTGAGGTGGATGGCTGTTGGGTGGGTGTATGCCTGCGTTTGTGTACTTTGGGAGGAGGGCTCACAGACACACTGAGAGAGGACACAGGGGATGTGTGAATGGTAGTGGGGGTGGTGATTGCACATGAGCGGTGTGTGGTGATGGGCATGCCGGTGATAGAGGTAGTAGATGAGGATGTAGTGCATGCAGGTGTGAGTGGAGACGAGACAGGGAGGGAGGAGGAGGACATGGAGGAGGGGGACACAGTGGAGGCAGTGGATGTTGGTGTGTCTGCATGGGAATGGTGCTGGTGTGCGTGCCGGTGGGATGAGTGGTGCTTATGTTTGCCATGACCACTCTTGTGTGTTGATGAGTGTGCATGCTGGTCTGATGGCGTGCTTGGGATAGGCAGAGGTACAGTGAATTGGGTCTGGGTGGAGGAAGTTGGAGGGGGGAGGCTGGACACAGGGACAATGGCTGCCATCAGTGCTGAGGCCAGAGCCTGAAATGCTCTCTGTTGGGCTGCCTGCCCAGAATGAATGCCCTCCAGGTATGCATTTGTTTGCTGCAAATGCCTCTCAAAACCCTGGATGGCATTCAAAATGGTAGATTGCCCAACAGTGAGGGATCGCAGGAGGTCAATAGCCTCCTCACTGAGGGCAGCAGGGCTGACTGGGGCAGGGGCTGAGGTGCCTGAGGCGAAGGCGATGCCCACCCTCCTGGGTGAGCGGGAACAGGAACCATACTGAGGGGCTGCTGGAAGAGGAGTCGCTGTCACTGTCCCCGTCGTGGAGCTCCCGTCGCCCTCCGTCCCACTTGTGCCTTCGGACTCCATAAATTCACCCTCATGGGCCATGTGGGATGCAGCTCCCTCCTGCTCCAGTGCTGCTGCTCCTCTGCCAGATGATGCTAATGCACGCAAAAGCAGGGTGACAAAACAAAAACGGGGGGTGGAGACAGAAGAGACACATGGTCAGTGCATGCAACACGACTACCGTTGGCGGACACAGCACACAGGCAGCAGCCCTATGCACTAAGCCATGCACTAACAGTGCAGGGGAAAAGCACATGCCCAAGGGGGACTCTGTCTAGACCCATTTCATGCACAGCTGGAACACATGGGAGCCTGATTAGGTGTAAAGAACAAATACCCCCTTTGGGGTTGTAGTGGGAATGAAGCTGAAAAATATGGATCTCGCTCTGCGCGTCTGACCTGGCCTAGGGGAACCCACAGGCCACCAACCCCACCCAGACACCTCGTCAAGCGCGCAGTCAGCTGAATGAGAGTGTACTCACCCTCTTGTGGCTGCTGTGATGCCCTCAAGCGCCCATCCAAGTCCGGATATGCCACCGTCAGGATCTGGTACATCAGGGGGGTCATAGTGCGACGGGCACCCCTTCCACATTGGGAGGCCATCCCCGCTGGGACTCCACCGCCTTCTTGCTCCAGCGGCGCAGGCCCTCCCATCTTTTCCAGCAGTGGGTGCTCCGTCTATGGTAGACCCCCAGGGTCCGCAATCCCTTGGCAATGGCACGCCAAACACTCTTCTTGTGGTAGGTGCTGACCTAGGGGAAAAGTGAAGTAATAATGGATGTTACTCTCTCGTACAGATCTTCTCACACATAGCCTAAAAACCTCCCACCCTGGCCTAGACATACATACACACACACACAACGTCCTCACATGCTGGCCAGTCTCCCCCACCCTCTTCCATCCACGACACTCCACACAATCATGTGCCATCCACCATGCTCACAATGTACTCACCTGTTTGTCTGGAGGACCATACAGTTGCGTGTACTGGGGAGGACCCCATCCACTAGTTTCTCCAACCTCCAAGTGAAGGCATGGGCCGTTCCCCAGACACTGTAGCCATTGTCGCTTCCAGACACAGGTCACAGCAGCACTTGCAGTGTAGGTCCTCTCCTGGTGAAGGTCAGGTATCAAGTGAGTGAACAGTTAGAAAATGGCAGCCATGTCCACAGCGGTGCGTACCGTCACTTCCGGCGTACATCGTCATTGGCTCCTGGAAAACATAGGGCCCAATGTTAAGCAATGCTGAATTGCGCCGCGGTCTTCGACCGCCTACCGTGACGGTGTACAACGCCAGCGCAGTTACCTCATTTTCTCCTTGTCCCACCTTACATGTCAGGCAGCCACCATTTCAGGGGGCCACATGGCAGCCCAAATAACTGTGTCACACCTATTTAGGCCAAGAATACGGACAGACAAAGGCACATGGAGAAAATGTAACATTTTTGCAAAACAGCATTGTGATACCTAAGTGTTGTGTGACCCTCTGCTCACCGTTCTCCTCCTTTGGGCACGCCCGCTGGGGCAGGTGATGAGATGGCGGCATCCTGCGGTGTACAGACCCCTGGTGGACCTGTCGACAATGGAAGAGAGACACATAATTATCACTTACAGACTTGATCATGCAACAATCCATGAACTGTGTGCCCAGTTGGAGCCAGACCTGATGTCAGCTATCCGCCATCCCACAGGAATACCTCTTCTAGTGAAGGTCCTATCTGTACTCCATTTCCTGGCCAGTGGGTCTTTTCAAACAACAGTGGCCATGGCATCAGGGATATCCCAGCCAATGTTCTCTAACGTGTTGTCCAGAGTGTTGTCTGCCCTGCTGAAACACATGTGCAGCTACATCGTTTTCCCTTGAGTGGAGGATTTGCCCACAGTGAAAGGTGACTTCCGTGCCCTGGGACATATCCCCAACATCATTGGTGCCATTGATGGTACACATGTGGCATTTGTCCCCCCCCCCGCAGGAATGAACAAGTGTACAGAAACCGGAAAAGCTACCATTCCATGAATGTGCCGATGGTGTGTTTGGCAGACCAGTACATCTCTCATGTGAATGCCAAGTATCCTGGCTCAGTGCATAACGCCTACATTTTGAGGAATAGCAGCATCCCTTATGTGATGGGGCAACTCCGGAGGCACTGGGTGTGGCTAATAGGTGAGCCCAAGGTCCCAATAGAGTTGACATAGGTGTCTGGGTATGGGAGATTCCCTAATGTTCGGAGTATGTCTAACAGTTGTCTCTCAATATTTGCAGGTGACTCTGGTTACCCCAACCTGTCATGGCTACTGACCCCAGTGAGCAATCCCAGGACAAGGGCAGAGGAATGCTACAATGAAGCACATGGGCGAACTAGGAGGATAATAGAGCGCACCTTCGGCCTCCTGAAGGCCAGATTCCGGTACCTCCATCTGACAGGTGGATCCCTATACTACTCACTGAAGAAGGTGTGCCAGATCAGTGTGGCCTGCTGTATGTTGCACAACCTGGCTTTGCGACGCCAGGTGCCTTTTCTGCAGGAGGATGGGCATGATGCTGGTATTGTGGCAGTTGTGGAGCAACCAAAACAACATCATCATGCATACTTCCAGTGAGACACAGGTAAGATGATGTAACTGCTTCCCACATCTCATCCTATTGTAGGACCTAGCATAAGTCTGCCTTTTTAACTCTATGTATGGACCCTGACTTTTCAATTTGGCTTTCCATTTCACAGATCTGGGTCCCCATTTGTGCCCTCTGCTATGTTTACTCCTGGCCTACAGCTGTGTAACACTGGTATGTGAACAAGTACATTGACATTGCTATATTCCAGAGATTTTGCTATTACACAATTGCGAAAGCACAGACTGACTCCAGATTGTTTTGTGTCAGTCAGTCAGTCAGTCAAATAACTTTATTCGGCAATTGCCATAAAAGTACAAACCAAGACACATTTCCCAATCTATAAATAGTAAAATAAAACTTTAAAACCATTACTGGAAGCACCAGATGAACATCCAATCTGAAACCCCTTGACATACAGAGATAAATATACTAGACATGATTAAAAAATCACAAAGTCAGAAAAGTACAAATGTTAGCGTTAAAAAGATATACTATACGTACATAAAATATTTAAAAAGGAGTAGGCCTTTTCCTAATGCGTAAAGAAGCTGTGACAAAGTCTAATACATGGTGACAAATTTGGATATTAGGCAATCTCTGAAGGTATAGCAGGGCTTCCTTATAATGAATAGGTCTAAAAAGACGTAACGTGGGTAAAATAAAGGCCCCTCTAGGTGCAGCATATAAAGGGCAAAAAAGAAAAAAATGCAAAGTGCTCTGGGTTGATTTGGAGTCACAGGGACAAAGCGGTAAATCCTTTTTCCAGAAACATGGTTCAGGGAAAGCTACCTTAAAATGAATTAGATTAAGTCTAAAAAGTGTTAAAAAGGAAATTATTTTAAAACTTGAAAACCAAGACAAATAGGGTTCAAGGCATGGAACAGTCACAATCCGAGAATAAGAATCGAAAGATTTCAATTTCAGGGAACTATAAAATCTCAGCTCTGATATGTGCTTGGAATAAGTAGACTTCAAAACAGACCTAGAGTTTGTGGTTAATAGATGGGGATCATCAAACATATATCTAAGCCCTAGGTTCTCAAAGGAGTTTTGCAGAAACATAAGCCAGGAAATCCTATTTGAGTATTCCAATTGAAGACAATCAGTGATACAGTCTTGGAGCAAACTTGCCATAGGGTTTGACCAACATTTGATCCACAGCAGTAGGGGAGCCATAAAGACCCTGTCCTCCAAAAAGCACTGACCCAGTTCTTCATGGCAGATTATGTTTGCGGTGCATTTTGGAACCAACAATAATCTGCGCAGGATTTTATTTTCTACACTCTGAAGAGACGGTATTTTATTATAGCCCCAGACGCCTGCCCCATAAAGGACTGATGCAGTGCATTTGGAATTATAAAGAGTTTTCAACTGAGCAGGGGGTCTGTGACCTAGTTTATTTGAAAAGCGAAAAATTGCTTCATTGTTCCTTATCAACTGTTGGAGCTTAAAATTAATGTGTGTCTTCCAGGACAAAGAAGAACTCATGTACATGCCTAGATAACAACATTCTTTGACCTTATTAAGAGTGTGCCCTCCCATAGAAAATAGTTTAGACTTTGTATTGCGTGGGCCACAAGTCATAACAAAAGTCTTTGGGTAATTTACTTTCAGATCCAGATTCAGCATAAAATCGTAAAATACATCCAGTAGTCCCTGTAAACCGTTTGCAGTACGGGCAATTAAAACTGCATCGTCAGCGTATAATAAAACTGGAAGGTGTCTCTGACCCATCTTCGGTATGTCCTTTGCATGTTTTAAAAGTGAATCATAGAGCCCATTTATATAAATCAGAAAGAGAAAAGGGGCTAAGATACATCCCTGCCTTACGCCCCTAGTTGACAGGATGGGGGAGGTTCTCTGCCCATGTGAGCCGACCTGAACAGAAATTGTTAGGTCTGTGTGTAGGCGTTTAATAAGCTCCAATAGAGGCGGATCACAGCCTAAGGCTTCCAAAATTTGCCATAACTTTGACCTATTAACCATATCAAAGGCACTGGTTAGATCAATGAAAGCCATGTGAATAGACTCTTTTTTGACTGTCACATATTTGCTGAGCATCAGCTGCAAGTTTAAAACTTGCTCAACTGTGCCTACACCAGGTCTAAAACCAAATTGAATAGGGGATAAAATCTGGGCCTCGGACACCCAGTCTTCTAACCGGGACAAGATCACACTACCTAAAATCTTTGCCGTCGAATCAATAAGAGAGATTGGTCTGTAACAGGAAGGATCTTGTCTGTTACCTTTTTTAAAGATAGGAACAATAATGGCCGATTTCCATGAAAGGGGCACGTTACTGTTTACCACACTATTCAAAACATTTGTAACTAGCGGACCCCAAAGATCAATTTCTGATTTAAAAAGATCAGCGGGAACCCCATCGGGGCCGGGAGCTTTTCCCTGCCTTGATCTATTAATAGCATTTTTGACCTCGTGGAGGTCAAAAATAATGTTTGGGGCCTTAGTTTTGGAATCTAAATTGAAAAGTGCAGAAGGATTTACATGCGAATTCTCATAGGTTCCTGAACAGAAGACTTTCCTAAAATGAGTTAACCAGACATCCTCAGTAATAAGACAGTCATCGGCCAAAGAGTGGTGACCAGAAAAGTATGAGTGATTAATCACTTTCCAAAATTTAGAAGTGTCCTTCTGCTCAGATGCAGCCAAAAGATCACCCCAGGCCCTGGACCTAATTTCTGATTTCCGTTTGTCAATGGCAGCCTTATAATCAACTCTGGCTATTTTAACTAATTGACGGGAGAGAGGAACTGCTTTAAGTGCATCTTTGAGTTTTTTGTGGGCAGATGAACACGCGGAGTCGAACCATCTGTGGGCCGCCGGCCCCTTCGCAGGCCTGTCCACCGCCAAGGCGCGTGAAATGTCAGTGCTTAAAAATTCAAATTCACGCACTATGCGGTCAGAATCTAACTGCTGGGAGAGACACATCTGAATCGAGTCCGACCTACTTCTTACAATTTCCTGGTTAAAAAGTTTTGGATCTATTTTGTCCCATTTTAAACGTATGCCACAGTTTGGATTATAAACAGTAGCAGCGCTCAAGCTTTTATTATTGGGTGCCTGAATAATTTTTAGGTCCAATATAATACTAAGGGGGTTATGATCACTCGCACAGTGGGGCGTAATCTTGAATTCTTGAATTACGTAAAAATCAGAGGAGCTGATAAGTATGAAATCGATAATACTCCCCCTCAAATTCCCTGTAAAGGTTGGTATATTGCAGGCGTCAGGGGCCAATTTCTCGGTAACATGGACCAAGTCAAATTTACAAGTAAAAAGGTTTAAGGCATCTCCTTCAGATGTATGGTTAAAATGAAATACTGACTCTCTGCCCTCAGCAGGAAAGGCACACAGGTCCATGTGTTCTTTGCTGCACAGAGGAGTGTTGAAATCGCCCACCCATATAATAATTAGGTCACTATTCTGCAAAGCATGTGAAGAATCTATAAAATCCGTTACCTCTTCCAAATGACCCATAAGGAGGCCCCGAGGGATATTGTTATAAAAGTTTAAAATAAGGATATCCTTTTGGCCACAAATAGAGACTAGGACAACCATAAAATAAAGGGAAGACCAGATTAAAGACACTTTTAAAAGCGGGAGATGTACGGAAACGAGAACTAAGAGGCCGCCACTAGCTCTCCCCATCTGGGAGGTTAATGCCGGCTGACACAAAGAGGTGAAACCGTTCAGGAGGAACGTATCTTTGGACCAGGTCTCCTGTAGACAGATTATATCGTAGGAGGAAATGAAGCTCTTCCAGTCCGAATTGTCAGATTTAGATCGCAGCCCTGCTATGTTCCAGCTAAGCAGAGTTAATGGTCTAGACACAGGACATGACATTAGAACTTTAGTATTTATAGGAGCTTTCAGGTCCAAATCAGGCTTTCCTGTGTCCCAGATACATTCAGCGTGGACATTCCCAGCCTTTGGTCTCTCCTTTTTAGAAGAACAGGGGTGGGTCACCGATAGTCAATCGTTCACGTCAAGGTGACTGAGAGTCGAGAACCGGTTGCTAGAGAGTACATTTACCTGTAAATGAAGCCTTTCAAAATCTGGTCTGCGAATACTAGAATTAGTGACAATGCGGTTTGGTAGGAGCACAGGGTCGTAAAAATGATACAGGGGATGTATTTGAATCCTGTTAGTTGACATTTTACAGTAGTCCAAATTGGTCAAAAAATTGTCTACTGAACGAGGATTAGCAAAATTTAAAACAACATAGTCTCCCTCCTCCAATACTTTGGAGTGTCCTACCCTCCTCACTCTTCGGGCCATGAGAATCTTATCATTGTGGAAACAATTGGATTTGAAATTGAAGTTCAACCAGTGACCAGCTTTTCTAATTAGGGAGTGGGTATCTTCTTGTTTGGAGCACTCCAGAGGAGGAACATTTGAGAGAACCAGAACGTACGGGTTGCAGGCAGGTGGTAAATGTAAAAAGTCTGCATGCTTAGTAAGTTTAGTAGGATCTTTGTCATGCGTTCTAGAGGAATAAACTTCCCTTATCGGCCCTGATGCAGGGTTGTCAGCGAAAGGTCCTTGACCAGAGACGGTTCGTGGATCAGGCAAAAAATTACTTACTCCTTGGGGTACCAAAGTAGGGGGAGGAGTAGACTGATGTGCTGGTTCGGGGCTATGAAGTATTCCCGTGCATAAAGGACCTGGTTTTAAAAAACTAGATAAAAACCTGGTCACATCGTTACAAAAGCAATCGAGCTTCCTAGCGATCAAGGTGGACATTTTTGCCTCAAGAGTTGCGCAAAAGGATTTGAGTGTCAAGTCAATAAAACTAGAAAGATCTTCAGGAGCATCCTTACTCGGAGGGCATTTGGGGAAGGAGACCAGGGGGATTGGGGGTTGGTCACTATGGGCCAGGGAGGTAGGTAGATTCTTATTGGAGCCCAGGGCCTTTTTTGTATTTTTGAGCTTTTACCCGGCTCTCCTCTTCTTCAAAGGGGGAGAATCGGCCTGAGAGCAAGAGCTTTCAGGAGGAGGAATAGCTAAAAGGAGAGAAGAATTAATTTGGTCGGTAGTGGGGAGTATATCGGCGCCCAACTGGCTAGTATTCAGAGGCGAGATCAGTGATGAGGGACCAGTCCTTGGAAAAGTGGAAATATGGATGGTAGGTTCCAAGGGGGGGTGTTGAACAGTACTTTGGACAGCCCCAATCCTTTCTTCTACATGTTCAAGTTCGGATTCAATGGCCCCCATCACAGAAGATAAATAACTAGTAATGGAGGACTGAAGGGAGCTGGACCCGGCTTCCCCCTTCTGAACATTAGACTTTCTTTTCCCCATATTTGGTAACAAACTCACACAGTATCTGAAACAGCACCCCGATGGAGATTCCACAGGCAGAAGAAGTAGACGTTAGGGGGGGGGCCCAGCCCGGCCTCTTCCGGTTAATGACGGGCGAAGGACGGGCCCGCCCTTGGCCCGGGCTTCGCCCGGGCGCCGCCTGCGCGCGTCCCGCGCAGCGGGAGCGCCACAGAAATATAAAGGGCTCCTGCCCCTCCTCCGCTCACGGCGCTTCCCGCGACGGCGGGAGCGCGATTTCAAAGTTAAAGGGCTCCTGCCCCTCCTTCGCTCACAGCGCTTCCCGCAACGGCGGGAGCGCGACAGAAATATAAAGGGCTCCTGCCCCTCCTCCGCTCACGGCGCTTCCCGCGACGGCGGGAGCGTGATTTCAAAGTTAAAGGGCTCCTGCCCCTCCTTCGCTCACACCGCTTCCCGCAACGGCGGGAGCGCGACAGAAATATAAAGGGCTCCTGCCCCTCCTCCGCTCACGGCGCTTCCCGCGACGGCGGGAGCGCGATTTCAAAGTTAAAGGGCTCCTGCCCCTCCTTCGCTCACAGCGCTTCCCGCAACAGCGGGAGCGCGACAGAAATATAAAGGGCTCCGGCCCCTCCTCCGCTCACGGCGTTTCCCGCGACGGCGGGAGCGCGATTTCAAAGTTAAAGGCTCCTGCCCCTCCTTCGCTCACAGCGCTTCCCGCAACTGCGGGAGCGCGACAGAAATATAAAGGGCTCCTGCCCCTCCTCCGCTCACGGCGCTTCCCACGACAGCGGGAGCGCGATTTCAAAGTTAAAGGGCTCCTGCCCCTCCTTCGCTCACAGCGATTGTTTTGTGATGCAAGGGTGTTTATTTCTGTGCAAATAAGGGGGGGGGGTGAAATGGGCTGTGGTGATGGTGGAGGAATGTCCATGGCAGAGTCCAGTCTCTTGGTCTCACAGGTGCATTGTCCAATAGGGCATAGGAAGTGAAGCAATGGCAGTTTAAGGTGGACAGGGTGACAAAGTGGGACGGAAGGGTGACTTTCAGGAGGGTCTTATTTCCTGGCGGGGTCTTGGCAATGTTCTCTGTCTTGTGCCTGGATCTCAGGGACAGTTTGCGGGGTGGTTCTCCTTCTGCAGGGGGGTGGGGTGCTGGAGGCCTGTTGGTCCTGTGGCCTTGCCTCCTGTCCACTAGCGCCGGCAGAGGTGGAGGGCTGATCATCGTCCAGGCTAGTGTCAGGGGCCTATTGGTGTGCCACTGTGTCCCTCCTGGTGTTGACAAGGTCTGCCAGCACCCCTGCAATGGTGACCAGGGTGTTGTTAATGGACTTTAAGTCCTCCATGATCCCCAGGTAATGTTCCTCCTGCAACCGCTGAGTCTCCTGATACTTGGCCAGTACCGTGCCCATGGTCTCCTTGGAATAGTACTAAGCTCCCATGATGTTTGGAGAGTGCCTCGTGGAATGTCGGTTTCCTGGGCCTGTCCTCCCCCTGTCTCACAGCAGTCCTCCCAGCTTCCCTGTTATCCTGTGCCTCTGTCCCCTGAACCGTGTGCCCACTGCCACTGACCCCAGGTCCCTGGTTGCCTTGGGTTGGTGGGTTTGCCTGGGTTCCCTGTAGTGGTGGACACACTTCTGATTGACGTGTCCTGGGGACAGAGGGATGGGCCTGCTGAGTGGTTGCTGTGGCGGTGTTTCCTGAGGGAGGAGGTTCAGTGGTGGTTTGGGACTGTGTCAGGGAAACCGACTGTCCCGAGGTCCCTGATGGGCCGGGCTCGTCATCTTGATCCAGGCGTGCAGAGCTGCTGTCATCACTGTGGGCCTCTTCTGTGGGGGTACTGGATATGTCTAGTACCTTCTGTCCGGTGACGTTGGGTAGGGGTCCTGTTGGGGTGTAAATGCATAGTTTTAGTATCTGTGTGTGCCATCTTGTGCATTGTGTGAGGTACCCTCTACTCCTGTGCTTGCATAATTGTGTTTGCCCTTTTGTGATAGTTGTTTTGGGGTTTCTGTACTGGGCATGCTTTGGTGACGGTGGTCCATGCATAGTTGTTGCATGCAGGGCCTTGGTATTGAGATGTGTGGGTTGTGATAGTGGGACATATGGAGATGATGGTGTGATGGGGATGAGGGTAAGGGTGGGGGTATGTGATGGCATGCAGGTTGGGTGGGGGGGAGAAAGTAGTTAAGATATGACTTACCAGAGTCCAGTCCTCCTGCTACTCCTGCGAGGCCTTCAGGATGCATTATTGCCAAGACTAGTTCCTCCCTGTTGTTAGTTGTTGGGGAGGAGGTGGGGGTTCACCGCCAGTCCTCTGTGCAGCAATCTGGTGTCTTGATACCACGGAATGCACCTTCCCCGTAGGTCGTTCTACCTCTTTCTGATGTCATCCGTGTTCTTGGATGATGTCCCACTGCATTGACCCTGTCGACGATTCTCCGCCATAGCTCCATCTTCCTTGCAATGGATGTCTGCTGCACCTGTGATATGAATAGCTGTGGCTCTACACGTATGATTTCCTCCACCATGAACCTGAGCTCCTCCTCAGAAAACCTGGGGTGTCTTTGAGGTGCCATGATGTGGTGTGGGTGATGTGTGAGGTGCTGTCTGTTTTGATGTGTGGGGGGATGTGTTGGTGTGTGTTGTTTGAGGTGCGTGGACGTTGTATAAATATTGGTGTTGTGTGTCGGTGGATGCTGGTGTTGTGTTAGCTAATCTCTCTCTCTGGCCTTCTTTGAAATTTTAGTTAGTAAAGGTTTGTGGGTAATGTGGGTGTGTGTTTTATAGTGTTGTGGTTGTGGTGTGTGTATGTGTATCAGATGTGTGTATTTCGATTTGTCCAATGTGGTTGTGTTTTGTAAATGTTTGTATATTTTGATCGTGGCGATGTGTACCGCCAATGGATTACCGCGGTTGAAAGACCGTCGCGTTGATTCATGGGTCGTGATAGTGTTGGAGTATTCTTGTTGGCGTGACGGTGTGAGTTTTGGTATCGCCAGTTTATCACTGACCTTTGGTGTGGCGGACTTGTGTGGGTGTCTGTATTGTGGCGGATTCCGAGATGTGGGTTGTAATACCTGTAGCGGTATTTTGCCTCCGTAATGGTATGTTGGCAGTCTTCAGCACGGCGGAAAGCGGGATTTACCACCAGGGTTGTAATGAGGGCCCAAGTCTTTCACGTTGTTTGGTCATGAGTGTGATGCATGTTCTTTGTCTGTCTTGACGCAGGTCCATGGAGGTGTAAACAGCCCAGTAGCATATTTTTCAGCTACTTTGGACCCAGTTGCAGCAGCATTATGAGGCTGTCTGCGTGCAGTTGCAGCAGTTGGACAGAGCCTTACACAGTGTGAAGGCATTGAGATGGGACATCCTTTGACAATTATGGTCCCTCACTCCATTGAAGTTTTACTTACAAGGACCAAGACACAGTACATGACAGGTGCCAGATTGACTCGCTATGAGACCAGTATCTTATGGTCACCTAATGTGTCAATGAAAAGATGTACAGTGCTTAACCCAGCAACCTTACTTCTGAATGAAAATGTTGAAATTGAAAAGATGGAAGACATTAAGCATGATTGTCTTGAAGTAACTGATCTGTGCCAAAACCAAGACCTGATATTAGAGTCACCCGATTGGAAGAAAATGACCAAATTATCTTTGTTGATGGTTCCTGTCTAAGGGACAATGCAGGAGCACTGAGAGCAGGATATGCTGTGTGCACAATTTTTGGTATACTGGAAGCATCGTGGCTTCAAGGAGTATACTCTGCACAAGTAGCTGAACTGGTAGCCCTCACTAGAGCATGCCATGTTTCTGCTCAGCTTAAGATTACCATCTATAGAGATAGCCAGTATGGTTTCGGAATAGTGCATGACTATGGCCAGTTGTGGTCACAGAGAGGTTTCATGACCTCTTCTCTTTCACCAGTGAGAGTGAGAAATGGTGAGAGAATGCAAGAGTTGTTGTTAGCTATCCAAATGCCTGAAAAGATTGTCGTGGTGAAATGCAGTGCATATCTGAAATCGCAAGATTTTGTGTCAATGAGAAATGGATATGCTGATCAAGTCGCAAGGTTTTGTGTAATGAACTGTATATCATTCAAAGATACGTAGGAACTGTTACCTGAAGAAGATGAAACATTTACAAGTTATGCATTGCATGTAACAGATAAATTAGAAGAATTGAGAACACTGCTGATTAATGTTGACAGGAAGGCAAAACGATCTTGGAGCAAAATGAAATGTGTACAGCGACAGGATGAATTGTGGGTTTCAGAAGGGGGTCAATTGGTTTTGCTGAACAGTTTATTGTCTCAAATGGCTAGGTGTTATCATGGTCAAGCACACGTTGGGAAGAATGCAATGATTCACCTCTTTAAACAAAATTGTCTCAATTCAAGGTTTAGACAAGTTGCTGAAGCAGTTCACCATTGTTACGTCCTCTGTCAACAAATGAACGCGGAAAAGGGACAGTAGTCAATTTGAGCAACATTGGAACAGCAGGAGGTCCATTCAGCAGAATGCAGATGGATTTTATTGAGATACCTGTGTGTGGAGGACTGAGATATGTGTTGGTGATTGTCTGCACCTTTAGTCATCGGATTGAAGTATACCCCACATGAAGAAATTAGACCATGTTTTGGGTTTCTGATCTTCTTAGAATCAGGTAGGGGAAGTCACTTAAACAATGAAGTAGTCAAATTGCTATGTGCAGCATTAAACATTGAACAGAAGTTGCATTGTAGTTACCGCCCTGAAGAATCAGGTCAAGTGGAACAGATGAATGATACCTTGAAATCAAGAATGGTGAAAATGCGTGCGTCCACAAATCTGAAATGGCCTGATGCACTGCCTTTAGTTTTAATGACAATGAGAAACACACTTGGCAGGAAGGCAGGATTGCCACTTCACAAGATCCTCATGGGCAGAGCAATGAGGTTGCCAGCGGTTCCTGCAAATGCTCTTTTGAACATTACAGATGATATTTGTGGGACTACTGCACAGGTCTGGCTGATGTGGTTCGCTCTTTCTCTCAGCAGGTGGAAGCCACCGCACCATCTCAAGATCAAGGACACAACCTGAGAGCTGGTGACTGGGCTGTGGTCCAGAAACACGTGAGGAGACGTGTTTGGAAACTCGGTGGACAGGCCCTTTTCAGGTAGTTTTGATCACTACCTCAGCTGTGAAATGTGTTGGAGTTCCAAACTGGATACACGCCAGCCACATGAGAAAAGTGCCATGTCTTCTGGACAATGAAGAGGAGTTGTTGAATTACCAGACAAGCCTCAGAGCCGGAAAGTGAAGAAAGAGGAACTGAGACTGAATCTGAGCATGTTGAGAATGGTTCAGTCATTCCTGTGAGAGACGAAGGAGGAGACCTCCAGGAGAGTGACAGTGAGCCAATCTCAATTGAGACAGCAGGTGAGACTAGTCAGAGGAGGGCTCTCCCAGAAGTAGACAAAGTTGAGAGACAAACAGAGCAAACCCCAGACCCCAAGGGGGAAGGAGTTGAGGCACATCAAGACCAGTGTGATCTGACTCCTGAACCAGTTGGACGTCCATCAAAAGAGAATCTTGCAGAGCAAGAAGTTTTAAGTTCAACACTGAAAAGAGCATTGACTGAGGGTCCACTGAAAGGAGATAAGTGGCTGGAGTCACAAGCAAAGAGACAGTAGGAAGTTGTTGTTACGATGATCGAGGAAGAAGTAGTTATGACAAGGAGAGAAGATCTGAGTGAAGGAGAATTGAATGGAGATCGAAAGTTGAAAAGAAAGAGAATAGCAAGTCGAAAGTACGCAGGTCCTGAATGGGCGTATGCAACAACAAGTAAATGGCAAAGAGAATTTCTGTGTTTTTGTTTTGATCAAGACATTCCAGGTCAATATTTTGGCACTTGAAAGAAGCCAACAAACTGAACTGTTAAGACAAAGTGAGAAAAAGTACAAAGAAAAGAGACTGTTGAAAGTAACTGGAAAATACTTTTGAAACCTGATTTGACAAGATAACTTGATTTGAAGCTGTTAAACTGATTTTTGACAAAGGATCCCGGAAGTGAGGCTGAAAGCTGTAAATAACTGCTGAAAGAAGTCTTTTGTTTTTTAATTTTGCTGCATAGTTACTAAATTTTCAATTCTATTTTCTTATTCTTTACAGATCATGAGTAACATTAGCCAGCAGGGTAGGAAGAACAGGTGCTGTAAATACATGAGTATTGGTTTGGCAATTGTGTGGGGGATATTGAGTGTGATATTGATTGTGGGTATGACTGTTCTTGGCAAGAGTAAAGCCAACCATACTTCAGCTTTAGAGACAACTACTGCTTTAACAGCGATAGAGAAGTTTAGGTTAGATGAGAAGTATCTTCACATACACAATGCACAAGGGGAACTTTCTTCGAATGTCTTCTACCACATATTGAGTGAATATGTTGAGACAATGGATGAGAGGAATAGTTATGTGTGTGCGCAGATTCCTTCATCAGTCGAAGGAGTTACCTATCATAGTTTGCCCCTTACTTATGGGATAGGTTGTACTCTGTTACTAACAAGATTCTATAACCAGGAGCACATTCAGTATTTCTACTCTAACCACGATGTTGTGTTTTCGTTTGTCCCCATCATTAGATACCTGATTAGAGTAGCTAAGGACAATGCCATAGTACTAGTGAGAGGTTTCTTTAAGCCTACATTAACTTTTGGCACACCATATGCTCACAAGAATAACCTGACATGCTTCTTTACACCACTAAAAAAAGAGTTTTTTAATCAGACTATATGACAGTAGAAAGCCATTAAAAGAGAAGTTAGAAAAGGGTTTAGAGAAAAGAACTTTTAGAAATGATTATGTTTTTAGTGAATTAAAAACACAAGGGAAATAAGCTTTAGATGCGCAACATGTAGGGAAGCTTTGTGCTTATAGGCCTAAATCTTGAACTGACACTTTATTTGTGGGAACAAGTGAATGTAAGCATGTGTTTTTTTTCAGAGTAAATGGACATTTATGTTGAATGGACAGGATCCAGCGATTCCTGGTATACATTACATTTGTGGACCTAATGCTTGTTACCGTCTACCAAGAGGATGATGTGGCACATGTTATTTGGGGATAGTTTTCCCAAAGATATTCCAAATTGTTGACTTGAAAAGATTACCGAAAATGACTGAGTTACATTACCTTAGAGAAAAGAGAGAGTCTCCTTCTGGTATAGTGAGAGATATATTTGGAACAATGATTCCTTCAGTTGGAGTTGTTCTGAGTTCAATAAAGATTTGAAAGTTGTCTACTATTGTGGATAACATGTTGACACATTTTTTAGGAGCCATGATCCTAATGTATACAGAAATGGCTGTGGTAAGGTCTATGACTCTTCAGAACCACCGTGGGTTAGACATTCTTTTAGCAAAAGATGGCAGAGTTTGCAAAATGCTTAATTCAAGGCATTGTTGCTCGTATATTCCTGACAATAGCATATAAATTAGAAGTTTGCTTACTAATCTGACTAATGAGAGGGCTGATTTGAAAGAGTTGAATGAACCAGGTGTTTGGGAGAAAGATGGCAAAATATTTGCTTCAGTGGGAAATTGGCTCAGCAACATTGGGAAAGGGATACTATTGAAAATAATACAAGGGTTCTTGATTATTGTGTTTTGCATAATTGGAGCATGGGGAATGTGTAACGTATCTAGGATGATCAAATTGAAGAAAAAGAAAAATTATCAGAGGGGAGAAGAAATGAAAAGGGAACATTTGTTTAGGGAAAATTCGAAAAGGGAACAAAAATGAAAAGGGATAAAGAGGACAGAATGTTAGCTAAAGCAGAAAATTTGTGTGGGAAGATTTAGGGGGTTATTACAACTTTGGAGGAGGTGTTAATCCGTCCCAAAAGTGACGGTAAAGTGACGGATATACCACCACCCGTAATACGAGCTCCATAGGATATAATGGACTCGTAATACGGCTGGTGGTATATCCGTCACTTTACCGTCACTTTTGGGACGGATTAACACCTCCTCCAAAGTTGTAATAACCCCCTTAGTGTGATGACACATTTAGTCATCAGAGCAAGGATTGTTAACGCTAAATTTTATTAATGAATATTCATGTATTCTGAGTTTTGAATTTGCATAGGTAATGAATTAACATAGAGAAAAATAATGCATGCATTTGAAGTAGCCCCCACCTGAGTGGCTGCCACTGTTCACGAAGTGTACTTATTAATATGAAATGTTGAGCTTATGTTCGATTAATGTAGTAATATGTCATATTAAGGGTTATGTTGTATGTGTTGGCTTTATTAGTCATAGGCCTTAACTTATCGAGGTCTTCAGCCTAGTTGCACGGCCTCATGTCAAGCTGCATTTCTTGGACGACTTATAACATGGCTGCTTAGAGAATTAAATTGTGATTTTCCACTGTACTGATCAAGTGCTCGTAGCTGAAATTCGTTCTCATGAGAACTGCTTGCTAGAAGATGTTTTATTAGCTAGGGATACATGATTTAGGGTTTTATTTTCATTGGACTATATGCAAACATACGATTCTTTGATCAAAAAGGACGTGGGAAGTAGTTTGAGGAAATCTAACTTAGCCAGACTGCTTTGAGAGGAGAGAGGCCATTATCTATTTTCTTCCTAACAATCCTGAGAAGCCATACTGCGATATTGTTCTTAAATGTCTTGAGAGTTTAGTGATTATTCTTTTCCGAACTGAATGAAAAGACTTTGCTTTTCCTGAACTTTAATGCTGAATCCTGATGCCTTGCTGACAGAACTGATGTCCAATTGACGAAGACTGTCATTGCTTGCTGAACCACACTGAGACCAGGTATAAGACGGTGTTACTGATTGATATGTTTATTTGCTTTTTTACCTAAGTACTAACCGCTACTTTTGATAGGGCCATAGTGAGATGTTTTTCCAAATTTATGTTGACTAAATTGTTTTGTATGAAGTCCAAACATGCTATTCTAATCTGCGATTAGTTAGGGTATTTAATGATGATGTTTGCTACATGTAATAACAGTTGATGTCTTTTCTTTGCTGAATCTAAATATATGTCATTTCGTTTGCACAGTTATTCATACTATTGATTTGTATTGTAACCTTAGAATGTGTAGTGGCTCAAGCTTTGATTGAACTGCGATTCTTTCTGCGCTTTGCTCAGCCAGTATTGTTTTTGCATGTTTGTCATTTGATTTTAAAACTAAGTTACGTGACTCTAGCATTGTTAATGTAGGGAAATAAACATTCTAACTTTTACATAAAGGTGTGGTTAGTTATTCATGGCCGCGAGGTCATGGTGTGTGAAAATTATTGACTACTATTGACTATTGATGTCATTGATTGTTATTGATATTGATTTGTATTGTTTTGGGGTCACATGGTGGGAACTACTCGCAGCGCAGTCAAAAGGTCCATCGGCCTACGTGCGTCTCCTTGTAAATTTACCTAATAAAGTCTGAAGCACTAACACCCCTCCACAACTAGTGTACGCATGCATGTTTACTGCTCGTTGGGCACATTCCATATGGGAGTTTATCTTAATTTTTGGTTGCCTAGGTAACGCAAATCATCAGCTCAATCAAGGCCTGGGCCAAAGGGTATTCCCCGTATCCCCTTGCTTCTTCTTATGCAGGACTGGCTTTCGCCAGGCGTAAACCTCATAACTGGGGTAATCCACTTACATACAAACGTGTTCACTCCCATCTTCCAGTGCAATGCGGTGGTGGCCTTAGCTAATATCAATTGGAAATCAGCAAATCTCTCTAGAGCTTTGCTGGTTTTTGTCCGATGAGTAAGACCAAGCGCACAGCTTGCAAGTGTGTTATAATGATTCCTCCAATTGACCTTCTCAATGTATTTACCCACTACCTGCCAAAAGTGGGCCAAAACAGGGCATCCACACACCACACGAACAACCCCAGCCCACTCTGCTGTGCTTCGAGGGCAGTTTGGAGAGGCCCTTGGATGCATTCCGTCCATTTTCTGTTGCTTTTGCACAGGCTATGCACAGCTGCAGTGTACCGGAGTTAACTATCATGGCCCTATGGCCCATATTTATACTTTTTGACACAAATCAGCGCTAGCGCAGATTTGCGTCAAAAAGTTTACCACCGGCTAACGCCATTCCAACGCACCAGCCAGGCGCCTGATTTATGGAATGACATTAGCCAGTGCTGCGGCCTGGTTAGCATCAGAATAAATGACTGTAACCGGGCAGCGGAGGCGAAGGGAAGACTGAAGGTTGTGCGCCAAAGAATGGTGCAAATAAGGTTATAGTAAAAATATTGCCTCTAACCTGACTAGCGTCATTGTTTGACGCACAACACCCATGGAAATGACTCTGGTCTTAGCAAAGACAGGACTCATGCCTGGGCATGGCCATTGGGCACAGTGGCATTTAGGGGGGCCCAAGTTAGGCCCCCCTATGCCACTTAATAAAAAATATATATATATATACTTACCTGCACTTACCTGCACTCACCATGGATGGGTCCTCCATCCATGGGTGTCCTCCAGGGGTTGGCAATGGTGGCAGGGGGTGTCCTTGGGTGCAGGGAAAGGCACCTGTGGACTGCTTTAATGGTCTCCCACCATGGAAATGAGCCCACAGGTCCCTTAAGGCCTGCCCTGACCCAGGTGTTGAAAAACGGCGCAAAGCCGGCTAGATGCCTTGTTTTAAGGCCCACCTCCTCCTGTGCATCATTTTGACGCCGGAGGGTAAATAAGGTGCACATGCCTTAGAGTCATTTTTTGCACAGGAACGCCTACCTTGCATGTCATTAGCGCTAGGTAGGTTTTCACGTACAAAAAATGATTCAAACTCCATAACTTTGGCGCTAGATGGGTCTAGCGCCAAAGTATATATATGGAGTTATGTTTGCGCCAAATTTGCACCAAAATAAATGACCCAAATCCGGCACAAACAGAGTGTAAATATGGGCCTAAGTCTGCTTTATGTGAATTGCAAGTTGCAAAACATGATGTACAATAGTGTCTGAGACACAGTTTGCGATTCCCAAATGGGTTGCACGGGACTGCCTTGTTAATATTCATGAGGCAGGTCACAATTTGCCACCCATGAGGAATGGGCGGCACTCACAGGGATGGTGGCCTGCTGGGGTCAGCAGACCACCATGCTTGTGACTGCTTTTTAAATAAAGCATTTTTTCTAAATGCACAACGTTTTACCTAACCCCTTCACTGCCAGGTCTTTTCCTCCTCAGGCGCCAGGCCTGTTTATTGGCTATTTGGGGTAGTTCGCTCTTAGGCCGACATAACTTTTTGTCCACATTAGCTACCCACATCAAATTTGCGTCCTTTTTTCCAAAATCCTAGGGATTCTAGAGGTAACCAGAGTTTGTGGGTTGCCCAGAGGAGACCAAGAAATTAGCCAAAATACAGCAAAATCTTTCTTTTTTTTAAAACAAAAATGGGAAAATGGGCTACAGAAGAAGGCTTGTATTTTTCCCTGAAAATGGCGTCAACAAAGGGTTTGTGGTGCTAAAATTACCATCTTCCCAGCTTTGAGGAACAGGGAGACTTGAATCAGAAAACCACATTTTTCAACACACTTTTGGCATTTTACTGGGACATACCCCGTTTTTACTATTTTTTGTGTTTTCAGCCTCCTTTCAGTTAGTGACAGAAATGGGTGTGAAATCAATGCTGGGTCCCAGAAAGCTAAACATTTCTGAAAATTAGACAAATTCTGAATTCACAAAGGGGCCATTTGTGTAGGTCCTGCAAGGTTTTCCTACAGAATCGAACAGCTTTTTTGTCCATGTTTTACTCTGTAACGTTTTCCTGCAATATCAGATTTTTTAAAGCAATATACTGTTGCGTCTGCTGGACTCTTCTGGTTCCAGGAATATATAGGGCTTGTAGGTTCATCAAGAACCCTAGGTACCCAGAGCCAATAAAGGAGCTGCACCTTGTAATGGGTTTTCATTCTATACGATGTATACAGAAATTCATTTTCTGAAATATAAAGGGTGAAAAATAGGTATCAAGAAAACCTTTGTATTTACAAAATGGGCACATGATAAGGTGTTGAGAAGCAGTGGTCGTTTGCATATCTCTGAATTCCGGGGTCCCCATGCTAGCATGTGAATTACAGTGCATATCTCAAATAGAGGTCTTTTTTACACACTGTCTTACATTTGGAAGGCAAAAATGTAGAGAAAGAAAAGGGGCAATAACACTTGTTCTTCTATTCTGTATTCCCCCAAGTCTCCCGATAAGAATGGTACCTCACTAGCGTGGTTAGGCCTAATGCACGCGACAGGAAAAGCAACATGGACACATCACATTTTTACATTGAAATCTGATGTGTTTTTTGCAAAGTGCCTAGCTGTGGATTTTGGCCTCTAGCTCAGCTGGCACCTAGGGAAACCTACCAAACCTGTGCATTTTTTAAAACTAGACACCTAGGGGAATCCAGGATGGGGTGACTTGTGGGGCTCTCGCCAGGTTCTGTTACCCAGAATGCTTTGCAAACCTCGAAATTCAGCAAACAAAACAAAAAACTTTTTCCTCATATTTTGGTGACAGAAAGTTCTGGAATCTGAGAGGAGCCACAAATGTCCTTACACTCAGCATTCCCGCAAGTCTCCCTATAAAAATGGTACTTCACTTGTGTAGGTAGGCCTAGTGCCCGCAACAGGAAATGCCCCGAAACACAACGTGAAACATCACATTTTCCCAAAGAAAACAGAGCTGTTTTTATCAAGTGCCTAGCTGTGGGTTTTAGCCTCTAGCTCAGCTGGCACCCAGGGAAACCTATCAAACCTACCAAAACTGTGCATTTTTTTAAAACTAGACACATAGGGGAATCCAGGATGGGGCGACTTGTGGGGCTCTCACCAGGTTCTGTTACCCAGAATCCTTTGGAAATCTCAAACTTTGGCAAACAACACACATTTTCCTCACATTTCAGTGACAGAAAGTTCTGGAATCTGAGAGGAGCCACAAACTTCCTTCTATCCAGCTTTCCCTCAAGTCTCCCGATAAAAATGGAACCCCACTTTTGTGGATAGGCCTACTGCCCGCAAAAGGAAATGCCCCAAAACACTATGTGGATACATCTAAATTATCAAATACAAAACTACCTGTTTTTGCGTGGGGGGCCCCAGCGTTTTTGGTCCTGGGTTCAGCAGCCATATAGGGAAACCTACCAAACACAAACATTTCTGAAAAACTACACACCTGAGGGAGACCGGGGAGGTGTGTCTTGTGTGGATCCCCCACTGTTTTCTTGCACAGAATCCTCAGCAAACCTCAAATTTAGCTAAAAAAAACAAATTTTTCCCACATTTCCCTGTGAGACCACTGCACCTGGACAAATATCCTACCACCCAACGTTACCCTCAGTGTCCCAGTAAAAATGATACCTCACTTGTGTAGGTGGGTCAAGTGCTTGTGACAGGAAAGAGCCAAAAATAGGTTGAAATTGAAGGGCAACGAAAGCGGGTCCAAACGGGCAGTTTGAAAAAAAAAAACATTCTTAGGCTGACAAGTGGGGCAGAATTTTTATTGGTATAGATGAGACAATTCTGGGTGGCAGGAATTTTGTAGATTCCGGAAGGTTCCATCACAAAAATGTCAGAAAAATGTGTGATTTTCAGTAAAGTCAGAGGTTTGCAAGGCATTGTGGGTCGGAAAATGGTGCGGGGTGCATGTGAAGCACACCACCCTGGATTCACCCAGATATTTAGTTTTCAGATGTGTCTAGGTCTTGTGGATTTTTCTACATGGCAGCGTACCAAAGACCAAAAAGTGCAGCCCTCACCATTCCAAGAGGGACAAATTTGAGAGTTAGCTTTCATGGCCCAAATGTAAAATCAAAACCCAAAGTAATCAAATGTTCTCTTGCTTGCTGCGGGAAAAGATGTTTTAGTGTGCGGGGGAGAACTGAAAGACTGTCTTCCCCTTCAGTTGGGGTGGGGGCATAACAATGCCCATACTGGTTGGTAGCCACCACGCCACTATTTGTTTTAATTCCATGGCATCTAGTAGGTTTTCTGCCCCCCCCCCAGGGAGTGAATCGGGGGTAATTGCCCCATCTGCCCACCGGTGGACAGAACAACTTTGGCCCCATTTATTTGGGGTGGGGGTATGGCCATACCCCCACCCTCTTTTTTTGAAAAAAAATCTTTCCTGGTCTCTGGTGGGCTTTTAGCACCCTTGGGGGCAGATGGGACTTCCAAAAATAGGGCGATCTGCCCCTAAGGGGGGGGGGGCAGATATGGCCAACAGTAACGTCCCACCATGGGGAGTGACCCTTGCCCAAGGGGCTGACCCCCCAAACAAAACACACACTCACACAAACTCCAATCCCTGGTGCCTAAGTGGTTTCTGCCCCTCTTGGGGGCAGATCAGCCTAATAGAAATAGGCCAATTAAATGGCGTAAAATAAATTCTCCCCTTCCCCAGGGGAGCGACCCTTGCCTAAGGGGTTGCCCCCCTTTGCGTGAAATTGTTGCAAAAACAAAATCCCTGGTGTCCAGTGGTTTCTGCACACCTTGGCGGCAGACTGGCCTAACGTTAATTTTGTCTCCAGGGGAACGACCCTTGCCTAAGGGTTCGCTCCCCCATAAAAAAAATAAAACAAAAAAAAAATAATCCCTGGTGCCCAGAGGTTTCTGCCTCCCCTGGGGGCAGATCGGCCTAATTAAAATAGGCTGATCTGCCCCCACGGGGGCGGAAATGGCCTAAAACAAATTTGCCCTCCCAGGGGAGCGACCCTTGCCTAAGGGGTTACTTCCCTCATGTAAAACTGAAACTGGCCTAAAGGCCCTTCCTTTCCTTTCATGTCTCTCTCGCCCCCTCCACCTGATCAGAGGAGAAATGCTTTTGCATTTGTCTTCTCAGCTTCCAGGGCAGATGGGACAGCCTCTGATGAGGTCAGCGCACGATCACAAGCTGACATCATCAGACACAACTGGGGAGCCCAAGGGGGGGCAGTGGTGGAAGGGGAAGCAATTCCGCTTCCATCCCTGCCCAGGGGAGGGGGTGCCAGGCCCTCGGGTGGAGCGCTAACGCTTCCCCAGAGGGCCCCTACCAGGACGTAACGGCACCTGAGGGGTTAAAGGAAAATGGGGTGCATTTCAAAGAAAAAAACTGAAAAAATTTATTTTCATTTTTTTTTGAGTAGGCACTGGTCACTGGGACCACTGCCTGCTCTTAAAACATTTTGGCATCCCCAGTCACATTCCCTAGGGTACCCCTATTTACAAATGGGTTACCACCTCCTTCATGTAGTTGGTAAAGTATGAATGTTTGTGCTGCATTTCGGTAGCAAAATATTCATGCATGCCAGTGTGATTCAGTAGTATGAAGGGATGCCGTAACCACGCCCCTTCCTAATACCGAATTGCAAAAGCAAAATGTGATGCAATAACACGTTACCAAGTCACATTTTGCCATTTGTACATTGCAAAAAGCATTTTACCAGTCGCAAACGGCCCGATGAGCTGTTTGCTACTGGTAAAATGCTTCATACATCTGGCCCTTAGTTACGGACAGTGTTGTCTAATGTTCAATGTCCCATGGAATGTGTTCAATCTGAAACTCCGCCAGCAGCAGGAGCGAAGCGTGCTTCTGACTGACTCTGAAATCCAAGCAGGTGTGGAGAGTAAGAGACGCCTCCCGTACCTTTCTCACTGAAGTTTTGTATAGAGCTGGCATGCTATCTTTTGAGTGCTAATCATAAGATTCAACAGGACGACTTGATTTCATAGCTCCACAGTTGAATAACTCACCATGGAGGTTTTACCGTTGCATTCTAATATTTTTAGTATTGATTTTGTTGTGCACTAAATCGCACAGCAAAGGAAGTTGCGGATTGTAAAGGAAAAACAATGGCCAGAAAAGCTACTCACACTCGAACCTCGTAAACTTGATTACACAGAGGGAGGTTTCCAAACACTGTGACAAAGTAGTCCTGGTCAGTAATTGCGGTGATGGGGGGTGTGGAGAGCTAAGATGGACACTGCTTATGGATGGGCAGCGTGGTGAACTCAGCGCTCCAAGTGGGGCAAGAAGAGGCAAAACACCACAAAATCCACCGGCACAGCAGAGTTTACTGCCCACTCCTATTAAATCTGTCCTTGCTATGTGGATTGCAAATTTGTACCCTTAGCTTTTGTTAAATGTGTTTTCTGTGGAAAAGCTACATGGGTACCTCAGCATTTCAGAAAAGAGTGAGCTGTGGCCATCCCCTGATGATCTTGATGATAGAGATGTAGCAGCTAATTGGTCAGCCTCAGACACTTCATCTTGATCACAGATGCCCCATCCCCTCCTGCATACACCATCCCTCCCATCTCATCTCTTCCCAGCTTAATAAAATCTGAAACAAAAGCTATTGGTCCATTTCCTGTTCATCTACGGGCAAGAATCCCAAACCATTTTGCCCAAAAAACTATGAGAATATAACTAAAATTCCAGAAAACTACATTCATTAAACATTCTGCACTATGGGAACATGCCGAAGTGGGTAAGGACCTGGCCTATTGAGCCATACACAGCTTTGCCCGTTTCAGAAGGGCATACCCAGTAACACAGCCATTTCATCAACCTTAGTGCGTATACCTGGGGACCCACAAGGGAAGGACTGTGTTCCCACAGTTCAACCTGCATGGTGGGGGTGGGGGGTGGACAGGAGGAGAGTTGGACCTGGCCCTCTCTGCTGGTCACCCCCATACCCTTTGCCTTTTTCCCTTCCTCTTTTTCCCTGAATTTGTTTTTGTTGGCCTTCTGACTCTGTGCACTTTACCACTATTAACTACTGCTAAAGTGCTTGTGATCTCTCCTCTGAACATGGTTTAATTGGCATATACCTAATTGGCATATTTATTTTACTTACAAGCTCCTTTTAGAGTGGTGTAACATACACCTGGGGCTTGTAAATTAAATGTTACCAGTGGGCCTGCAATACTTATTTTGCCACCCACCTAAGTACCACTCCACTACTTGAGCTAGGCCTGCCATTGCAGCAAGAATGCAGTGTCACACTGTCATGTCGACTTGGCATTTAAACGTCCTTGCCAAGCCTAATACTCTGCTTTTATTACATATCGGTCACTCCTAGGAAGGCCCTAGGTAGCCAAGGTGGTGTGCAATCAAAAGGTAGGGCATGAGCGTTTAAGTTTTACATGTTGTGGTAGTGAAAAACTCCCAAATAAATGTTTTACTACTGTGAGAACTAACCCTCGCATAAGGTAGCATTGGAAATTCCTTATTACATTTAATACGCTGTAAATTTCTGATGGACAGGAGGTGAATTTGTCCTGTTTGGTACCTATGGAATTGAATGATAAACACCTTTAATAGAAAAGCCAGCTGTTTCCTTGCAATTTTCAAAATGCCTTTTTTTTCATTACAAATTTGACATTTTCCTGCCCTGTGGGTCTATAGCCTGTCTTGGGTCACATGACTGGGTGTGCCTGGGAGTTAGACTATGTGAATTCCTTCCAGATGGTCACACAGTAGTGGATTAGCTGGGTCTTAATGGACCATCACCTGGCAGGGTGGGGGTGCAGAGATAAGCACAGCTCCACTTGCACCTGAATATACTGTGCCCTGCCTCCTCATAATAGGCCTAACAACTCTGTATTGTCACTGCAGCCAGCTTGGAGCCACGGCAGGGGAATCAGAAAATTCCAAGAACTTTTATGAACCTTTCCAAAAACGGCTCCCACCTTCCAGGAGAAGGGCATCAAAGTATAAAAATAGGACCTTCAGACCCACTCTTCAGTTCACTACTGGACTTGGAGAAAGACTCTCAGAGGACTGCCTGCTGCTATTACCTGCTGTGCACTTTGTCAGACTGCTGCTGTACCTGGAAAGACTGCTTTGCTGCCTTGAGCCTGCCTTGAACCCTGAGAGGCCAGCCTTGCTGTTGAGCCTTGCATCTACATCTGTATTCAGGACTTCCAGAAGTGAATCCAACGGCTAGTTTGCTGGCCTCACGTTCAGAGCCACAGGGACCTATCAGGCTCCCACTGTCTTGAACCCACACCTGGATCCAGTCTCAGTGAGTCCTGAACCCCCAAGAGTCCTCTATCCATTCCCCTGGACCCTTGGTTGTGGCACTAAGGGCCAGATTTAAAGAAAAGTGATGCAGCACCATAATTGGCAGCACCGCGCTACCTCACTTTAGAAATGCAGGGATGCGCCGAGGGAATACGGCGCACCCTTGCATTTCCCCCTGAGCTGGTGCTAAATTTAGTTGCCATTGCAGGCATCTTTGCACCATTGAGCAAGGATGTCTGTGTTGGTGGGTATAATTGTTTATGTGCAGGACGTTGTCCCTTCCTGCACATAACCAATAATTTCTGGCATTTTGCTTTTTCTATGCGTGCTGCAGAATGTAGCAGGCATAGAAAAAGCAAAAAACGAGGAGGAATAAAAGTATTCCTCCCTGTTGCGCCCTGCTAATGCCACACCTGGGGGTGGTGTTAGATTTTGGCGCAGCCTCAGGGTTACGAGATTTCATAAATCTGAGCCAGCGTCAAAATGCAATGGGTGTTGCTGTGGCACACCCACAGCAACACCCATTATACGTCCCTTCCACGCATAGTGCTGTTTGGGAAGGGGCCATATTTACAAGGTGGCGTTACGCCACAAAAAGTGGCTTACCGCCACCTTGTAAATACGGCGCTGTGCTTAGAGCCACAGGAGCGTCTCTAAAAGTGACGCTCCTGTGGCGCTAGGGGCCTATAAATATGGTCCTAAATGAGCCCAGATGACTAGTTTCCAAAACTGAAGACAGGAAAAATGTGGTGAAATGTGCTTTGAGATTCAGAAGACTGGGGCCAACCTGCTCACCTATTCGGCTGAAGTGCATTGACTTTGGTCGGATTGACTTTGTAGCTTCTTCTATGTTTTTCTCCGCAGCATCAAATCCTTTTAGAGTTCCTTCGCCAAAGGAGTATCCGACTTCTTGGACCTGTCTTCGGCTATAGCCCTCTACTTTGCCCGACTGGAGATGTTTGACTTCCATTTCAGCATAGAAGTTCAAAAGTAAAAATCTTCACTGCTGCTTTGCTCCACGACTATCCAATGACGATGCTCCCACCTTGGACACTCCTGCAGCATTACCCCACTTGAATTCTACCTTCTCAGACATTTATCTTCCAAAGTTTTTCCATGTCAGAAAGTAAGCGCTGACTGGGCCCAATCCACTTCTTGTGTCCGAACTGCGCTCCATCGCTGTCAGCCTTAACTTCTGTCTTTGACCCCGTCTTGCACGACCAGATGTCGGTGGTTGGCACTTTGAACTTTTAGGCACAATATTGAACATTAAACTTTAAAAATGATAATTCCAGTTCTACTCATTGGACTTGTGCTGTTTTGGTGTCAAATAAATTATTACAATTCATTCTATTTCTCTATATTAGTTTGGGATTCGGTTATGTAATCTTCCTGAATCTTATCACAGAATCACCCAACCACAGCCTGCCTCAGCCTGAGTTCCAAATAGACTACAAGCCTGACTCATTTGTCACTCTCTTAGTCCAGACTATGTTAAGGCAAGTGTAGTAATTGTAAGTCACAGAAGCTCATCAACCATTCATAGTGTAGCCATTGAGGATAGTATGGATGCATCACTCTTCTAGTCTGATTCTGAATCACGGATTTGCTGTCTAAAGAGTGGACGTACGACATGTCTGCTGGGGAGCCTGAACTCAGCTGGTGAAAGGGCACAGCCACTGCAAGGGCAGCTTGCTGTTCAAGATATATCTGACAGGGAGCAGGGTATCTTTGGGTTGCCCCCTCATTTTCCAGAACCCAATCTGCCTTTGCTGTTGATAACTGAGAGGTCAGGCTGGTTGCTCCTGAATCTCCAGGCCCATATATGCTATGTGCTGCTTAATTCAGTCTCACACAGCCTTAGGTTCAGTGGAGAAGTACACCCACTGTTACAGAATTTTATTTTTCTTTGCTTGGAAAAAAATGACAAATTTCATAT
The DNA here is from genome assembly GCF_031143425.1 of Pleurodeles waltl. NCBI lineage: Eukaryota > Metazoa > Chordata > Amphibia > Caudata > Salamandridae > Pleurodeles > Pleurodeles waltl. Next base: position 148,600,930 of record NC_090437.1, on the reverse strand, counting down.
TCAGATACCTCAATTGCCTTTTCATTCCTATAAAGCTTGCCTATTTTGCTGGAGTGCACCTTTATTGTGTGGTAAAATCATGATCCTTTCATCTTACAGTGGCCCTCCATTCTGGACAGCTGCAAGATGAAGTCTCCATTGTTGAATTTTATTATCTTCTAATGACAAATCACAGTGAGGGCCCTGGTGGGGGCTGCCTTTCAGGGACTCTATTCAATTTCTCATCCACAAAGCAAGCAGAAAGGCTTGTGGACCACTGTTTGGAGAGCCATGATTGAATGAACTGTGTGGGGATATATCCCTCAGATGCCTCATGGACCCCAATGATCCCTAAATTGTTCTACCTAGCCTGCCCTTGATCATCCCTCTAGGAATCAAGCTTTGTCCGTTAGTTCTTTGCTTGCTTCTGTATGTCTAATACTTGATGCTCAAATCCTTGATTGCCAATTTGGTCTGGTAAACTGTAGCAGCTAGATTATATTGATTGCCATGAAGCAGCACAAGGTCTAGGGCTATGACATTTACTTTCCATTCCAACATAGATGTCAATTCCGCCATGGCCTCAATTACTTTGTACAATATGTCCTATAATAGATCCTCCTTGTCCATCCATTTTAAAGGCTCATCATCTGAGGTTACCATAATGCTGTGGTTCTGCTGTGACTCTTTGCTATGCCCATCAGATGGAGAAGGGTCTGGAGGGGGGCATTCACCTCAGTCCGGAAGACAATCAGATCCCTGACGGAGTGCAAATAGCTCTTGAGTCCATTTAGGAGCTGGAGATCACCTCACAATTTATCAGGGAGGCACAACTTAGCAGGATGGGGGTGTCCTAGCGCACCTCACACGGATAGAGTAAATGCTAATGAATAAAATGTACTGTAATTGCAAAAATCTAATTGGTAGAACCAGAGATTTTCAACTTCAAAGTTTTCAGTGCAAATAGTGACCAGAAGCAAAAAGTGGCACTTGTGGTCACATGGTCACGCTAGACTGGGGGAATGTCACAAATTTAGTCTGACCGCAATGGAGAATGGGTCAAATACAGGGACCAGGTAAGTCCCACTGAAGAGTTATCTTTTGAGTCCGACGTGAAGAGTTCCATTCACAATGGTGGCGACCACGAGGAGCAGGGAGAGCATTGTAGATGGTCGCTGCTGTAGCACAAAGAGAAGGCCTGGTTTCGTTGTTGCTGCTGTAGCGCAAAGAGCTGGTCAGGTGTGATGCAGACGGTGGTTGCTGGAGCTTCGCACTGGCAGTCACTGAGGCCTCTCATTGCTGTAGATCGAAGTGTAGTTCTCGCTGCTAGCACAAGGAGTAGATCTCAGCTGGGCTTTACGTATGTGATTATTGCGACAACAGAGTCTTAGCAAGAACTGGCCCGTTCACAGTTGGGAGGAAGGTGTCCATTCCAAGTCGTGAGGAAGTCACAAGGAGCCCCAACATCAGGATTTTCTGGTAATCTCTGTAGCATGAAGAGCAGGCCTGGAATCATGGATGGTTGTTGCTGTAGTATGAGCTGGTCGATTTGTCGCCGAAAGTCATTGCTTAAGTTTCACGAAGGTGGTCATTGAGGGCTGTTGTTGCTGTAGTACAAAGTGTACCTCGTGCATTGCTGGCAGTCACTGACCGTCACTGTAACACAAACAGCAGATCTCACTGGATCTTCATGTTGGTAGTCAATGCAGGCGGCAGAGTCTTAGCGTGAAAGGGCCCATTTATGGCCAGGAAGAGCCCAAACTTCAGTATCTTCACCATTTCCTGCAGAGGAGTACACTCTGATGCTAGACAAAGATCCATGACATGGGGAGGCATCCCTTGGGAATCAGGGTCTCAATCCAGCAGAGGACAGCAGGGTACAGACAGGTCCTGTTGCAGGTCCGGGCAGGTCTAATTGCTGAAGGTCACCTGGGCAGTGGCGGGGAAGCCTCTGAAGATTGTTGTGTCCCTGTAGCTCACAAAGGAGATCAGCCACTCTGGGTTAGCCTGGGATGAAGGTAAGCAGGTCCAGTCTTCCTTCTCAGACAGCGGGGCAGTAACCAATCAGCAGAAGAGTCCTCTGATCTACAGGCAGTCCATCTTCTGTAATTTCCACAAGTCCGGGAGTGTTTTGAAGCCTCTCCCTAGAGGTTGAACATGGCGCCAGTCTTTATATAGAAGGACTCCCTGTCCTACCCCCACATCTGGTTATGGGAAGTTCTTCTCCTTCCGCTGCCAAGGCTCCAACTGTCTTGGGTGAAAAAAGACAGGGCAGACCTTGTGTCATATTCCTCTATGTGTGCAGGAGGCAAACCCCTTTGAAATGTAAGTGAGACAGGGCACAGTTCCTCACCAGCCATCCTGCCAGGATGGCTCATCCTGTCCACACCTAAGCCCCCTTTGAGTCACCGTTTGCAAGCAATACACAAACTCGAACAGCAGAACAGTTCACTGTCATGTGACCCAGGACCCTGGCAGAAGACACAAACAATTTGGACTTGAAAATGGCAACTTTATAAAAGTAGAATTTTCAGAATCATGACTTAAAATCATTGTTAAAACATTAAATAGGATTTTAAACTATAGTTCATTTGAGTCTAAACAACATATTGCTCCCAATCCAAAGTTAGCACATATTAAAAAGTAATAAGGTAACCCAGTGTTAATCAATGGGAGAGAAAGGTCTTACAAAAGTGGATAATCAAGCTAGGAGGTTTTCACTGCCAGGAGAGGTAACACATAACGACACAAGTAAAGCATTTAGGGGCTAACACAGAGGTGACCTATAAGTATTACCAAGGAAGGTTTTTAAGCCTGGCAAAATATTGTTTTTGCCATGTCAAAATGGCAGTTTTCAACTGCACTACAGACTGCAATGGCTGACCTGAGAATTATTTTAAAAGGCTATATTAGTGGATGGCACAAGGAGTGCTGCTGACCACTAGTAATGTTTAATGTACAGGCCCTGCATACATGCAGTACCATTAACTGTGGTCTTTCAAGTAAATTAAATGTGCAAACAAGGTGTAGGCCAATTTAACCCTGTTTGAAGAAGAGAACACAAGCACTTTAACTTTAACACTGGTTAGAATGGGTAAAGAGCACAGACTTATAAACAGTGGTAATGAGCGCAGAGTACAGAAAGCCAGCAAAAATGGGCTCAGCAAAAGGAGGGAGTGAAGGCAAAATGTTAGAGGTGACACTCCAGAGAGGGTCAGGCCTGACAGCCTTCCTGCATCTGCTTTAGCACCTGTGGGTACAGCCCTCATTACAACCAGACTGGTGCCCAGTGGTGGGAGTTAATAAAGTTCTGTGGTGCTAGGATGGGTAGACCCTGCACAACATTCCTGAACTTTTCAGGTGCTTTCATTTTATGTCTCAAGTCTTATCTGCTTGTTCTTCCATATTTTGCCTGATTGAAACTCTGCCTCCCACATATGAGTGTACTTAACACATGTAGTTGGAACAGACCAACAATAACCATTAGAAGACCTCGTTGACACCACATTGACTTCATAAGGTCCATATTTTGACTTCCTTCACAAACTTTAGTCCCAGTCTAACCAGTGGGGTACTGTTCCTACTGGGATAAGAGTGGGAATGCCTGGTGGTAGGACTTTTGTGGATCCCTGTACATTCCAGAGCTTACCTTCACAGACATATGAACTAAATCTAAATTTCTCCCCAAAATTGACATTTACAGGCCATTCTGGGTAGGGAAAGCTTAGGAGGATCCATGTATGCAACACCAATCTACACTACCATGAATGTCTAGTTTTCAGTAATGTCTGTGTTTGGTAGGTTTCCCGGGACGCCACCAAAAACCACCACCATCCACATTGTTAAAGTTAAAATGGGTCTGATTGAAATGCAAAATCTGGATGTTCTCCTGTTGTAATTTTGGGTCTTTCCTGTCAACGACCATGGGTCCAACTATGCATGTGGGATGCTATGTTTATTGGCAGAAGTGTGTGAATGTTTAATTAGAGGAATGTTGTGATCCACTAAGTTCCGGGAGCATTCCTTCACAGAAATAAAAGTAAATCTATTAAGTTAGCCAAAGTTTGTAGTTTGAAGGGCATTTTGGTTAACAAAATGTAGTGGCATTCACACAAGCCACTTTTGTGGATGCCACTACATTTTGGGGTAATGTTTTTATTAGGAGAAGTGTTGGACCACAAAATAGTAGAATATTTGTTAATATTAATTGAATTTCTATCCATTTGTGGCTTCCAAATGCAAAACAGCATTAAAAAAAAGATACATTTTACTAATTGTCCAATGAATAACATGATATTATGGTAACCCAAATTTAGAGTTGCAGAATCACCCACTGTTGCAAATCTCATGCTGCTGGACACATTTCACAAATCCATATTTTTCCTTAATACCCATTTTAAATTATTACAAGTTGCAGCTGAGTTATTTGATCTAGGTATCGCAAGTCTTTGGACAACTACTGAACACTATGTATCCTTGCCACTAGCTGAGTGTGACAGATGTAACAGTATAAAATGTTTGTGAAGTGACTACTGGCAAAACAAAATACAGATGAAAACCTTAATAACTGTATCTCTTTTTCCTGCGTTTTCCATTATTTTTTTATTTCAACTGTTAGTTTCTTGGAAAATCCACGAGCAATCTACTCAAATGATCCCTTGCCGAATTCCAAATGTTGTCTACTTTAAAAAAATTAATAGCTTTTCTTGTTCACCCATGGGTTTCACAACTGTTTTTGCAATAAATTGTGAGTATGTATAAACCAGAAAAATAGGATACACCAACGACCAATGCAAAAATGCATCACTTTAGCAGTTTTTTTTTTTACAAATCTGTAAGTTCCTGAAATCTGGAAAGAGGGGGTCTAGAAAAGCTTTTGTTAATGCAATTTTTAGAAAACAAAACACACACTTTTTCCCCCAGCATTATGACAGGGGCCTCAACACCCGAGGGGTTAAAGGTGTGTTGTATGTTAGAAATATCAGTTACAATATAGAGTTATATTGGATTTTTTCTTTAATTCCCAGTAATGGTGCATACACACTAATATTTCATAAGGATCTAGAACTATTGATGTATATTCAAAAAGAGGTTTTTAATAAGGCCCAGATACTCTGTTCAACTGTCTCAGCTGATGTCTGTAACTAGAATCTGCACGATGCACCAGGGCTGCAAGCAAAGTAGCCGGTGTGTCTCCCACTTGTATCTCTCCAGACTTACTTGCCATTCCTTTTTTGTTAACTACCTCCTGTCCAACAAGGTGACAAGGTGCAAACCAGAGTCAGTAGTAGTCAGCTAGATTCCAGGATGACTCCCACAGACATGCACTTCACTTTCTTTCTCACCGCTGGTTCATCACCAGGAGGCATATAAGCTAACTATGCCTGGGCAGATGCAAATTAGACCAGATGGTCTAAGACCAGCTCCAAGTTTCCAGTCTTTGAATAAAAAAAAATGTCTGTGTACCTGACCACCATAAAGCAAAACTCAGACAACTCAGGCCGGGCCCACCCACAAGTGAACAAGGCAAAAGGAGAGGACCAACAAATGTCCAATATTCAAATGTTCAAAATTCACCAGTGGGTCTTGTTGTTAGAGGGGGGAAGCAACACTAGTCCACTACAGCTGAACTCAGCATGAGCATCACTGGTTACTTCCCTAGACTTCAAAGTTTGATATGTTTGGCTTTCAGCACAATGCCGCTTTTTAAAGAGGAATGAGGACCCACATGTGGTAGTGGTTGAGCAGGATATGGTAAACATTTTATGGCCCTGCACCTCTGTATTGTGAGTATCAAATTGCCAGATTGAAGGTCATAGATGTTACATTAACTTACTCCTAGAGCTCAATGTGTTAGTCAAGAAAGGCATCACTAATGCTCTATGGACTAGAGGTAGATGTCAAGGCAGAGACAAAGGATAGCATGAGGCATAGACAGATAAACCAAGGTGGCATTATTTATCCTCTGGTTATAGTTTTCCATGGAGCTCAAAAATGTTTTATTACATCCAACTTACTATACAAAACAGAAACAGTCAACATCCACGTGCATCCACTTAAAAATTTGAATGATGATCTGGAAGTCAATTGAGAATGGGGTGCTACCCATTGACCTACACAATCTTTGGAAAGTTGACCAATAAACATTGAGATTGCTAAAAAGCTAAGACTACCTGGTTGGTTAAGGACTTTTTTTGGAGCTCCCTGAACTCAAATTATTCAACAATAAAACTAGACGTAAGCACCGGGGCACGAGTGATCAAAGGCACAAGCCTATTATTGGGACCCTCAGCAGTAGATGCACTGGAGCTAGCAGAAGTGTGAGCCAGAAAATGTAAGGTCAAAATGGTGCTACTAGAATTATTGTTACTTCTTCCACCCTGTTCCTGGGCAGGAGCATGCAAATCACAGAGAAGAGAGCTTAGCTACTAACTAGATAATCAGGCAAACTCAAGATCAGATCATCCACTCTTGAACTGCTGGTCTGGGAACCTCGTGTAGAATCATGAAAGAAGAATCATTCTCAGTGCTGGTAAAGGTAGTGAGGTTCCTGCAGATGGACCTGAATGCCAAGAGATGAAATACTTTGAGTGTTTGGAAAGACCACACTGAGGTGATGTGCATTGCTTGAACATTGTTGAAACCCAGAATAAAGAGAACACACAGGTGTGACCTTCTGCACAAACCCCCAGACAATAGGCTTCATGTTATATTATGTATCTAATATGTCGATTTCCTGGAACTTGTGATGGAGGTGTTGCAGTTACCTCTAGTTTGAAGAACAGCGGTTCTTGAGACACCAGAGAGCAATCACCAACTTGTCCCCAAGTACTGCTCTCTGATGCACACGCACAAGCATATGTAATAGGACCCATTGAAAGAGAATACAATGGAGCATTACATCACTAGAGGGGGACCAGCTGTGTATAGAGTGCATGGAACTCAAATGGATAGTATGAATGTGTGAGGGGCAAGTGTAAATCACTGATAAGTCATTGAAAAATCTTTGTATTGAGTGGACTAGAGATAGTTAAAAGAAGGTGAATGCACAGATCAATCCATCAGTTAGCCATCTTCCCTTCTAAGATACACAAATGTAAGGTCTGGCTAGTTCCCAAGCATTGATGTCATCCCATAGCACTGACATCTGCAGAAGGAGCTTCCGTGGGAGTTTGCTGTAACGTCATAATGATGGCGTTTTTTGCAACGCGGACGTGGAGCATCATTCAGAATGAACTGAGCGAGCTGTGATAGTTGAGCAGAATGAAGCCAGCTGCGATCTCTAGGGTTTAGTGAGCACTGGGGATCATCAACCTATGAGAGAGACGTGATAGCTGCTCTTAGGACCACAAATTCAATAGAGTGGAGTTTGGTGATAAGCCACGGAGAAGTATAAGGCTGATTTTAAATTGTTGTTTTCTGTAGAAGGTGCATATCAAGATTGACCAAGGGGACATTTTGTATGGTTTAGCATTTTTCAGCAGTGTGTCCAAGTGTTACTGTATAGTAAGGCTGTAGTGGTAGTATTCATTTGTACTTAGTTAAAAATATTGCCATAAAAGATGCAAATAAACTACAAAATTGATAAAGCATGTACAAACATATATACATTTCAACAACAGTTAAAAAACACCATGAGTAAACCGGTATTCAAAATCACTATTCTAAATTATATACACAAAATCCCAGATAATTGTTTAAAAATCACAATCCATCATACAACTCCCCCACATGCCAGGTTAACACCTGATCAACCCTGATAAACTTGGTGATCCATGTTAACCCCAGGCCTCCCGCAACTTCAACACGCAAATTAAAAAGTTAGAAATACACACACACACACAGTGGTATTAAAATATTTTCTTGGTTGTAAAATCTCAGGTCAAACCTAAAAAAAATGCTCCAGTGTTTGTACTGACTTATTTTCACAAGTGCAAGGGCCAAGAGTACCAGGAGCAGACCAGCCAGTAGGAAAACTAATAGAATGTACAAACAGATTAGCCCTAAATCTAGTTAGCAGCTAAACCTTAGTCACCGAAAATAAATAACCTTCAATAGAAGGTACTGTTTTTATTGTGCAAAGGGCATGAGCAGTAGGTTTCAATATTTCATAGTTTTCCCTGGAAGCCTCAGTATGTGTGAAGAGTTTAACCCACTTGTAGTCTGCTTTACTATTCTCATCTGAGGTAAAAAAAAAATCAGGGCGGCCCATAACGGTGAATTTCACCTTCTTATAACCAAGCCACGGTATGACTTTCACATTATCTCATTATTTATGGAAAGATAGTCCCTAATAATCAATCGATTCAGGGATAGCTCAGTTTTATACCACGCCGAGATCAACACAGTAGGGGCCTAATTGCAATAATATCTGAAATATATTTAAGGCCCAGTTCCTCATATACAGCAAAGGTGGAGGAAGACTGCGGAGCGCCCAAGAGATGCCTTGAAAACCTATATTCCTCAGCATGAATCAAGTGACAATCCTTGACCCTCAAATATCATTAACAATAATTGTGGCTGCCACACATTCAGCACAGTAAATTTCACGGAGGGGCTTAATCGGTTTCCTGTCCACACTAGCCCCAAAACCCACTGTTGTGAGTAAGGCTTTTAGAAATTGGGTTATTAATTGACCAAGACTTGCTCCTCCCATGTTGTTAGTTGTGGGGGAAGAGGTGGGGGTCCACCGCCAGTCCTCTGTACAGCCATCTGGTGTCTTGCAACCACGGAAAGTACCTTCCCCCGTAGGTCCTTCCACCTCTTCCCGATGTCATCCCTTGTTCTTGGGTACTGTCCCACGGCATTGACCCTGTCCACGACTCTCCGCCATAGCTCCATCTTCCTTGCAATAGATGTCAGCTGTGGTTCTACCTGGATGATTTCCTCCACCAAGAGCCTTAGCTCCTCCTCTGAGAACCTGGGGTGTCATTGTGGTGTCATTGGTGTAGTGTGAGTAGTATGTGTGAGGGTGTGTGGGGTGATGTGTTGGGGTGTGTGCTGTGAGGTGCCTGGATGGTGTATGGGTGATGGTGTTTTGTGCCTCAGATTCAGTGGGTGCTCCTGGCTTGTCTCTCTCTCAGTTGTCAAAATCTTTGGGTCGTAAAGGGTTGTGAGTAGTGTGGGTGGGTGTTTTATAGTGGTGTGGGTGTGGTGTGTGTATGTGTGTCAAGTGTGTGTAGTCTGAATTGTCCAATGTGGTGTAGTTTTGTTAGTGTGTGTATTTTGAGCGCAGCAGTGTGTACTGCCAATGGTTGAATGTCCGCTGCTGTGATTCGTGGGTCATAATGCTGTGGGCGTATTCCTGTTGGTGTAACGGTGTGGGTTTTGGTACCGCCATTTTATCACTGACCTTTGGGCTGGTGGACCTGTGTGTTTGTCTGTATAGTGGCAGATTTCTATGTGTGGGTAATAATACGAGTAGCGGTATACCGCCGCGGTATGTTGGCGGCAGTCTGCATGGCAGTAAGCGGCACTTACCGCCAATGTTGTAATGAGGGCCTCAGTGTTACCAAAAATAAAGGTATTTATTTGGGTGACACAGTACTAAAAATATCTTAGAGACAATACAATATAAACAATATATACGCTAGACACCAAAATTAGACAAGTAAATAGTCATAAAACAATGCAAACAGTAGGAAACCAGATAGAATGCAATGGGAGAAAATAGGTTTAGGGGCAATAGAAACCATATACTAAGAAAGTGGAATGTGAATCATGAATTCCCCCCTAGACAAGTGTTTTGTGTGCAGAATTGCTGGGAGAGTAAGGTCAAGGTAAGTTAATTGCCCCACCCCAGAGCCCAGAAAAGCAGGAGTAAAGTACTGCGAGTTTCCTTAGGACACACTACACCTCATTTTGGGGATTTGGCAGCAGCCAACCAAGTCTACAAAGAACAACTGCTGGATTATTGGACCTGAAGACCTGCAAAGGAAGGGGGCCAAGTCCATAGATCGAAAGAAGTTCCAGGAAGGGCAGGAGCCCCTGCCAACCCAGAAGAGGGTGCAAAAGAAGAGTCCACGGTTAGTCAAAGACTGCAGAATCGCACCCTAGGAAAATGCCAGCGGGTTCCTGCATGATGCAAAAGATGTTGCATGGCGTGAAGATTGTTGCAGATGAGATTTTGTGTTGGAAGTCACCAACAAGCCTTGTCTATGACAAAAGTGCGTTTTTCATCAAAATGCCGCTGGATGGACCCAGGAGGGACCTTGGGGCCTCAACTCTGTGTGAGGAGGCAGAAGGGGACCTCAGCACTTTAGAGAGCCCTCAGGATGCCAGCCAGCTCCCCAAGAAGCCACAGGATCTGGGTTCAAAGGAGGTGCAAAATGCAGTTGATGCAGCACAACAAATGAAGGTCCCACACAGCCGGAGAACAACTCAGTGAGTTCAGCTTCACAGGGTGGAGCGCTTGGGACCTGGGCCAGGCTGTGCACAAAGGACTTTTGCAAAGAGTGCACAGAGGCCTCAGGAGGTGAAGAAGACAAAGTACCCCTGTGTATACAGGGGTACTGTCGGTCTCGGAGAAGGCAAGGTCGTACCTCCTCCAAATTGCATCAGCAGAACCTCAGGACAGTCTGTGTCAATTATGTCCACCCCCTGTGTCCTTAGGAGCACATTCATCGTTGTGAGAGGATTCCTAGGGTACTGGTCGTCGTCTTAGAAGGTGCCTGCTTGGAGCAGGGGAGTGACTCTTTCACTCCACTGGAGATTATTCGGTCCTTCTGGTGCAGGTTGAAGACAGGGAGTCCCCAGAGTGTGCACACCGCGTAGACACTTTGTTGCATTTACAGCGTTTCTTGGAGCAGTTTGCGGTTGATCTGAGGTCAGAAGAGTCTGAAGTTGTTGCAGAGGATTCCTGAAGGAAACTTGTAAGCAGAATCTGAAGAGAACCCACAGGAGAGACCCTCAAAAGCCCTGAGAGGGGATTGGCTACCTTAGCAGGTATGGACCTATCAGGAGGGGTCTCTAACGTCACCTGCTGGCACTGGCCACTCAGAGCCTGACAGGATGCTCCCACACCTTGCTAAGCAAGATGGCTGACATCTGGGACACACTGGAGGAACTCTGGGCACAGCCCCCGGGGTGGTGATGGACAGTGGAGTGGTCACTCCCCTTTACTTTGTCCAGTTTCTTGCCAGAGCAGAGGAGAAGGGTTCCCTGAACTGGTGTAGACTGGTTTATGCAAGGAGGGCACCATCTGTGCCCTTCAAATCATTTCCAGAGGCTGAGGGAGGCTACCCCTCCCCAGCCTGTAACACCTATTTCCAAAGGGAGAGGGTGTAACACCCTGCTCTCAGAGGAAATGCTTTCTTCTGCCTTCCTGGGACTGTGCTGCCCAGACCTCAGGAGGGCAGACCCCTGCCTGTGAGGTGGCAGCAGCTGTAGCTGCAGTGCAAGCCTCAGAGAGCTGGTTTGGCAGTACTTAGGGTCTATGGTGGAGCCCCCAGGATGCATGGAATTGGCACCCCAATTCCAGGTTTGGAATGGGAGGACAATCCAATGATCTTAGACATGTTACATGGCCATATTCGGAGTTACCATTGTGAAGCTACGTATAGGTATTGACCTAAATGTAGTGCACGCGTGTAATGGCGTCCCCATACTCACAAGATCTGGAGAAATGGCCCTGAACTATGTGGGGGCACCTTTGCTAGTGCAAGGGTGCCCTCACACTTAGTAACTTTGCACCTAACCTTCAGCAAGTGAAGGTTAGTCATATAGGTGACTTATAAGTTACTTAAGTGCACTGAAAATGGCTGCAAAATAGTGTGTGCACTATATCATGCAGGCTGCAGTGGCAGTCCTGCGTAAGGATTTGTCTGAGCTCCCTATGGGTGGCAAAACAAATGCTGCAGCCCATATGGATCTCCTGGAACCCCAATGCCCTGGGTACCTAGGTACCATATACTAGGAACTTACAAGACGGGTCCAGTGTGCCAATTGAAATTTGTAAATGTAGTCACTGGCCTACAGTGACAAATTTAAAAGCAGAGAGAGCATAAGCACTGAGGTTCTGATTAGCAGAGCCTCAGTCACACAGTTAGGCACTACACAGGCATACATATTAGGCTAGCAGGATCCCAGTGAGACAGGCAAAATACACGGACATGTAGGTTTTTATCCATGAGCACTGGGGTCCTGGCTAGCAGGATCCCAGTGACACAGTAAAAATACACTGACACACACTCACAAACAGGACAAAAGTAGGGGTAACCATGCTAGAAAGAGGCTACTTTCCTAAAATCTGCATGTAGGGGTGTATTTCCTTCAGGGTAGGGCGCACTGTAAAAATAGTAGACTTGGTGTTCTCGACCCTCTCAGCGAGCTTCCGGTGGTCGGCGCATTAACAAAGACACCTTCAGCATACCAGTGTCGATCTTGGTCTCCAATGTGGTTTTGTTGTCCTGAATCCACAACTGCGTGCCTTGTAAAGGGCCTCGCCCCCTTGCACAAAGTCTTAAGACCACTTCGTGCCCCCTCAAGGAGTGGGTCTCAGCAAACAGCGATGAGTAGATCCCCAGCCAGAGACTTCTGTAGTTAGGATATTTCAGGGAGGGCCTCAGCGCTACTCACAAGGTGGTGTCACTCAGGTATGTCTCACCCAGCTTCGCACTTTCCTCTGTGTTCCAGTGCTCCATGTGCTGCGAAACTTCAGCTATTTAAAAACAAATCAGGATTAGACTATTTAAAAACAATTGCATGCATTTTAATCTAACTTGAAATACAAAATAAACTAAAAACCATCAAAATTAAACTAACAGCACAATTTAAAATTATTCATTTATTTAAAAATATTTTATCATATACACTTACAATAAAACATACACAAAATATATTGTGAACAACACAAATAGCACAGAAAATTAATACTTTCTTCAATATAGCTTTCTCAAATACCAAATTGCTTCAAACATAACTCATTGCATTTTTTAAAACAACATGGCATTTAAATATATATATATATATATATATATATATATATATATATATATATATATGACTTATAAATTAAAATAGGAAGCCCAATTCCATATAAAACACTAATGTACCTACAGTTATGTTGCTCAAGGTAATACAGAGTAGAAATCCTTATATGCACGTAAATATCCATACTATAAAAGCCTCAAAAAATGCAAAAATTGTTTTAAAATAGACATTTTCCCAAAACAAATAAATAATAATGAACAGTGTTATGCACATTTGGAAAGTACCACATTTTTCTTAAAAAAGAAACACAATTTCCATGAAAACGTTTGTTGAAAAAGGATTGAGTGATCCTGGAAAGTAAAATAAACATACCAACCTATAAAATAAAAGTACTTAAAAAAACTAGAAAAAACAACTTATAAACTCCTTACACATAACTAATCTCTTAACATAACCATAATTTACTAAAACAAAACTTAACAATAGAGTCATACATTTTTATGCTATTTTTGTACATTTCAGGGATAGCGCCGAAAATGTCGGTCCTAATCCTGCAAAGTACACAGGGGCCCATTAAGAATAATGGTGTGCCCCATTTTAATGCCTGCTCTGTGCAGGCATTAAAAATAGCAGCTAAAATGGCACTATGGAATCTCATAGATTTCACAGTGCCATTTTTGCAGTCCCCCTAATGAGGGTAAGTCCCACTTGCCTACATTATGCCTGGCACAGGCATAATGTGGTGCAAGGGGTTACAAAGTGGTGCAATGCATACATTATGCCACTTTATAAATCTGTTGGAGCGAATTTGGCCTCGTTGAGCCACATTAGCATCATAAAAAATACACTAATGGCCCTTAAATCTGGGCCAGAATATTCAATAAATCTTTTTATAAAATTCAATTTAAGTAATAGTTATAAAATAAGGTGCATAGGTGAAAGTGCTAGTTCATTTAATCTAAAATACATCTCAAAATGAAACAATTTTTTATAATGATAAACTTATTTTGCTGTTTTTAAATAACTAGTATAACTTCTAGTTCTCCATCATTGGGGAAAGTACACATATTTGGAGGGAGTCAGATTTACTATTCTAACTGGCATTCGACAAAGACAATGACAACTGCTAGGAGGAGTCCAGATTTTACTATTTAAACTGCAGCCAAGCAAATGTTGTGGAAACTTAATACATATGGTTGGAGTCAGATTTATCATTCTAACTCCATTCCACGAAACATTGAGGAAAGTACATGTGTTTGGAATGGACCAGTCTCAGTGACTCATTTAGTATTTGGTTGACAGAGTAAAGACAGACAGAGTGGTAGAGGACCTAACTTCCAATATCACGCATTTGCTCTAGCCGCTAAAAATAAGAGAGGTCCACGGGCCCTAAAGAGGTCTGTCAGTATTTGTTATTATTTAAATTCATTCGGTCTAAGAATTTAGACTATTTAAAAAAAAAAAAAAAGAGAAAAATTACAATCTTAAATAGTAGTTTAAAATCCTTTGAACTCATCATAATTCGTAATAGCAATCATAAAAAATACCAATAAAACCTGATAACCAATTGACATATAAAATGTTGCAGTAAAATCCTCAAGACTGAGGCTATGGTCAGACTTAGAAATATGATAATTAAAACATAGATAAGATAATAAGCTATAAAAGAAGAACTTGTGGCTGTCTTGCAAATATAAACCGTTATTAGTTTCCATGTGACTATACTTCAGGGTTTTTTTGTTTTTTTTTAAGCCAATTTGGTAGCAAAAAAAAATAATTAGTCAGGTGGCGTAGCAGATTTCGCATAAAAGAACATCTCTATAAACTTGTGCGATCTCTGTTACTCATATGGAGAGCCGCGAGTTCCCACTAAAATACATAAGAATGCCACGTAAAAGTTCAAGAAATTCACAGTAATAACAGGGTACATAGCACATCTGAAAGATAAAGGAAGAACAAAGAGATATACATCTTATTGGAATCTCTCTCTGTAAACAAAAGCTTAGCCAACTTGAGGGCCCTTAGCAGAAATGTGCCTACGACGGATACACCAAGCCTCCAATAGAAATTTAGTGACTGAAGAAGCTACCAGTGTGGATGTATCATATTTACATATTCTGGTGGCATTAGCTCTGTCCTGCAATAACAAGTTTTTACAGAGGGGGATGACCCACTTTCCTCTGGGTCTCATATATAAAGGACAGAAAAAAAGGATATGCTCAATTGTTTCTTTACAATGAGGGCAGGATATGCATCTGTCAGTTGAAAAGTTACTTGATGACCAATGAGCCGTGTAGTTGTTAATAGGCAGGAAGCCATTTCTGAGCTGAAGATATAGGGCACAAGCAAATGGAGGCATAGGAAGATTCATAAAAATCTCGGGGCAGGGTTCATGTTTGAATTGGAGAAATTCTGTTGTTAGCCTGCCCATCCCGTTTTGACGCAGTGTATCTTCATTGACTTTCTCCCAATATCTTCTTTTGACAAGTTGCCTTGCGTTGTTGGGAATCAACTCCGGATGTTCCCAATATTGGGGGAATCCTATTTTAACCCAGGCAGATTTCATCTCGTGCAACCAGAGGATTTTAGTCAGGCCCTGGGGAGAAGCTATGAGTTCTCTTTTCGCCACCATGAATGGTTCAAGTTCGGCAGTTTTCCATAGACGGATCCAATAGGAAAGTGGTCTCAGGGCCACTATGGATTTGATGCTGTTTAATCCTAGGTCGAGCCTGAGAGGGGTCATTGGAGTGCCCATCCCTAACCGGGAGACCTGCCTAAAGAAATTATTTTCTTTTGTTTGTAAATTATACAATCTTCTGTGCAGTCCCCAGAGTTCCGCTCCGTACAGGGCCGCCGCACGGATTTGGGCATTGTAAATCTCTGCGATTGTGATCAGGGGGGGACTCGGAGCCTTTCTAGACCTGCGTGCTAGGGCCCCACCCCTTTGACTTATAATAAGTGCCCCTTTATCGATAGCTGCCTCCCATTTTCCTGTGGTCGATAATCTGATGCCCAAATAATCAAACTCTTCCACTTTCTCCAGCGGGATTGAATTCATTTTGATTCTGGCAAGTGGTTGTTTCCTTAAAGTACTGTATAACATAAGTTTTGTTTTCTTGGTATTAACGTCGAACCCATAATCCCTACAAAAGGCACACAATTGATTGACCAGGTTTTGAATTCCCATGGGTGATTTGGCTAACAGGATTGTATCGTCCGCAAACAACAAGCACGGGATTTTCTTTCCAGCCAATTTGGGCGAGTCGTTTGTGCAGTTCTCTAGATAACGAATACAGTTATTTAGGTGAAGCAAGAAAAGAGTGGGAGCCAGGACACACCCCTGCCTGACTCCTCTATTAATGGCTATGGGATCTGTCAGCTCACCCTCCTTACCGCATCTGATTTGAGCATAGGTGTTATCATGAAGTCGGTGATAAGGTTCAGAAGACCTGATGGAACCCCCATATTGGAGAGTGTTGACTATAGCTTGTTCCTGGGGATCAAATCAAATGCAGCTCTAAGGTCTGTGAAAACCACATACAAATTACCCCCCCCCCCAGGTCCACATTCTTCCATTTGATTGCCAGGAATCTCAAAGCTTGGTCTATGGTGCTCACAGCAGGTCTGAACCCTGCTTGTAGATTGGATAGAGCATCAGATTCCGAAATCCATTCATCGAGATGGCATAAAAGGTGTTTTGCATAAATTTTTTGGAAATTGTCCAGGAGACTGATCGGTCGGTAGTTAGCAGGATTATTGGGGCTACCTTTTTTAAAAATGGGAACTATCTCAGCCCCTTTCCATGAAGAAGGGGCAGGGGCTCCCGCTGCAATTGCATTGCAGATTAGGTTGATAAAAGGAGCCCATATATCAGGTCTTGTCTTATATAAATCACCCGGGATCTTATCAGGGCCAGGAGCCTTTCCCCACTTCAAAGAATCTATTGCAGCACTTGTTTCAGCCAAGGTGAATATAATCAGGGTGGCTTCTTGAATTGTTGGAACATCAGGGGTCCTAAAGGATACCTCCTGTGGACCTGCATATAGTTGGACAAAATGCTCAACCCCAGCTACAGGAAGAATTGATGTACCAGGTACAGAGGCGGAGTCTCTACAGTCATCTGCTATTCATTTCCAAAACCTGGAAGTATCATTAATTTGGCGGTCTCCAGGATAGCAACCCATCTAGCCTCTTCCCAACTTCTACGAGCCTTGATGCATTCATTCTTATAATCTTTTCTGGCTATCCTTATAGATTCAACTTGGCCTGCTTTTAGAGCTTTCAATAGAGTGAGCTGTGCTTCCCTACATAAATTGTTGAACCACCGTGCCCAGCACTTTTTCTTAGAGTTCCTAGTGATCTCTTTTGTAAAGAGATTCTTTAAAGAATCAAACAATTTGCTATGAGCTACTAGAAGCCTATCACCCTCACTGTTCACCTTATGGTGAAGCATACGCTCCATTTGATTGGCTAACAGATTGTAAACGTCTGTCAGTATAGGACAAGTTTGACAGCCAGCTATGTCAAACAGGATGGCTCCACAAAACGTTTCCAAACTTTTTTATTTGGCCCACAGGAAGCAAAAGTGTGCCGTTGCAATGACTGAGTGAGTGGCGTTGGGGAATGCAGCCTAGTTAGGAGGTCTTGGGCATGGCATGGGCATGGGCTGGTGCAGGCCCCAAGAAGATAGGAGGCAGCCATTTTCAGGCAGAGCTGCTCCCACTCACCACACCAACGAGTGCTATAAAGCGCTAGGTAGTCCACCACAGCACGGGACGCACTAACTTCAGGAGGGGGACTACGTATCTTGGACTGCTCTTTGGCCCCAGGAGGCGGCCATTTTCAAGCACAGCTGCTCCCACTCGCCACACAAACAAGCGCTATAAAGCGCTAAGGAGTCCACCGCAGCGCGGGACCCGCTAACTTCAGGAAGGGGATTTACATATCGCAGACTGCTCTTTAGCCCCAGGACGCAGCCATTTTCAGGCACAGGTGCTCCCACTCGCCACATCAACGAGTGCTATAAAGTGCTAGGGAGTCCACCGCAGTGCGGGACGTGCTAACTTCAGGAGGGGGACTACAAATCCCACACTGCTCTTTGGCCCCAGGAGGAGGTCATTTTCAGTCACAGCTGCTCCCACTCGCCACACCAACGAGCGCTATAAAGCGCTAGGGAGTCCACGGGCCAAGAGAAGGCCATCCTTGCCCATTGGAACCCGAAAGAGGCTGGACTCGGTCACCCCCCAACATTTACAATAAAGTAGGCCTTGCTGGTGTTTTTGTACTGCTGTGGCCTCTTGTGGGTTGTTCTATTGATCTAATTGACTATTAGGCACTCATCCACTGATTAAAGTACTTTTTGATGTGCAAAAGAAAAGTGATTGAGGGCGGGACAGGGGTGGTGCTTAAAAAAAAGTGGAAAAGGCAAAAGCATGTAGCTAACAATTGTGTCATGGATAGAAATGATAATCTCCTGGGTAAATGTGAAGACATTTTAACCTCTTCCCCCGATAGCGTCTCCAATGATACCGAGTGCGAGCATTTCCCAGTTAGGAAGGGGGCGTGTCATTAGAAAATCCCAGATATGTATTAAAAATTTGAGACACAGGTTTTAGCTGCTACAGGACAGGGGGAGGGCAGAAATATGATCACCCATGTTCCCCTAATATCAGTGAATGAGCCACCACTCGCTGAAAGTGATGCTATTCAATGTAGCTATTGCTTCAGCCCCTTAAACAATATTTGAGGCCCATATCATGATCCTGACCTAAGCACTATGGTGGGTGGGACAGTAGATACAAACGTGAACTCAGATTGGTCCAATGCTCAGTATATCATGTGTATGCAAGATCTAAAGAGTGAGGTGTCAGAGCTTAAATCTGTGGTAAATTCTTTAATATCAATAGTCAAGCAGTTAATTCCTTTAGATGCCAAGACCATCATGGATCGTATTTGTAATTCTACATTTAATCTCCTGGGCTCCTGGGGAAAGTTGCCCAAGTTGCCCTTGACTAGTTGTAATAAGAATCATATTCGTGTTTCCTGTTTTGCTGCTGTTGGTTTAGCACCTTATGCTGGCCAACTTTCAGTAGGTGACAGGACTGGGAACTCTTGTCAGGCTTCCACATATAAGAGCTTAGTCGTGGGCAAGGAACCAAGGTTCTGCTGTCAAATTTCTAAACCTTTGAATGACAATGTCCCAAATCGCGATGTACAACCTGTTACTGACTGGTCTCAATTTAATAACACTGTTCTAATAGTCAACGTCCCTAAATTCCATCTATTGGCCTAAAGGGAAGGGAGAGATTCTGTCAGAAACAACGCGATCCATTGGATTCACCATGTGAGAGGTTGGTATTCTGTAATACGTGAGGATATCAATGAGGTAGTTAGAAGGCCTGATCCAGATACATACTATGATATGATTAAGTTGACACTTAAGGACAGGAGTATGGTGGATGATTTGGTGGCCCTAGACTTGAGGACAAGTGCCCCTGGGCACTCTTGTATTCAGTTCAAATACCCTAGGTTCCCCTCATATCATGGGGCCCGGCTCACCCACCATTCAGCAGGTAACCTATCTGTTCTTAATGAGAACGAATGAATTGGAGTACCATCTGAAACCCTTGTTGATTTACCATCTGACTCATATGAAATAATTCTCTCTGGTTTGGTTGTGTCTTCCATAGTTGACGCCACAAGTATACACACTCCTCTTTCTGACGGACTCCATCAGTTTACTCAGGACCAATTGGTCAATTGTGATAATATCGTACTCTCTATCCCCCATCAACCTTAACTGTTAATTCAGTATCAGGCAGCTAATTGTGAGAATATTACATCTATGGTCAGGTCAGCTCCCTTAGATAGACTCCACCAGTCAACCCAGGACCTGCTGGCCAATTGTGATAGCACACTGCACCTCCCCCCCCCCCCCCCCAATTTCATCTGACAAATTAAATTCAGGTAGCCAATTGTGCAACTATCACATCCATGGTTAGGGCAGATCCCCAGAGTGTTGGGGTGCAATATGTTTCCTGGAACGTGGCAGATTTAAGATCTGTCCTCCCTCTTCCAACTTTTACTTCTTTTATTGAGGAACATGACCTATGTCTCCTCCAGGAGACATGGTCGATTGATCCACTTTTTCAGTCTGGCTATTTTAATTTTCATATTCTTGCTCTTTCTAGTGCCAGGGGTAGGCCTTCTGGTGGTTTAATTATTTGGGCTAGAACATCATTAAATTGTTGCATATCTCATCTATCCATTGAGTCCCCTAACTTATTAGGTGTCCAGTTATCATTTGGGGTGAATGCAGTTGTGATCATTTTTAAAATCTATACTGGAGGGGTCCGCTCTGTGCAATCAAATGTTTAAGATCAATACCGGAGCTATATCACCAATGGGAATTGGTTTGGCTAACGACAAACAACACCTTTTGTGGAATAAGGTATTGGCCTGACCTGATATTATTAGTGCTGCCAGTGATGTTCTGAAGACCTCATTGGTATGTTTACAGGTAGGTTCCGCAATTCCTAATGAGCAAATAAGTTTAACTCATACCTTATGCTTTGAGGGTATTGCGGCCCATTTTAAAGTAGGCGTAGTCTTTGGTGGTGGGAGGCCTAAAGGTAGACATAGCTGGTTTAATAAAGAATGTCAGTCATCAAACAAGCGCTTAATCCAAACTATTAAATCCAAGGATGTAGATGCTATTCGTTCAGCTAGGAAGTCTTATAAATTAGCTGTTTGTAAAGCCAAGCGTGATAAAGATGATAAGTGGTGGGCTGCACTTAATGATGTTTCACGTAAGAGGAATTGTAGTGAATTTTGGTCCCTGGTGGCGCATGGCCCTGAAAATAGCGCATTGAATGTTACAAATGTTACAATGAATATTGCTCCAGTAGAATGGGTAGATCATTTTAGCAGAATGTACTCTCCTGATCATTGTGGTATGGTTTCTAAACATGATAAGGACTCTTGTCCCATTATTAACCCAATGCTTAGCCCTCCATCAATGCAATTGTTTTCCCTCGCGGACATAGTACCCTGATTGGGTACTTGAAGCGCAGCAGGGCACCTGGGCATGATGGTGCCCCGGCAGACCTATTTCTAACTGACATTGAAGTATGGTAAAGATATATTACTATTATATCAAATGCAACAGCGATTGGGGCACCAATCCTTAAGTCACGGAAGGGTGCTATTGAAGTCCAATTTTTTTAGAAGGGTGATAGAGCCCTCCCTTGTAATTATAGGCCAATTAGCCTATGTGTGCAGAAAGTGTTTTGTCACTGCCTTTTGGGCAATATCCAAGATTGGATGACTGAGCGTGATATACTTAGTCCATTACAGGCTGGCTTTGGTAAGACAATTGCCACTATTGAACAGGCCTTCAGGTTCTTACTTTTATATTGGAAGACAGTTTTTATTGGCAAAGGGAATTTGTATGATGCCTTTGTTGATTTGAAATCAGCTTTTGACTTAGTGTCTCGTAATAAGCTGTGGGAAGTTCTTTCTGTGATGGCAATCCCCTAGCACATTCTTGCATTGTTAATACAGCTTCATGAGGATAATTATGCGTGTGTTAGGTGGGGTGACAAGTGGCAGCTCACTGACAGAATTCAGGCGTTAAGGGGAGTACGTCAAGGGTGTGTCCTCACCCCCACTTTGTTTTCTTTATATATTAATTATATTGTTTCCTCCTTACTCAGGGTGATACACTTTTGATATCTAAAACCCCAAGCGGTTTACAAAAACTCCTTACATGTTTTGAGGATTTTTGTTCCACATGGGGTCTAGAAATCAATACTTCTAAAACCAAATTGATGATGTTCTATCCTCATAGATCCTTCAAAGGAAAGTTTATGCTTGAAGGCACTCCACGTGAAAAGGTGAACACATTTAGTTACCTGGGCTCAATGTTAGCAGAGAAAATGTCTTGGAAGTCATATATCATAAAGCAGGCGTTAAAACTAAAGCAAACTACAGGGGTTTTAATTAAGGACTTTAATCTTTCATACACTAAGCCAATACGCCCTGCACTTCAGATTTACAAGGCTAAGGCTGTGAGTTCGGCTATCTATGGGGCTGAATTATGGGGCTATGCCAAAGCTCAAGAACTATGAACTCTTGAATTTGTTTAAAGAAATCTTGTTTCTCTTCCGTCAAGCACTCCGCTGTTTCCTCTCTTCAAGACTCCTTTACTGTAGCCCTGCAGGCCATTTTAGAAACTGACCGCTCTCTTGGTATTCCCTGGTTCAGATATATTAAAGGGTCATTTTAATCGTTGGGCTCAATGAACTCTGGGACTCTCCAACTACTGCCTCCTTCTGTCGAAACTCAACCTAAAAAAACAGTTTTGGAAGGTGGTAGGCTCTGAGTAACTGGGGGTAGCACTTCACTCTACACTGTCGAGTGATTTTGCTGACCTAAAAGATATATGCAGATACGAGAATTTCTGGGATATAATCTCAATGCCTAGGGAAGGGAAATTGTACTTCCAGTTTCGTGTAGGAACCTTGCCATTAAGATCATTTACTAGCCATTGGTCACCTGAGGGGATAATTACTTGTCCAGCTTGTAAAACACCTATTGCAAATCTTCCTCATGTTTTATTTGTTTGCCCTGCCTATGTTGCCTCTCGTAGGAAATGGCTTGCCGCTACCTCTAGATTGCTGGGAGTCCGCAGGTCCCATGCTGTCCTTCGATTTCTCAGATCAGGCCCTTGATTGGCTTTGGTCATTGCTCTTGCCAAGTTCCATGGGGCAAGTTGGGTTCTTAGAGCAAAATTTGTATCAGTATGATGGGTTTAGAAACTATGTATCGAAATTGTCCTGGAAGAGCACTTAGGTTTTATTCTTTTAATATGTATTCTATGTATTTTATATGTTTATTGATGTCTTTATTGTGTCATTGTTATGTGCTTTTATGTCCCTTGTGTCCAAAATACAGCTCTTTGATGATGATGATGAAATGAGACTGTAGGTCTTGAAGCTGCGGTGCACATTATTTAACGCCTGCCCTGCTGGGACCTGGATTGCTGTGTGGCCTTCCTACAGCTGTTAGAGGGGGCCTCGGAATCGCTGGCAGTTTGGAGGCATCCACAGGATGTTGTAGGCACAGACAGTGACCCCTCAGACCCTTCATTACTATGTAAATAAATAGCGCTCCCCTGCTTGTGACAGAGCCATTCTCTGTAGTCTGAAGCCCGGGAATTACATGGAGAAGAGTGGAGGAACAGCAGTGGCACCCTATCCTGGGAAGAATGCAGTGATGCAAACTACTGGCAAATCACACTGAGTACTATCTCTGCCCCAAAGCAAGAGCAAGTCACAGTCTTGCAATCCTTCTCCATACCTTTGAGTCACCTTACTGAGGAGGCACTGATCTTGGGTGGGGACTTTAATTGTGTTGAGGACACCACACTGGATGGGAGATGAGCGACTGACCATATCCACGTGGTGACTACGCCCAGCAGGCCTAGCTGATATCACTTATAGAGATTCTTTGCAGGATGCCATCACAAGCTATTTTGGAATTCATTGTGGCACAGCAGCTGTCTGTCTGGTTGAGAGGCTTTTAAGGCACTGATATGGGGGCAGTGCTTGAGACAGTCTGTGGGATTGTGCTATGAAGATAATAAAGAGCTGCCTGACCTGGATGGCATGTTACACAACCTAATAACACTCTTGGCAGAGATGCAGGGAAGCTCCAAAAGCTACTAGATATGAAGAGAAATTATAATGTTGCCATGGAATGACTAAGGTGCCACAATGATAAAGAATATATCAACAGGGCACACAAAGAATGGAGACCTGGGAGGCTATTAGCCTAGTTTTTAAAATGCAAAATCAAAGGCACACTTATTACCCTTTTGCTTGTGGCAGACGGTTCAACCCTGTATTCCCCCAAGGCCATAAATGCAGCCTTCAGTGACTTCTATGTTTACTTGTATAGACAGCCAGAGCCTCACCCACCTGGGGCAGTGCACACCTTCTTGGAGAAAATCCCCATTCAGACCTTGGCACAGGAGGATTGCGAGGCCCTGGGGGGGCCCAGTAACATTCCAAGAGATAAAGAGCAGTGGTAAAGATATGACCACAGGCGAAACCCTGGCCCCTAACGGGTTGCCCGTGGAGTTTTACTCTGTAGGATTGCTGGCCTCAAATTTAGCACAGGCCTGTGCTGAGTTGTTTGAATCTGAGACACTGCCATCCTTGACTGGAGATGCTATGGAAGTTCTGCTCCACAGCCTCTGGGGATCGCTGATCCAGTGTTCCGCTCCCTCTACATGTTGTACATGGACTTAAAAATTCTTAACGAAGTTTTAGTGACTAGGCTACTGAAACATGTGCAGATGCTTATTCACGGGGACCAAAATGGTTTGATACCGGTTTGCAATACCTTCCTCAATTTTCAGCGGCTGTATCATTCTGTATGACCCTGAAGTGCAGGCTAACCCTGGAGCTCTGATTATGTTGGTGGACCTTGTGAAGGCCTTCAACATGGTCTTATGGGTCTTTCTTGAGGGAGTTATGCTCCAAATGGATCTTTGGGAGGCCTGAGCTCAATGGGTGTGATTACTCTACATCCACCGGTCAGCCAGACTTAAAACAGGCACCACGGTACATGACAATAAACTAATCATCAGGGCACGCGGGAGAGGTGCCCTGTGTCCCTCCTCCTATTTACAATATCATTTGAGCCGTTGGTGGAACTGTTTAAACTGGGGGGTAAAGGCAGAGGCATTGCAGTAGGAATCTGTGAGCATATATTATCGCTTTACACCAATGACTTGCTGCTATATTTGCCAGACAGTGCCTTGGATTCCAATTAAATGATGCAGCTCCTTGGGGAGTTTGGTTCCTAAAGGTCAATCGGGTAAGTCATGTTTGTTTCCTGTTGCCCAAAATTGGCCTCCACTGCCAGATACTTCCCCATGGCTTGTATGGGCCCCCACTACATTCTAGTACCTAGGTATTCAGCTATACTAGACATTAGAAGATCTGCAAGAGGGTAACTTAGGAGTGGCATTAGGCTCCTTTAAATTCTGTGTTCCCTTCTGGAGATTGCTCACACTGACTATGCAGTCTCAAAGATGGTGATGCTACTGTGGTACTTTATTTCATTAATTTTAATGGTTGGTTCACCTTTGGTTCTGACAACTTCATTCCCTCCCACAAGGTTTGATTTGGGATGGAGGCCACCACAGGGTGCCCCTTGAGGCCCTCCGGTGACCGCCTTTTGGGAGTGGGTTAAAGTATCCCCAACTTTGAATTATACTTTGTGGCAGCCCAGCTGCAGTGGTTCATCTGATGGCTGGATGGAGCGAATAAGGCAGAGCTCGGTCCCGTTGGATTGGAGATGAAAAAAGGAGCCCTATTGGCTAAGCTGCTCCAGCCTGCAATGAAGATTCCACACCCCAGACTCTTGCTGTCTGCTGCTCGTAAATGTTAGTGCAGATGTGTGAAGCAAACAGGTGGGCACACACTTTATGTTTCTGCCCTGCTGCTCACAGGACTCCCCCCCCCACCGAGATCCTTTTCCCTTCTTCACGGCAGCATATCTATCTGTCGTTGGGCTTGTACAGGTGGGTGATTGTTTCCACATAGGCATATTGTTGCCTATGGCGGAGATGACGGCACAGAACATACTGCTCCCTCAGGGCAATTTCTAACCTATGAAGCCTTGATGAGGACATTCGAAGATCTATAGGACTGTGTCAATGATGGCCCTCTAAACCACACTGTGGTCCAACTGCTTGGATTGGGTATGCATCTTTTGATGTGGTTTTATAACACATTAAACGGGTTGGTCCAGAGTCCCCTGAAAGCAGTTAAAACTAAATGAAAAGCAGTGCTAGGCCGTGAAGTCGCAGACCTGCAATGGCAAAGGAAGATGACATGTACCCAAAAGGTGTCATAGACCACACTCCTGAAAATACATACAATTCAGTTATACTTGCATGAAATACCTAATGCTGCAAAAAGTTAGGGTCATATATAGCGGTGAGCCTCAGGATGCTCCTGAGGTGCGCACCTAGATGCCGTTTTTTTCACACGACTTGAAGCTGCCCCCAGAAACAGGCTTTTTTGGACAAGGTCCTCGACTGACTAAATCACAGGCTTAACTGCATTATTACATGTGCAATGGAGATGTGCCTGTTGGGAGCGTTTCCCAGGCCCAAACCCAGAAAGGTTGGCATCCAGTTCTTAGACTTGGCTCTTATTTTGACCAAGAGGTGAACAGCAATGAGTCCAGAACGGGTTTTGGTGTGGAGGTGTGGGTAAAAGATGTGACTACATGGGCCAGGATGGAGAAGAGAGCACAGCAAAGAGAGGAAGCCAGGGGTGCAAAGGCAACCCATAGCAAAATTGTGAGTGGAGGTACTAAAGGTGTGGGAGAGCCCCAAAGAGGGGACTCGTCCAAGAGCAAGCTGAGCCGGGGAAGCCGACCCCGATGCCAGTTAGGTGCTCTGGGGCAACACCCACAACAACCCCAGACTGGGCCTTTCTGTCATCCCAAATGCAAAGTGCGCCTTGGATACTAGTGGCTCTTTAGTCCACAACTCTTCCCCACAGCAACTAGCAGGCAGTCCTTATTGTGAAACCATGAGCCCCAACAGATCACCTTTGGTAGCCCCTCTCTGCCTGCACATTGGATGGTCTGCGCACAGTTCCCGGAGGCAAAAGATTAAGAGGTTTTTCAATTGGCTTGGTTGCATCCATACTGGTACACGCTCGCACACCTGATGATTTCACATTCTTGTGAAGTGGAGACCTATGGAACACATTGTATAATGGAAAATATGGAAAATATGGGGTTAAGCACTTGCAGGTCTTAAAGGAAAATACGGTTACTGGTGACTGACTCTCCCACGCTTCCTAGCCCAAGTTTGATTAGCCTAGTGGGATGTATCCAACTGCTATGAGCCAAGTAGAATTATTCGGAATGAAAGTCTGGAAGAAACTAGCTGCTTGGGAACTTGTGGTGTAATGTATTGAAGTAAGGTTGATAATGTTTAACTGCACCATACTCTTCAGACTAACTGAAGATGTCTAATGATGCGCAAGCTGTTCATAATGTAACTGTCTTGAGTTGCCACACTGTACGTGAAAGGTTATCATGAAATCATGCATGGCCAGAAATGTAAGCACCTGTTGAAAACTGCATATTT
The DNA here is from genome assembly GCF_031143425.1 of Pleurodeles waltl. NCBI lineage: Eukaryota > Metazoa > Chordata > Amphibia > Caudata > Salamandridae > Pleurodeles > Pleurodeles waltl. Next base: position 148,573,842 of record NC_090437.1, on the reverse strand, counting down.
GAAATGCCATAAAAAAAATTAAAAAAGAAAGGGGTAATCTGTTAAGAAAGTTGTATGTTGGAAGCATAACATTTCCAGCAAAATGTGTGCTGGAGCATGCAATAGCTATCACAAAGAAACATCACTCCTATCCTGTAGCAAGACTCTTTGAACACAAACATTATAGCAACTTTAATCTACTTACAAAGCTACAAACCTGATGAAGGAGTGATAACAGACAACTGGAATTAAGAAAAGTAGAGTCATGGTACATCATCACTCTAGACCGCCACAGCTCCATTAGACTAAATATTGATGAAGAAATTGCTGAGTTGTCTTTCATATGTGGTATGATAACAACCTTTCCTCTCTTATGATGCTACTTTTAACATTTTCTTTTTATTTACAGCTCGCAGAGATCTCACTAAGAATCTTAGACTGAAAAGAAGAGAAACAGGTGAAAAAATAAGTTAATATTCATATCCAAAATGCTGTGTACTCTATATGTATCTTTGTTTTTTTTAATGTGATTATTTGGAACTGCTTTATAAATGTGTAGATATGTAAAGAACAACAGGTCATCAAAACAATATCCTCTACCTAAGATTTTTCAGTTCATAACACATGTTTACTGGATGTAGCAGTGACAATGTCCCGTGATTATTCAAATGACCACAGATCAGTTCTCTGTTTAGATTATATTTTGTTTTCTTCTACTTAAAAATGTTTAGTTTTACGCTTCTCATATTAGCCCTTGTTGCTGTATTTTTTCAATTACTTTCATGTCTGCATGATGTCACTATTCTGCTGCACAATTTTTATTTTGAAGAAGATCCTGCGTGAATGGCTGAATCATGTTACTGGTGTACATATGCACTAAATAAATCGATGTTTCCTACACCATAATTTCTCTGTGGAGTGCTGACTTTCTTGACAGAAGGAAAGGACTGTTCGTAATGATTTGACAGCTTCCTGACTGCAGCAATACTTCTGGACCATTTTGCCAGGGACTGAGCTCTTTGGGCTTTGCAAAGCACTATTTAATGTTTCTATACATTTTTAAAACAATATGTTTTCATTTTGTATTATAGAAATATGTTTACATTATTTACATTATGGATTCAAAATGTATGTGTAATCATTCCATTTTTATTTTTTGATTTCTTCATATAGATATGCGCAGTGAATCATAATGAACCTATTTAAATAAAAAATGCTAAAATATGAAGCAATATTTTGTATAACCAATGAACATTTATACTAAAATACCTATGTAAATTAGCTAAAATCCAGTGTTAATTTGGTTTTGTATATTAATTAAATAACGATTTCCAATATTTTAATAATTATGTTGTCTTATTTAGTTCACTAATTAAATTATTTTAAACTATTACTTGCCTAATCCTGTAGTAAACCTCACAAACCATAAAAAATGAAATAATAATTTTATATATTTTAATGGACAGTTAAAGCCAAAGAATTACCTAATTTTAATATATTTAAACCAAACTACACATGCAAAAATATAACATTATTAAAATCACTACCCACCTACGTAAAAAAAAACGCAACAACCTTAAAATAGTTAGCTATATGTAACAATACTTTAACATATATGTGTATGTTAATTAAAATACCAAACATACTAGACATAAACCTGTTATTTACAACAGTATTTAAGTATATGATATTTTCAACATCAATATGTTTTACACTCATAAAAAATATATATTTGCTAGGTGTGAAAAACTATTCTGTTCCACCCGCGCAATTAGTGAAATTTTGGCCACTCTGCATTATTCTTTAATTTTAATGTGGAGTTCTGGCCAAATTCGCCAATCGCTGGGTGGCAGAATTTTTTCACGTGAGTCTCAAGATATGAGAGCTAGTGAGTAAAAGCGAGATTTGGAATCCCTTAGAGTGATTTTCTAACGCAGGCGATCACCAGAGTTCATGAGCAGTCACAGTCAGAGGGATGCCTTTAGAGTAGATTTGCTTCCGCTCAAGTAGCTTTCCTACTCGAGCTGCAGCAAAATAAACTGGAATGGCTGTGTGCACTTGTGCTATGCATGGTGCCGTTCACACTGATTTTCAGCACTGATTCTGCTCCCAGTACTATATTGCAGAGTGAGCTGCATATTTAGCTGCCTGTTGTAGGAAAGTAGCCTCTTTCTAGCCTTGTTACCCCCACTTTTGGCCTGTCTGTAAGTATATGTCAGGGTGTTTTTACTGTCTCACTGGGATCCTGCTAGCAGGATCCCAGTGACACATAACAAACAAACTGTCACGACTATTGGACTTGGTCCCCTTGTCTTACTGGTACTCAGGTCCGGAAATCCACTGTTGTTGCATTGCTGGTGTTGGTTCTTCCTGCAGAATCCCCCTATCATGACTTCTGTGCTCTCTGGGGGTAGTAGGTGCACTTTACACCTACCTTTCAGGGTCTTAGGGTGGGGTATTTTTCTAACCCTCACTGTTTTCTTACAGTCCCAGCGACCCTCTAAAAGCTCACATAGGTCTGGGGTCCATTCATGGTTCGCATTTCACTTTAGGAGTATATGGTTTGTGTTGCCCCTGTACCTATGTGCTCCTATTGCAATCTATTGTAATTCTACACTGTTTGCATTACTTTTCTTGCTATTACTTACCTAATTTTGGTTTGTGTACATATATCTTGTGTATATATCTTATCCTCATACTGAGGGTACTCACTGAGATACTTTTGGCATATTGTCATAAAAATAAAGTACCTTTATTTTTAGTAACTCTGTGTATTGTGTTTTGTTATAATATTGTGCATATGATACAAGTGGTATAGTAAAAGCTTTACATGTCTCCTAGTTCAGCCGAAGCTGCTTTGCCATAGCTACCTTCTATCAGTCTAAGCTGCTAGAAACACCTCTTCTACACTAATAAGGGATAACTGGACCTGGCACAAGGTGTATGTACCTCTGGTACCCACTACAAGCCAGGCCAGCCTCCTACACCTGTTGGCGGAATTGTGGGGAAAATCGTGGAGTTTTTCTGTAACCCAGCAGAATTCTACACAGAGAAACTGCACAAGCTGTGCTCACCCTTAATATTCACCCTTTCTATTCTGTCCTACAATCGTTTTGAAGTCCCAATATTTTGACTAAAGAGTTATTGTCCCACCACTATGACAGAGATAGTTCTAAAATTAGGCATTCTGAAAAAAATGAGGTCAGGAAAGAAAGTCTGATGCATGATAATTCACCTAATTATGTGCATGAATCAAAGTCCACATTTGTTCTACTCCCAGACAATTAATCCCCATATTAGCTGTTAAAGGTGGTGGTGTGCCTTTATGTACACAGTGCTAGACATCATATTTAAGTTATGTGGAGTTCTATTCACAAAAATATAGTTAAAGCACACTTGGATATTTAAATCTACATCCAAATGTAGTTTTACTATGTTATGCTATTCAGAACCTGCTATTGGAATATGATTGGAATGCTGCACCCTTCTCCGCGTGGGTTAGGAACACCTATTTGATGAGCATGAATCACCCACCATGCACTGATTGCTGTTTTTGACTCACCTAAAGGCGCTCTGCAAATGCTAATTACCTCAATTACGCTAACATACAGGTAGTGGGAGAGCACCCTGAAATCCTAACTGAAATGATCTTGCCAATGCCAGAAGTCACTAAATTGCCTGACAGCTTCAGGGGCCAGCTGCAAGGTACATGCAAGGCAGATGGGTATTTCAAATTAACTTTATTCACAAACTCCAGAAACTGATGTGCCAATACCATGCATCATCCAAGCTAAGGAGACCTAAGGACTGATTCTCAAAGGAAACATACTTTTGAATAAGTTTACTACTTTTTGGTATTCCCAAACTGCATGCTTGTAAAAAGGTACAGTTTTGTAGTAATTTACACTCTGGCAGTAAATTCAGCACTATGCATGGCCCACCACTGGTACTGCAACCACCTACCATATAAAATAATAGAAGTAGGGACTAAAAATAAAACCCCATAGGCTATAATGTTTAAAGAAATTAAATTATTTGAAAAATAATGTAATAATACATATTAATAACATTTATTGTTGCATTATTTTTTTTAATTCAAAATAGGTTATTACATATTTTACAAACTGAAAAATACATTCGTACAGTTTTTAAATTTATTTTAACCTTGATTTGTACTTATTTACATCTTTAAACTATTTTAAACAATATGGCAAGCATGTGCCATATAAAAACATAATTCCCAATGCCTGCTGTGCATCCCAATCTCACACTTTGGAACACTTGCCATACTTGCAACACCAGGGATGAAGATGTAACCAACCTGATTCTACATTGAAATTAATTACAAACCATCAACTACCTCAAATTCCTGTTCTACGTTTTAAGTTGCCAAAGACTCTCTTGGTAAGTTTATGGTGGACCTAACAAAGAACCACAGACATGGACTCTTGTCAGCAAGATCAGTCCGTTCCTCCTGCAGATTATGCACAATAGATGCTCACATACTCAGCCACAACAAAACAGCCATTGCAGTACAAGGAGCTGTTTTCTTCTTTTCTATTACACTGAACGTTATTCCAGAAAACCTAAGTAAGCTGATTGTCATGTAGACAACAGATAGGACTGGTGTGTTTTCTTCTAGATAGTTGGGGCGGTCTGCCATTTTGGGCCCTATAGAATTAGAACAATAACTGGGTGAACATGTATCACTCTTATATGGGTACAGCTGCTAAGAAATAAGGGATAAATATGTTGTTTCTTCTTTCTATATCTGTTTGGCCCAAATTTCTGTTAAGGTGTTAAGGGCCCAGAGATACATACATGGGAGCAGAATGCAACTGCCAGCCACCTGTACCTTGCTTCAGTGGTCATATGTGGAGCATGTGTAGGAGGCTGGCCTAGTTGGTAGTGGGCACCACAGGTACTTACACCTTATACCAGGTCCAGTTATCCCTTATAAGTGAATTGTAGTCAGTGTCTAGAAACCAGGCTGTCTAGAGGTAGCTGTAAGCAGAGCAGCCAAGGCTGAACTAGGAGACATGCAAAGCTCTTGCAATACCACTGTAGTCACAAAGTACTCAAACACATGAAAGACAATATTCAGGCACTCATCACGACCCTGGAGGTCGGCGATAAATTGGCGGTAATACTGCCAACAGGCCAGCGGTAACAACCACCAAATTATGACCATGGCGGAAAGATCTCCGATAGACAGCCAATGTACCACACTGAGCGCCAGGGCGGAAACAACAGCCACCACGGTGGTAGCCGCCTACAACCAGGCGGAAGTCAATGTTCCGCCCACAATATTAGGACCCTGGGAACCACCACCTTTTCTGGGGCTGTACCAATGACATCAAAAGCCTGGCGAAACTGAGCTCAGAAGGGAAAGGACTCACCATTGGCGAGACAGGGAACAACCATGCCGCCATGAAACCAATGGCAGAGAAGACGACGAGGGTGAGCACAGCCGCCTAGCACACAAAGGAGGAGGGGAAGAAAATGAGAGTGACACACACATGCACAACACGCACCCCAAACACACACACCATACACGCAACCAGCTGCATTACAAAAACAATTTTCCCCCGTAACTTATCGGAATAATGCAAGGACAAAATGATTTTGCAAAAGTGAATATAATGAGATCAACAAAGTATGAAAAATAAGTTAGGCAAGATAATATATATACATATGTACAGAAAAAGGGACACAGCCCAGTCCACACTTTGCGCAGGACACATGGCCCCAGGCCAAAGACCAAGGCCACATATGTCACCTGCTTCAACATGGAGAGAACACTGCGGGTGCATCAGTTGGTAAATAGGCAGGCACCTCAGGGGGACGGGGAACGGGGGGCACCTCAGCTGGGAGATGTAACAAAACCACTGGTTCTGGAGGGGGCAATCTGCTCTGGTCTTAATCCTGGGGAGTGGTGGGCCACAGTCTCTCAGGTGGGAGTCATACCCACTGGTTCTGGAGGGGGAAACCTGCCCTGAGCTTGATTCTGGGGAGTTATGTGCCACAGTCTCTCAAGTGGGTGTCATACCCACTGGTTCTGGAGGGGTCAACCTGCCCTGTGCTTGATCCTCTGGAGTGATGGGCCACAGTCTCTCAGGTGGGTGTCATACCCACTGGTTCTGGAGGGGGCAACCTGCCCTGTGCTTGATCCTGGGGAGTGCAAGGCCACAGTCTCTCAGTTGGGTGTCATACCCACTGGTTCTGGAGGTGGAAACCTGCCCTGTGCTTGATCCTGGGGAGTGCAGGGCCACAGTCTCTCAGGTGGATGTCTTGCCCACTAGCTTTGGAGGGGGCAGGCCACACAGCAGCCCATGGAGACAGGACTACATACCGTCCGCCGGCGGTGACGGCTGCACAGTTGTGGTGCTATTGGTGGGGGGAGGCTCCTGCCCATCCCCTGCAACCTCAGATGGCTGCACAGCGGTGGTGCTGCTGGTAGAGGGAGGCTCCTAACCATCCCCTGCAACCTCAGACGGCTGCACAGTGGTGGTGCTGCTGGTGGGGGGAGGCTCCTGTCCATCCCCTGCAACCTTGGACTGCTGCACAACTATGGATGGTGGTGGGGGCTCCGGCACAATTCCTGGCACAGGCCCCTTGGTCTTCCTGCCTGCTGGTGCAGGCTCCTTGGTCTTCCTGGCTGTTGGGGCAGGCTCCTTTCCCTTCTTGCCTGCTGGGGCAGGCTCCTTGGTCTTCCTGCCTGCTTGGGCAGGCCTCTTTCCCTTCTTGCCTGATGGGACAGGCTCCATGGTCTTCCTGCCAGATGGGGCAGACTCCTTTCACTTCTTGCCTGCTGGGGTAGGCTCCTTGGTCTTCCTGCCTGCTGGTGCAGGCTCCTTTGCCTTTAGGCTGCCTCATGTAGGCTCCTTCACCTTCAGGACATGTGGCCTGGATCCCTTTCCACGAAGAGTGGGTGTGATGATGACTGGGCCCATGGACTGTGTGGCTGAGGTGCTTGGCTGGGTTCTTCCTACCCTGCCCATACGTGCAGGACGGGGGGTAGGGAAGAGGTCAATGGTGGATAGGAACAGTTTTTTAGGGACATAGGGGTGGGACGAGGGAGAAGGAATGGGAGTGGAGGATGAGGGAGTGGTCTTTGGAGGTGTCTGTCTTCTGCTTTTGGGTGCATGGGCTGTATGCTGTTGTGAGGTGGATGGCAGTTGGGTGTCTGAATGCTTGCGTTTGTGTATTTTAGGAGGAGGGACAGACACAGTGGGGGAGGACACAGGGGACATGTGCATGGCTGTTGTGGCGGTGTCTGCAGTGAGGTGTGTTCTGCTTGGTGTGGTGATGCTGGCAGTGGATGATGATGTAGTGCATGCAGGTGTGAGTGTGGACGGAACTGGGTAGGAGGAGGAGGAGGGGGAGACAGTGCAAATAGTGGATGTTGGATTGTCTGCAGCTGGATGGTGTTTGTGTGAGTGCCTGCGGGATGAAGTGTAGCGTTTGTGTTTGCCTGTGACACTCTTGGGTGTTGTCTCGTGTGCATGCTCATCTGTATGTGTGCTTCGGATGGTTTGGGGTTGAGGGGAATGGGACTGGGCAGTGGAAGTTGGAGGGGGTACGACAGAAACAGGGACAATGGCTGCCATCAGAGAAGAGGTCAGAACATGAATCTATCTTTGTTGGGCCGCCAATCCAGTGTGAATGCCCTCCAGGAATGCATTAGATTGTTGCATCTGGGCTGCCAGCTCCTGGATGGCATTCACAATGGTTGACTACCCTACAGAGATGGATCTCAGGAGGTCAACAGCCTCCTCACTCAGGGCAGCAGGGCTCACTGGGGCAGGGCCTGAACTGCCTGGGGCGAAGGAGAGTCCCACCCTCCTGGGTGAGAGGGCACGGGCAACTCAATGAGGGGCTGCTGGGAGGGCGGTGCTGGTACGGGGGTGGCGGCTGTACCTGTAGCTGGGGTGGTCACAGAAGTGTCCGCCACCACCAGGGAGCTTCCATCGGAGGAGGTATCTGTGTCCCTACAAGTGCCCTCACCATTGGTGGACTCTGCCTCCTGGGTCCTGTGGGATACAGCTCCCTCCATCACCAGTGTCTCTGCTCCTCCACCAGATGATGCTAATGCATAGAAGGAAAGGTTGACAAAACAAAAACGTGGGGGAAGAGACAAAGGATACACTTGGTCAATTGCTGCACAAACGCCACCGTTGGCCCTCACACACAGGGAACAGCCCTACACAAAATGCTATTGCACTACCAGAGAAATAGTTAGTGGCCAAGGCATGGGGAGGGGCACACACCGCCATATGCAGCACACCTGGGACCCACGCAGCCCTGACCAGTAGTGGATGCCTACGAGCTAGGTTGCAAGATTTCCCCTTCTGAACCCTAGCCACCAGGGGATCTACGCTCCAATGTCAGGCCTGGCCTAGGGGCACCCACTGACACACATCTCCCACCCGGACACCAGCCTACCATGCGTAAGTTATAATGATGGGAACTGTACTCACCCCCTTGTGGTTATTGTGATGCCCTCAAGCACCCATCCAGCTCAGGATAAGCCACTGCCAGTATGCGGGCCATCAGGGGGGTCAGGGTCCGACGTGCACGACAGGCATCCCTTCCTCATTGGGAGGCCATCCCCAGCTTGGCCGCTGCCGTTTTCCATGCCCAGCATCTCAAGTCCTCCCACCGCTTGCAACAGTGTTTGCTCTGCCTGCCATAGACCTCCAGGGTCACACCTCCTTGGCGATGGCACACCATATACCCTTCTTTTGATGAATGCTGACCTGCAGAGGCAATACACACAGGAAAATAGATTTAGACAACCAGTCCTGACTGTTAAACATATGGCCCACCATACCCGTTTTCATCCCCATTTACACACACATGGCCCAGCACACAACCTGTACGCTGCCCAGAGGACATCCACCCACACCCCTTACATGAGGCCTTCACACACACAACTCCATGCATTCATGCCACATGCATCGTGCCCACAGTGTACTCACCTGTTGGTCTGGAGGCCCATTCAGCAGTCCATACTGGGGTAGGACCCCATCCACTATTTTCTCCAACTGCTCCGGAGTGAATGCTGGGGCCCTTTCCCCAGTCACACGGGCCATTGTAGGTTCCAGACACAGGTCACAGCAGCACATGCAGTGTAGGTCCTCTCCTATGGAAGGTCAGGTAGCAAGTGAGGAATCAGATAGAAAATGGCGGTCAAGTCTGTGGCGGTGCATACCGTCACCGCTGGCGCTGATCACCATTGACCACTGTTTCCCATAGGGACCAATTATAACCAATGAGGAGTTGCACAGTGGTTCCCGACCGACTCCTGCAACGGCCCACATATTATGACATACTGGACAAATCACAATGACCCATTTCAAGTTTACAGGATGCTAAATTCTGTTGCAGCTCCATTGTTCAGTTTGTGACCGGCACCTCACTCTTGTGTCCCTTAGATTGTGTCAAGGAGACCAGATCCTCGGGGTTTGCGCATGCTCCCAACATGTCCACCCCTTGGCAGCTCCAAACTCCACTAGTTATATAGAACAGAGTTAAAGTATGACCAAGTGGGGGAATGGGTTTTGGGTTGGGAACAGCGGGGAAGGAGACCTGTGGAAGCAAGAGTTAAACAACACAATTGCAAGATTAATCACAATGACTTTCAATAAGTTTTTGTTTCAAATAAACACTTATGCTGAAAACCGGAATGGCCTAAGGCTTCACTATAATTAGGCCTCAAGAATCTAGGTACCTGGAAATCAAGAAAAGGTTATACAAGGTTTTCATATGAAATTATTATATTTTTGAACAATAAACGCTCTCCAAATAGTTCTTAGAATAATCTCTTATGTTCTGAACACTGAATAACACTCTGTTGGATCTGTGTTTTAAGAATACTATGAACATTGAATAACACTCTATTGAATCTGTGTTTCAAGAATACTGTGAACATTGAATAACACTCTATTGAATCTGTGTTTCAAGAATACGATGAACATTGAATAACACTCTTTTAAATCTATGTTTCAGGGATACTATGAACATTGATTAACACTCTATGGAATCTGTGTTTCAAGAATACTATGAACATTGAATAACACTCTATTGAATCTGTGTTTCAGGAATATTGAATAACACTCTTTTAAACCTGTGTTTCAGGAATACTATGAACATTGAATAACACTCTAAGGAATCTGTGTTTCAAGTATACAATGAACATTGAATAACACTCTCCAATTAGTTCTTGGAATAGTCACTGCATTATAACAAAGATCGAAGAGCACTTGGTTTTCTCTGCATGAATGAACTGTTCTAGATTCATGAATAACACTGCTATGTCACTTTCTGGTTAAGAGTTTCAAGACTCAAATGCTCAGGGAATATTATGCACCTTAATTAAAACTGCACATCTAGATTTCAATATCTAGAAATGATTGCGCACTCTGCCGATCTGTATTTCAACAGTTAAACAGCACGAATGAATTGCGCACCCTGTTGCCGATTCGAACATCGAGATTCACTTTCAATGAAGCGATCGCACACACTGCTGATCTGTGATTCAAGAGTTTAATGCTGGGAAAGAATCGCGCACACTGTTGCCGATCCTATTATCAAGAACTAAATGCCATGAAAGGATCGTGCACACTGCCGATCTGAATGCCAAGAAGTAAATGCCAGGACTGAATCACGCACACTGGTGCCGATTCGGAATTCACAATACAAATGCCATGAAATGATCTCATGCACTGCCGATCTGAATGCCAAGAAGTAAATGCCTGGGATGAATCATGCACACTGTTGCCGATTCAGAATTCACAATACAAATGCCATGAAATGATCGCACACACTGCCGATCTGAATACCAAGAAGTAAATGTCAGGATTGAATCGCACACACTGTTGCCGATTCGGAATTCACAATACAAATGCCATGAAATAATCACGCACACTGCCGATCTAAATACCAAGAAGTAAATGCCAGAATTGAATCGAGCACACTGTTGCCGATTCGGAATTCACAATACAAATGCCATGAAATGATCGCACACACTGCCGATCTGAATACCAAGAAGTAAATGTCAGGATTGAATCGCGCACACTGTTGCCGATTCGGAATTCAAGATACAAATGCCATGAAAACAATTGCACACTAAATTTTTAATTTAGGCCCAAAACTCGAGTGTCACTGAAAAACGGAGTCAGGGACCTAACCCGAACTCCGCTTTACCGCCCTTCTTGAAGATCACCAAATAAACGGGGGCAGGCCTGGAAATGACTGGATACGCCTCCGGGACAGGAGCTCTGGAAAATGCTGCTGCTCTGCACTGGGACCTCTGAATAATAAGCATGTGGAGCTGGGCTGGCTCCCTTATATAGAGCCAAGCCCCACCCACGAGCCACACCCAACCATGCTTCAAGAAAGGCTTCTAGAAAGTCTTAGAATAAAGGACCACACCCAGTAGTCCTGCAAACAAGCCTTGCAAATGAACAATGAATTACAAACAGCATTAATGACTTTTAAAGGTAGAAGCTCTGCAATGCAAAAAGTTAACATACTGCATGGGGACACAATGCATGAAATATGTCTTTGCAGAAGGACTGGGTTTTTGCATTTACGTCGCACGTAGAGCGCACACTGTCCTGATGTTGACAGTTTGCTACTGCTGCGGATGAATCGGAGATGGAGACATACCCCTGTGTACAGACCCCTGGTGGACTTGGCAACACTGGAGGACAGGCACATTATCCTCACCTATAGACTGGACAGGGCCACAATCACAGAGCTGTGTGTCCAATTGAAGCCTGACCTGATATCTGCTCTCCATCACCCCACTGGGATTCCCCCTCTTGTGCAAGTGCTATCTGTACTCCATTTCCTGGAAACTGGTTCTTTCCAAGTGAAGTGGGTTTGGCAGCAGGAATGTCACAGCCAATGTTCTCAGTAGTGCTGACAAGAGTGTTGTCTGCCCTGATTAAACACATGTGTAGCTACATTGTTGCCCCCAAGGTTGAAGCTTTGGCCACAGTGAAGGCCGAGTTCTATGCAATGGGACATATCCCTGACATAATTGGGGCGATTGATGGAACACATATGGCATTTGTCCCCTCCCCACCAGAATGAACAGGTGTTCAGGAATCGGAAGAGTTTCCACTCTATGAATGTATAGATGGTGTGCCTTGCAGACCAGTACATCTCCCATGTCAATGCTAAGTATCCTGGGTCGGTGCATGATGTCTTTGTCCTGAGGAATAGCAGCATTCCAAATGTGATGGACCAACTACAGAGGCACAGGATGTGGTTAATAGGTGAGCCCTGCTTCCCACTCAGTATATGTTGCTGTATGGTTATGGTGTGGGCCATTTGAGATAGTGTGTGGCTAAATGTCCCTCAAAATATCAGGTGACTCTGGTTACCCTAACATATCATGGCTGCTGACCCCTGTGAGGAATGCCAGGACAAGAACGGAAGAATGTTATTATGAGGCACATGGGTGAACCAGGATAATTGAAAGGACCTTGGTCCTCCTGAAGAATATGTTCCGGTGCCTCCACCTGACAGGTGGATCCCTGTGCTACTCACCCTAGAAGGTCTGCCAGATAGTGGTGGCATGCTGCATTTTGCATAACTTGGCCCTCAGACGCCGTATCTCATTTCTGCAGGAGGAGGAGGCTGGAGATGCCCATGTGCCAGCAGTGGACTCTGTGGACAGTGAGGATGAGGAGGCATAAGATGAGGATGAGGACAACGGAACATCTGTGATCAGACAATACTTCCAATGACACACAGGTAGGACAGTGTTACTTCACATTTCAATTACATTTGCTTGAATTTCTGTGGCAATGGCATGCTGATATTTCCCACTGCTATGCCCACTTACTGTTCCCTCTGGTAGTTCATTTTGCAGATGTTGGTGACCTCACATATACTCCTGGTGTGATCACTGCAGCCAGCTACAGGTCATTAATCTATGCTAATTTTCTGTACAGTTGATTTGCAATGTTTGTACCTGTTTCAATGAATACATATTTGATATGCATGACATACTCCAAACTTCTTTTTTTTCGAAGGGTGTTTATTGAAGTGCTAAAATATTGAGGGGCAAGTGCAATGGGATGGGGTGATAATGGAGGGAAGTCCAGGGTATTGTTCCTGTCTGTTTGTAGCACAGGTGCATTGTCCAAGGGGACATAGGAAGGGAAGAAATGGCATTTCAAGGTGGACAGGGTGACAGAGTGGGACACAAGGGTGGCAATCAGGAGAGTCTCATTTCCTGTCAGTGGTCTTGGCAAGTGTCTCTGGCTTCTGTCTGGATGGCAGGGAACATTTGCAGGGTAGTTCTCCTTCTGCAGGGGGAGGGGTGCTGGTGGCCTGTGAGTCTTGTGGGGGGCCTCCTGGCCACTAGCAGCAGCGGAAGTGGAAGGCTGTTCAGATGTCTGGCTAGTGGCAAGGGCCCACTGTTGTGAGAATGCCTCCCTCATAATATTGGCCATGTCTGTCAGCATCCCTGCAATGGAGATCAGGGTATTGTTGATGGCCTGCAAGTCCTCTCTGATTGCCTGGTACTGTCTCTCCTGCAGCCTCTTGTTCTCCTGCACATTGTCCAGGATCTGTCTCATCGTGTCTTGGGAATGTTGATAGACTCCCAGGATCTCTGTAAGTGCCTTCTGGAGGGTCTGTCCCATGGGCCTGTCCTCCCCATGGCACCAGCACTCCTCCCATTTTTCCTGTTGTCCTGTGCCTCTATCCCCTGAACCGTGCACCCACTGCCACTGACCCCAGGTCCCTGATTGTCTTGGGTATGAGGTGTGGCCTAGGGTCCCTATGGAGGTGGACACACTGCTGATTGACGTGTCCTGGGGGCAGAGGTGTGGGTACGCTGGGTGGGTGCTGTGGTGGTGTTTCCTGATGGGGGAGGCTCTGTGGTGGTGTGTGACTGGGCCTGGGTAACCGGCTGTCTAGAGGTCCCTGATAAGCCACGTAGGTCATCCAGATCCTGAAGACCAGAGTTGCTGTCATCACTGTGGGCCTCTTCAGTTGAGGGCCTGGATAGTGCTGGCACCTCCTCTCTGCTGACATTGGCTGGGTTACCTGTGGGGATGTAAATGATGTGTTATGGTTTCTGTGTCTGACATATTGTGCATCTGTGGCTTGCCCTCTTTGGTTGATTTGCCCTTGCAGCTTTCACTTATGTATGGTGGTGTATGGTGGGATAGGTAGTTCTCTATAGTGTGCATGCTTTAGTGATGAGTGTCCATGCAGGGCTGTGAGAGGTGTCCATGCATTGGTACATCATGCAGGGCTGGGCATTGGGATGAGTGAGATGTGATGGTGGGGTGTGTGGGATGGAGTGGAAAGATGGGAGTGAGTGTGGGTGTATGTGATGGCATGCAGGTAGGGGAGTAGTAATAGTAGAGTTGACTTACCAGAGTCCAGTCCTCCTTCTACTCTGGCCAGGCCCTCAGGATTCAGGATTGCCAAGACTTGCGCCTCCCATGCTGTTAGTTGTGGGGGTCCACCGCCATCCCTCTGTACAACGAGCTGGTATCTTGCTGCAATGGAACGTACCTTCCCCCATAGGTCGCTCCACCTCTTCCTGATGTCATCCCTGGTTCTTCGGTGCTGTCCCATGACGTTGACCCTGTCCAAGATTCTCCGCCATAGCTCCATCTTCCTAGCTATCAATATCTGCTGTACCTGTGCTCCAAATACCGGTGGCCATACCCTGATAATTTCCTCCACCATGACCCTTATTAGCCCATCCTCTGTGAAACGGGGGTGTCTTTATGGTGCCATGGGTGTTGTGTGAGGTGTGTGCGTATGTGTGTGTTGGGTAATGTGTTGGGGTGTGTGATGTGGGGTTCATGAGTGGTGTATAAACGTGAAAGGTGTGTGGCTCTAGTTGTGTCAGTGGTCTTGATGAATCTCTGCTGACAATGGTTTGAAATGGTAAAAGGTTGTGGGTAATTTGTGTGTGTGTTTTATAGTGGTGTGGGTGTGGTATGAATATGGGTGTCAGGTGTGTGTTGTTTGAATAGTCCAGTGTGGTTTTGTTTTTTTGTGTGTGTCCATTTTGAACGCGACGGTATGTAACGCCAATGGTTTACCACCGTTGAAAGTCCGCCGTGGTGATTTGTGGGTCATAATGTGATGGGCGTTGTTTTGTTGGCGTAACAGTGTGGGTTTTGATCCCGCCAGTTTCTCACTGACCTTTGGGCTGGCGGATTTGGGGATGTGGCTGAATACTGATGGATTGGTGTGTGTGTGTCATAATATGGTGAACAGATATCTGCAGCAGCAGCGGTAAGTTGGCGGCAGTCAGCGTGGCGGTAAGTGGGATTTACCGCCAATGTCATAATGAGGGCCTCAGAGTTATAAAAATAAGCGTACTTTATTTTTAGTGACACAATGCCAAAAATACCTTAGAGTCTATACTCCCAAAGGAGGTAAGTATTATACACAATATATACAGTAGTAACCAAAAACAGGTAAGTAAATAGTCAGAAAACAGTGCAAATAGTGAAAATCACAATAGGTTGCAATGGGCCTGGGGGAACATAAACCATATACTCAAATAGTGGAATGTGAAAGTCAGTTTCCTACCTAGGCAAGTGTAGTGTGTAGAGGGGCACTGGGAGTGTAAGAAAACACCAAAGGTGAGTAAAATACCCCACCCCAGAGCCAAGGAAAACAGGAGTAAAGTACAGCACATTTCCTAAAACACAATAGAAGTTGTGATAGAAGATTGTGCAAAAAACAGAAGAGACTGCAAGACACCAACAATGGATACCTGAAGACCTGTGGAAGAAGGGGACCAAGTCCAAGAACCACTGAAGAGACCAGGGAGAACAGGAGCCCCTGTTAACCCAGATAAAAGTGCAAAAGAAGAACCACCAGTAAGACAAAGTCAGTAATGTACCAAATGAGACAGATGCGGGGCCCCGATTGGTGCACAAGATGTCCCACGCAGGATGGAAGATTGCAGGCTGGTTTGTGTTGCTGGATTCTGCCAATGAGCTTTGGCTCACAGAAAACATGCGATTGGCAGAAAATGGCACTGCCCAGGATCAGAAGGGGCCTGGTGGCCTCAACTCAGGAGGAAGAGACAGAGGCTCTCAGCAACTCAGAAAGCCCTCAGAAGACCAGACAGTACTCACAGGAGTCCCCCAGCATGGGGACAAAGGAGGTGCAAATGGAGGCCCATGCACCACTACACAAAGGGATCCCAAGCCGCCGAAGAGCCACTCATGGAGCTGTGCGTCACAGGAATGAGTGCTGGGGGGCCTAACCTATACTGTGCATAAAGAACTTCTTGGAAGGCTGCACACAACCCTTGGCAGCTGCAAATCATGCTGTACACAGGAGTACTGTCCTGTGTGGGGAGGCAAGCTCTCACCTCCACCAAAATTGGACAGCTGGACATTGGAACTGACGGGGTCACTTTATTCTACCACCCGTGTTGCGGGATCCAGGCTCGTCATCTAGAGGGGGGACCCAAAGCACTGGTCGTCGCTGCAGAGAGGTGCCTCCTGAAGCAGGGAAGTGACTCCATCACTCTACTGGAGATTCCTTCAGTTCTTATGGTGCAGGCTGAAGACTGGAAGTCCTCTGAGGATGCATGACCTTGAAACTGTTACAGTTGCTGGCAGGAGGTTGAGTTACAATGTTGCAGAAGTCGTCTTTGCTTCTTTGTTGCAAGTTGTAGATTTCCTGGAGCAGTCAGCGGCTGATCAGATGGTAGAAGATGAAGTAAAGGATGCAGAGGAGTCCTGCTGGAGTCTTGCAATCCGAGTCTGAGGAAACACCTAGAGGAGAGACCCTAATTAGCCCTGAGAGGGGGATTGGTCACCTAACCAGGGAAGCACCGATCAGGACGGGTCTCTTACGTCACCTGCTGGCATTGGCCACTCAGATGCTCCCAGAGTGCCCCACCATCTTGGAACCCACAATGGCAAAACCCAGGGACACTTTGGAGGAGTTCTGGGCAACATCCCTGGGGTGGTGATGGACAGGGGAGTGGTCACTCCCCTTTCCTTTGTCTAGTTTCGTGCCAGAGCGGGAGATGGGGGTTCCTGAACAAGTGTAGACTGGATTATGCAAGGAGGGCACCATCTGTGCCCTTCAAAGCACTTCCAGAGTCTCTGGGAGGCTACACCTCACATGCCTATAACATCTATTTCCAAAGGGAGAGGGTGTAACACCCCTCTCCCAAAGGAAATGCTTTCTTCTGCCTTCCTGGGATTGAGCTGCTCAAGCCCCAGGAGAGCTGAAGCCTGTCTGTGAGGTGGCAGCAGCTAGGGCTGCCTGGAAAACATTTATAATAATGGGGGCCCAGAGATCTAAATTTGTTTTAAAATGTCTATAGGAATAGAGGGGCTATTTAAAAGGGGCTATTTAAAAACTCCAACCTAACTTCATCTATATAACTTATGTAACATTAAAAATAGGTGCCTCTATTTGTCAAAGGTTCCTTACGGATAGCCAGTAATGGTTCATCATCAAAGTTACTTGTGAAGTGGTGAACCCAGACATCCCCTGAGATGGAACAAGGCAATTGAGAACCAATCATTGGAAGAGTGGGCCGATTCACCACTTCACAAAGACTCTTACAGTCCTTCATAATGCTTGCGGCATTCATGCTTTTGTCTGCAACTCCCTCTTCTGCTTTTATAAAACCATTTTATAAGATGCACTGGCCAATCTAACATCATCCCTTTTCTCATTGTGCTTTTAATGCAAGTAATAACTGTTTCTGTGCTATGGACAAGTTGGCATTAAACCATCTGCATGGCTTTGTCTTATTTTGAGGTTTGTCATCTAAATGATTCTTGGAAATACTAGAGCACAATTTGGAAAAGCTCGCAAGTAGAGTGTCTGGGTCACCATCATCTGATAATAAATCAGTGAAATAGTCCCTGTTGTTTATTATGAGTTCCCTATTGAATTTACATGGATCCGTTTTCCTCCATTTTATTCTGAGACACTATTACAAGTATAATCATCATAGCATGGCTCATAAATTTCCATTTCTGGACCCAATGTTACATTCATATCTAAAACAAATGGATTATGATCACTGGCGCAGTGAGCTAATACCTTAGAGTTCTAACATAATGAGAGAAAATCCCCTGACAAAAGAATAAAATCAATCGTGCTACTTCGCCCAGTCCCCTTTCCCTTAAAGGTTGGTTGATAAGGAGTTCAACTTGGAAAAAACATTTACAGTCACTAAACAATATTTTAATTTTCTCTTTATAAATTAAATAAGTAAAATGCTTTATATTATCTCCTTCAAAGTCAATAAGACCACAGACCTGCTGGTTGCTGTATTTGCATGCTGGCTATTGAAATTCCATACTCAGATAATTCATACACATCTGGTGTGTTTGATAAAAAAAGGAGACTTAGGCCCTCATTATGACATTGGAGGTAAGTATCACTTACTGCCATGTTAACTGCCGCCAACAAGCCGCCGCCGCAGCGGATTACCGGCAACCATATAATGACCCACACATAGAAATCCGTCACTATACAGCCACACACACAAGTTCGCCAGCCCAAAGGTCAGTGATAAACTTGTAAGTAGCAAAACCCACACCGTTACGCCAACAGAACAACGCCCACAGCATTATGACCTATGAATCACTAAACCATTAGTGGTACATATCGCCGCGCTCAAAATACACACAACCTAACAAAGCAACACCACCTTGGACAATTCAAACTACACACACCTGACACACATACACACACCACACCGACACACCCACACCACTATAAAATACACACCCACATTACCCACAACCCCTTACGACTAAAAACAATTGCCACAAGAGAGATAGCAAGACCACAGACAAGACCACGGACCTCCACCACCATCACCTACATACTATCCAAGCACCTTACATCACACATCCCAACACATCACCACACACACCCTCACCCAAACCACTCACACTACACCCATGGCACCACAATGACACCCCAGGTTCTCAGAGGAAGACCTAAGGGTCATGGTGGAGGATATCATCCGGGTAGAGCCAAGGCTATTCGGATCACAGGTGCAGCAGACATCCATTGCTAGGAAGATGGAGCTATGGCGGAGAATCATGGACAGGGTCAATGCCATGGGACAGCACCCCAGAACAAGGGATGACATCAGGAAGAGGTTGAACGACCTACGGGGGAAGGTGTGTTCCATCACTCCACC
The DNA here is from genome assembly GCF_031143425.1 of Pleurodeles waltl. Classification (NCBI taxonomy): domain Eukaryota; kingdom Metazoa; phylum Chordata; class Amphibia; order Caudata; family Salamandridae; genus Pleurodeles; species Pleurodeles waltl. Next base: position 148,554,674 of record NC_090437.1, on the reverse strand, counting down.
ACCTCCCACACACCCCACCATCACAACCCACCCCTCCCAATACCAAGCCCTGCATGTAACACCAATGCATGGACCCCCATCACAGATCTGCATGGACACCCATTACTAAATCATGCACAATAGAGAGAATCACATAGCCCACAAAATAACTACTCACACAAGGCACAGCTGCCAGGGCAATAACAACCGTAGAGGGCAACACACCCATGCACAAGATGACACACACAGAAACAATAACAGTGCATTTACATCCCCACAGGTCCCCTACCCAATGTCACCGGAGAGGAGGTGCTAGCAACATCCAGTCCCCCCCTAGAAGAGGCCCACAGTGACGAAAGCAGCTCTAGAAGCCTAGATCTGGATGACCAACCTTGCCCATCAGGGATGTCTGGGCAGTCGGTTACCCAGGCACAGTCCCATACCACCACAGAGCCTCCCCCTCAGGAAACACCAGCACAGTACCCACCCAGCAGGCCCATACCTCTGTGTCCAGGACACGTAAATCAGCATTATGTCCACCACTACAGGGACCCCAGGCCACCCCACAAACACAGGGCGATCAGGGACCTGGGGTCAGTGGGCACACGTTCAGTGGATAGAGGAACAGGACAACAGGGAAGCTGGAAAGACTGCTGTGCGACGGGGGAGGACAGGCCCAGGAAACCGATTCTCCAGGGGACACTCACCAAAATCCTGGGAGCATACCACCAATCCCAAGAGAAGATGGGCCAGATATTGGACAAGTTGCAGGAGACCCAGTGGCTGAGAAGGGACAGTACCTGGGGATCAGGGATGACTTGAAGGACATCCACACCACCGTGTTCACCATTGCAGGGGTGCTGGCAGACATGGCCAGCACCATGAGGGAGGCAGTGGCACACCAGCAGACCCCTGACACTAGCCAAAATGATGTACAGCCTTCCACCTCCGATGCCGCTAGTGGACAGGAGGCCCCGTCACAGGAACAACAGGCCACCAGCACCCCACTACCTGCAGAATAAGAACCACCCCGCAAACGGTCCCTGCGATCCAGGCAGAAGCCAGAGACGATTGCCAAGACCCCTGCCAGGAAATAAGACTCTCCTGATTGTCACCCTTGTGTCCCACTCTGTCACCCTGTCCACCTTGAACTGCCATTGCTCCACTTCCTATGCCCCCTTGGACAATGCACCTGTGATACAAATAGACTGGACTCTATTCTGGACTTTACTCCACCATCACCCCGGCCCATTGCACATCCCCTCTACTAATTAGCACTTAAATAAACACCATTTGAATAAATACAAGTGTGGAGTCTGTCAAATGATCGAACTATGTATTCGTTTAACAAGCTTTAAACACTACAATACAACTGTACAGTAGTGTATACATAGGAATGACCTGTAGTTGGCTGCAGTCAACACACCAGGAGAGATAGTGGGGCACAAATATCTGCAAATAGAGATGCCAAAGTGTACAGTAAGTGGCCCTAGAGGTGGAAAAATCAGCCTGCCAGTGACAATGTCAAACAGAAAACTGTCAATGTAAAATGAAATTACAGTGTCTTACTTGTGTGTCATTGAAGTATTGTCATATTATAGAACTTCTGTTGTCCTCATCCTTATCCTCTGCCTCCTCATCTTCACTGTCTAAAGTGTCCACTGCTGCCACACGCCTATCTCCAGCTCCATCCTGCTGCAGAAAAGGCACCTGGCGACGTAAGGCAAGGTTGTGCAACATACAGCATGCCACGATGATCTGGCACACCTTCTTGGGTGAGTAGTACAGGGATCCACCTGTTAGATGGAGGCAACGAAACGTGGCCTTCAGGAGGCCGAATGTCCTTTCTATTATTATTCTTGCTCGCCCATGTGCTTCATTGTAACGCTCCTCTGCCCTTGTCCAGGGATTCCTCATAGGGGTCAGTAGCCATGAGAGGCTGGGGTAACCAAAGTCGCCTGCAAATATTGAGGGACAACTGGTAGACACACACTAACCCTTAGGGCCCACACCATACCCATACACCAACACCTACTGGGTGGTAACCAGGGCTCACCTATTAGCTACACCCGGTGCCTCTGGAGTTGAGCCATCACATATGAGATGCTGCTATTCCTCAGGATAAAGGCATCATGCACAGACTCAGGATACTTTGCATTGATATGGCGATGTACAGGTCCGCCAGGCCCACTATCTGCACGTTCATGAGTGAAAGCTCTTTCGATTTCTGAACACCTGTTCATTTCTCCGGGGGGGGGACAAATGCAATTTGTGTACCATCTATTGCCCCAATAATGTTGGGGATATGTCCCAGTGCATAGAAATCTGCTTTCACTGTGACCAAATCCTCCACCTGGGATGTAGCTGCGCATGTGTTTAATCAGGGCAGCAACACTCTGGTCAGCACTGTTAACAACATTCCTGCTGCCAAGCCCACTGTCACTTGGAAGGAGCCAGTTGCCAGGAAATGGAGCACTGATAGAAATGGAGCACTGATAGCACTTGCACAAGAGGGGGGATCCTGGTGGGCTGATGGATAGCAGATATCAGGTCAGGTTCCAATTGAGCACACAGCTCTCTGATTGTGGCCCTTTCCAATCTATAGGGAGGATAATGTGCCTTTCCTCCATTGTAGACAGGTTCACCAGGGGCCTGCACACGGGGGATGTCTCCATCTCCTACTCTTCCACAGTGGTTGCAATCTAGGGGGCAAACAGTGAGCAGATGGTAAATTTTTACAAACACTACACTGCACTGCATGTTGTGACTGTAACAGTATATTGTTGGATAGGTCCAAATGGTGCCTATGTGTACTGTGATGCAGTTGAGTGCCATGGCCTGCCCCCCACTGAAATAATGTTTGCCTGGAGGGACAGGTGGAAATGAGATAATTCTGCTGACATTATGCGCCATTGCAGGAGGTGGTCGAGAACCCCTGTGCAACTCCTGATTGGATACCATTGGGCCCTATAGGTTACAGTGGCCAATTGTGATGTACGCCAGCGGTGACGGTGCGCACCGCTCTGGATGCGACTGCCATTTTCTATCTGTTCACTCACTTGCTACCTGACCTTCAACAGGAGAGGACCTACACTGCAAGTGCTGCTGTGACCTGTGTCTGGAACTGACCCTGGCTTGTGTCACTGGGGAAAGGGCCTCTGCCCTCACTACTGCGGAGTTGGAGAGACTGGTGGATGGGGTCCTACCCCAGTACCGAATGCTGTATCAGCCTTTGAGACCAACAGGTGAGTACACTGTGAGCACAATGCATGGGGCATGATTGCATGGAGTGCTGTGTATGAGGGCCTCATGCGGGGGGGTTGGCGGAAGGGCCCTGGGCAGCGTGCTGCATGTATGGTGGACAATGTCTCTGTGTGAGGGGATGTGGGGGCTATGGTTGGCATTGAGTGTAACAGGCAGGACGGTCTGACTGATTCCTTTTCCTATATGTATTTCTCTGCAGGTCAGCGCCCATCAAAAAAAGGGCATATGGCGTGCCATCGCCAAGGAAGTGCGGACCCTGGGGGTCTACAGCAGGCAGAGCAGCCACTGTCAGAAACGGTGAGATGCTGGGCATGGAAGACGGCGGGGCCCAGCTGGGGATGGCCTCCCAACGTCGAACCCTGACCCCCCTGACGGCCCGCATACTGGCGGTGGCCTATCCGGAGCTGGATGGGTGCTTGAGGGCATCAGAGTAGCCACAAGAGGGTGAGTACAGTGCCCCAATATGCTACTTGTTCGTGGTGGGGTGGCATCCGGGTGGGGGATGTGGGCCTGTGCGTGCCAGTAGGCCAGGCCGGACACTGCAGGGTAGGTCCCATGTTGGGCAGGGTCTGATGTACACCTCCTCCAACCAAGCTAGTAGGCATCCACCACTGGGAAGGGGTCTGTGGGCCTCAACTATGCTGCACTTGGCATTAGGCATCCCTGTCCCTGGGCTGGTGACTAGCACTGTGACTGTTAGTGCATTGCCTAGTGCGTAGGGCTGATCCCTGTATGTGTGTGTGTGTTGTGTACTCCAACGGTGGTCTTGTTGCCGCCATTGACCAAGGATATCCTTTGTCTCTCCCCCCCTTCTTGTTTTGTCACCCTGTCCTTATGTGCATTAGCATAATCTGGCGGAGGAGCGGAGGTACTGGCGACGGGAAGAGCTGCATCCCACAGGGCCCAGGAGGCCGAATCCACCGACTGTGAGGGCACCGGTGGGACAGAGGGCGAGGGGAGCACCACGGCGGAGACTGGAGGAGACATTTCGGACAGTGATAGCTCCTCCAATGGAAGCTCCCTGGTGGTGGTGGATACCTCTGTGCCCACCCCAACTACAGGTACAGCTGCCTCCTCCTGTACCAGCACTGCCCTCCCAGCAGCCCCTCAGCGTGTTTCCCGTGCCCACTCACCCAGGAGGGTGGGCATCTCCTTCGCCCCAGGAACCTCAGGCCCTGCCCCAGTGAGCCCTGCTGCCCTGAGTGAGGAGGCTATTGACCTCCTGCGATCCATCTCTGTTGGGCAGTCAACCATTGTGAATGCCATCCAGGGGCTGGCAGGCCATTTGCAACAACGAAATGCATTCCTGGAGGGCATTCACTCTGGAATGGCGTCCCAACTGAGATCAATCAAGGCTCTGGCCTCCTTCCTGAAGGCAGCCATTGTCCCTGTTTCTAGCCTCTCCCCTCCTACTTCCTCTGCCCAATCCCATTCCCTTCAACTCTAACCTATCCCAAGCACACAGGCAGACCAGCATGCACCTGGGACAACACACAGGAGGGGTTCAGGCAAACACAAGCACCACACATCATCCCACAGACACTCTCACAAACACCATATAGAATCCGACATACCAACATCCACTGCCTCCAATGTGTCCCCCTCCTCCTCATCGTCCACCTCTCTCCCAGTTGCATCTACACTCACACCTGCATGCACTACATCCTCATCCACTACCACCATCATGCCTATCACTACACGGCCCTCACTGGCAGTCACCACCCCTACATCCATGCACACATCCTCTGTGTCCTCTCCCACTGCAGCTGTGCCCCCTCCTCCCAAAGTACACAAACGCAAGCACTCAGACACCCAACAGCCATCCACCTCACAACAGCATCCAGCCCACGTACCTGCACCCAAACACAGCAGACAGACACCTCCTGCAACCACTTCCTCTTCCTCCACTCCCAAACCTTCACCCTCTTCCCGCATCAAATGTCCCTAAGAAGCTTTTCCTCTCCACCCTTGCCCTCTTCCCTACCACTCCCCCCTGTCCTTCTGGTCGGGCCAGGGTGGTCAAAACCCAGGCGAGCACCTCAGCCACCCAGTCTATGGCCACAGTAGTGTCCATCGCTACACCAGGTCAGAGAGGATCCCGGGCACTAGGCAGCCACACTGATAGGGTGCCTGCACCAAGCACTGCAAGGAAGGGCAAGGAGGCACCACCAGCTGCTGCAAGGAAGGGCAAGGAGGAACCCCCAGCTGGTAAAAGGATGGGCAAGGAGAATTCCACAGCTACTGCAGGTGGGATAGGATCCCGGGCAGCAGGCGGCAACACTGACAGGGTGCCTGCACCATGTGCATCAAGGAAGGGCAAGGAGGCACCACCAGCTGCGACAGGGAAGGGCAATGGGCAATCCCCGGCTCCTGACAGAAAGGGCAAGGGGCCTGCACCAGCAGGCAGGAAGGACAGGAGGCCTGGTGCTGGGACTCATTCTGAGCCCCCACCACCATCCATGGTGGTTCAGCTGTCCAAGGCTGCAGGGGAAGGGCTGGAGCCTCCCCCCACCACTGCCAGCACTGCCACCAGCACCGCTACCAGCACCGCCACTAGCACCACTGCCAGCAGCAGTAGCCCGAGTGGGCTGTTGTGCGTCCTTGCCCCAGCAAATCCTGTGGGTCTGACACCCAGGTGAGAGAATGTGACCTTGCACTCCCTAAGATCTGCATCACAGGGCACAATGCCCCCTCCAGAACCAGTGGAAGAAGCCATCCACTCACCCCATCCTTCCCAGGATGAAGCACACTGGGCACAAGGCCCCCTCTAGAACCAGTGGAAGAAGCCATCCACTCACCCCATCCTTCCCAGGATGAAGCACACTGGGCACAATGCCCCCTCCAGAACCAGTGGAAGAAGCCATCCACTAGAGAGACTGTGGCCTTGCACTCACCAGGACCAAGCAGTGGGCAAAAGACCCACTAGAGAGACTGTGGCCTTGCACTCGCCAGAAACGAGCAGTGGGCAGATCACCCATTAGAGAGACTGTGGCCTTGCACTCCCCAGGACCGAGCAGTGGGCAGATCACCCCCTTGAGAGACTGTGGCCTTGCACTCCCCAGGACCAAGCAGTGGGCAAACCACCCACTAGAGAGACTGTGGCCTTGCACTCTCTAGGACCAAGCAGTGGGCAAACCACCCAGTACAAAGACTGTGGCCTTGCACTCTCCAGGACCAAGCAGTCAGCAGACCACCCACTCGAGAGACTGTGGCCTTTCACTCCCCAGGACCAAGCAGTGGGCAAACCACCCACTAGAGAGACTGTGGCCTTGCACTCCCCAGGACAGCGCTGAGGGCATGTTGCCCCCGCCAGGACCAGTGGTGTTGTACCATCTTCCGGCTGAGGTGCCCCCCCATTCCCTGTCCCCCTGAGGTGCCTGTGCATTTTCGACCTGATGCCCCTGCAGTGTTCTCTCCGTGTTGTTGCAGGACTGAGGTGAAGCATTGGCCTATGTGATGTGGCCCTGTGTCCCACGGACATTGAAGACATTTGTAAATATGTATATACGTTTGTATTTTGATGTACTTATTCATGGTATTTTATTGTATTACAGTCACTTTCTTCCAATCATTTTGTCCTTGCATTATTCCTGAGGGGTACGGTGTGGATATGTAATGTTTGTGCATCTGGTTGTGTGTATGGTGTTGGGGGTGGGGATGTTGCGTGTTCCGTGTATGTGTGTCACTCTCTTTTTCCTCCCCCTTCCCTTGTGTGCTAGGCGGCAGTACTCACTGTGATCATCTTCGCCGGCGTTGCTGCTCATAATGAAGGAAAAGGTAGACGAGCATGGGAAATATGTGCAGATTGGGCTCCATTGCATTGTGGTTGTTCCCTGAGTCTCCAGAGGTGACTTCTGTGTTCTGTTTCCGCTGTGCTTTTGATGTTGTTGGTACCGCCCCGGAAAAGATGGCGCATAGATCTGTCAGAATACAGGTTACCACCATGGTGCTTGTTGATACCGCTGTGCCGGTCGGTGTGGCTGTCTGTCTGAGCGGTTTCCGCCGTGGTCATAGTTCCATTTTTCTTTCCGCCGGCCTGTTGGCAGTAGTACCGCCACTTTATCACCAACTGGCAGGGTTGTAATGAGGGCCTTAGAGCCTTATCCAAGGAAATTACCACCTCACTAGCACTAGAGTTAAAGACCTTCCTATAAAAATGTATCAGAAGTATATCAAATGACCTTTCACTTGCTGATAGTAAGAAATGGATCCATGGAGAACTTACACCATGGTTGGCCTTAACTGTAGAAAGGCGTAGTGAGACAAAAATAGGTAATTCCTCCTTAGCCCTATTCAATATGTGATATATCCACCAATCTTAAAGTTTTGTCTCGCCCAGGTTTCCTGCAAAAATAAAATGTTGTGTTTGGATTCCCCTCAGTTTCCTTTGGTTCTGTTCCAACCTAGTCCACACTTCTAAATTTAATTTGAAAGAGCCTCATGCCATCTGACTCTATGCTCAATGTGTAACCTTGTTTTTGAACTCTATCCAGTCTTCCTTTTTCCAGAAGGAAGTGATGGCATAACTTCAAGAATAATTATGTATGACCTGCCTTTTAATTTTTCTATGGTTCCTCTTTCAGTTAGTCGAGGACATGCAGATGCAAAAGCCTCACTCTTCTTTGTGCTTCTGTAAAGCGGACTACTCTGCCACGAAAACCATCACTCTACACAAATTCATCAAGGCTTTACATCATTTTAAAGTCAGTTCAAAGTCACAAAAAATTACACAAATCATTTTTGATAAACTATTTACTTTCCAATGCAAAACATTGTTGCTGAGACAGGAAAGGAGTCTGAAAACAATTCAGGGCTATTGTTTGTCCAGGAGGAGCAAAGTGTAATGCATTGCCAATGCTTGTGGGTTACCCAGAAGAGAAGGACTGAGTATAGCTTCCTGTTGAACTCCTGAATAGGCATCCCCACAGTGTCTGTGTTCTGGTTCCAGGTTGAAATGGTGATTCTAAGACTGAAATTATCGAGACCCAGTTGGAGCTAAGGGTGCAAATCAGATTTAACCTGTTCACGGATGCAACTGTCAGCTGAAGGTTTCCCTTTGAATGGCCCTTCTTGTTCAAGTTGTGGTTGGGCTGAACATGGCTATTACTGCCAAATATCATAATCGGTCTGTTTGAGGGTGCAATGGCCCTGTGTTCTGATATCAGCAGCCTGTGTGTGATTGCAACTGACAGTGTTTTAATCAGTCTGTGGAAATGAATGCCAGATATAACCAGTCATGCAGGAACAACTTCCTGTTGTTCCCAGCCTGTGCAGGCTGTATCTACCAAAGGTCTGACCAGCCAAAAGAGCCTGCACTTGCAAACTGACACTAGTACTGAACTGAATTTAGTGTGAGCCCACTGCAGAGACCACAACATCAGGGACACTCATCATTGGTTCAATAGGGCCACATCAAGTCAGAATTGTCTTCTGTGCTCCTGTCACAGATGGATCCTAGGTGGGTGCACAGGCAAGGGCAAACGAGGCCCAGATTTATACTTGCTTTGCTCTGAATTAGCCAATTGTTTTTTACACTAATTCAGCGCAAACTTAACTCCATATTTATATTTTGACTCTAGACCCGTCTACCGTCAATGAGTTACTGTTATTTTTTGGATGCGTGAAACCACCTTGCGTCAATTAGATGCAAGGTAGGCATTCCCGTCCAAAAATGACTCTAAGCCCCTAGCCCCATATTTATCTACCTGGGCAAACATGACGCACAGGTGAGAGGCGGACCTAAAAAATTACGATAGCTACAATTTGCATCAAATTTTAACGCCTGGGTCAAACCAGCCGTTAAAATGAGGCAAACACATCACTACTTAAGGAAAACACACAGAAGCAACATTACCAACCCGGAGGACAACATGGAGGTGCTACTGCTCCAGCTTGCGAGACGACACAGAGGACAGCAACAACAACTGCAACCACCACAATGGGGCCCACAAAGGCAACGCAGAAGGCAGGAGAAGATATTCAGAAATAGGACAACCCTCCTTGGCCTCAGGGAACAGGACATCATAAGGACATACAGACTCAACCGGCAAGCCATACTCCACCTGCTGCACCAAATTGAGCCACAGATCACAGCCAGCCTGCAGACCCCACATAATATACCACCTGTGACAAAGATGCTAGCTGTCTTGCACATGCTGGCAAGTGGCACATTTCAAACAACGGGTGCCCCGTTTGCTGGTGTGTCACAGATGTCATTCTCGGTGTTCCTGCCAAAGGTGTTAGATGCAATTATCTCTCTGACACCCCACCACATCTGCTTCCCCAACACCCAGAAAAAGCAGCAGGAGATAAAACAGGGGTTCTACCAATTTGATTGCTTCCTGCATGTGCTCAGTGCAATTGACTGCACCCATGTCCAACTTGTTCCACCTGTAGCAACTGAGCATTTTTACCAGACTCGCAAAAACAAGCACTCCATAAATGTGCAGGTCATAGTGGACCACCGGGGACTATTCACAAACATTTTGGCCAAGTATCCTGGGAGTGTCCATGATACCTACATATTCAAGCACAGCAGGATCAACAAACACTTCCAGGAAGGACAATATGGAAATGACCTACTTGTGGGTAAGTCAACAAACCTAGCAATTTACACCCAACACACAACCCTGTAGGACACACAAGACATACACCACTCAGAAAACACATGGCCAGGGTAACACAGATGTGCAGTGCAGCACAATTAGTGCACACCACAAACACATACACCCACATGAACATAACACACCTACAACTTGACAGGAACACCTGGTGAGGGACAGGTGCAGATATGTACCCTTTGCAAACAGAAGATGTACACAAACCATTACAAGTGCCCATAGTTTGCCTACTACGTACACTTCCCACACACAGTACACCAAACAAAAAATAGCACAGAAGTGTCAATGGCATACACCATGCTCATGTAACGTAAGTCACACATAGGTACAGACCCCTCAAATCATGCCGTGCAAGTCTCTGCCAGAACAAACATCAAAGGCCAGACAATTGGTGCCAATACCAAGGTCATATCATCAACACATAACTGACTTGTCTGTAGTGTGCATATACATCTGACTGATGCATTGGGTCACACACATAAGAATACAACATTAACAGCCATCACATACCATGTGCCAGATTTGTGAGAAGTGTAACCACACCTACTGTAGTGCCACCTCACATCACCACTTACTGACCCACAACACCATCATGTCTGTACCGTAAACAATAAATGGCCCACAATGCCATAGTGGGACCCGTAGGCGTATAGAGGACATCACTGACCTCACATGCAGTGTGCTAAGGGACACATTTGCTAAGTAGCTGATCGCCATCCCATGGCCTGCACTGTGCATGTGTAGAAGATAGAAGAGACACTGGCAGTGATGTTGATCATCCTGAAACAATGAGATAGACACCCATGGACACCCGATGCCTGGCACAAACATCAGATGCCACTCAAGATCACTAAGGGGCCTATATAAGAACCCCCAGTGCCATTGTCATGGCCTGCACTGTATGTACAAGTTTGTGAATGGCCACTCTATTGTGACTTGAAGTCACACTGTGTTGGAAAATGGGTTATTAGTAAGGGCAGGTAGGTATCTACACTTAGCAATAGGCCACTAACCTCCACTTAGGCCCAGTGAGGTCTCAGTAAAATAAACCCAGCTCAACCCTTGGTAGCTTGGCAACGAGCGACAAGACTTAACTTCGGAGACAGAGTGTAAAGCATTCAAATATCATGAAACAGTAATTAAATAAAATACAGGAAACAGTTTAAAAATCCAAAACCAATTTATAAAAATAGATTATATTTTTATCTTTAAAATGACACAAAAACGAATACAATCGGATAAGGGGAACCGGAGATATGAATTGTTAAATAATTTTTTTTTTTTTTGCGCCTAGAAACAAAAAGCGCCAATCGGGTCATCTGGTTGCACCTCGACCGGGGCAAAGTCAAAGTTTATGGCTGACCGCAATGGAGCCCGGCACCGCTACAGGCCGCGGGAAGCCTTGGTCAAAACTTTACCTTCGCACTTAGTCGTTTTTCTGAAGATTTTCTTCAGCGGGACAAACCTGCCAGTCCAATCTGACCTTCTGGAGCCCTTCTCCGGATACGCGTCGCGGTAATCCTCGGTGGAGATTTTTACCTTCGGACTTAGTCGTTTTTTCGAGGTGAAAATCCTTTGACCGGGGTAAACCTGGATCTTGATCCGGCGTCCTTGGAGACCTCCTCGGATACCCTGGCTGGGAGGTCCCGGTCAACTTTGTATGTTCGGACATAGTCTCTTTTTTGGAGATTTTTCTTCACCGGAACGAACCTGCAAATCAGGCCGGGTAGCGGTTGAGGCAAGCCGGCAAAAGTTGCCCCGCCGGGTTGGTCCCTCTATGGATCTTTTTTTCAAAAGTTCCCAAAACTTCTCCAAACTTCTGGGGCTTCTCCCAGATGTTCTTTAAAGGTTCTTTTGGGGTCCACAGCTCACCCCAAGGGTCCAGAAGCTCTGAGATGATCCTTGGGGGGTGTGGACTACAACTCCCACAATGCACCTGCACAAACTCCTTTTTGGCCACTGGGCAGTGGTCATCTGGTTGATTTCTTCAGGAGTTGGTGCAGGGGACTCTGGTTAGCAATTTTTCACCTGTAGCAGACAGGGAGACCCTACTTGAACCAGTTGCAGCCAGGCAAAGTCCTTCTTGTTGTGAAGCCCAAGTGTGCAGCTGGTGCAGTCCTTCTGAGTGGAGGTTCCAGGTGCAGGCCAGGGATCCAGCAGGGCAGTCCTTCATCTCCTTTGGTTCTTCCTTGTGGGAATCTGATGGGGATCTGAGGTCTGGGCGCAGGTCTGCCAGTTTTATCCTTGATCCTGGATAAAAAAAGTGGGGGGTCCTGATTCTCCAATCAGGTGCAGGGTCCTTCCCCCTGTGATGACCACTTCCTGGGAAGTGTGGCAAAATCAATCCCAGGAGGCAACATTCTTCAAAACTCCATCATGGCTAAAAATTATTTTTGGAGGTTACATCTGGCTGAGCCCATCCACTGGTGTGGCTAAAAATCATAAACACACCCCTCTCCTGCCCTCTACTAATCTAGTCAAGGGGGTACCTAGTTGTCTGGGGTTTCAGGATGTGGGGGTGTTGCTGGGTTGCTCCAAATGTCCTTCTCTGCCTTTGAAGACCAGTTTGGCAGCCCTCCCCCTTCCTGCCTCACCATCTGCTGAGGGGAGATTCCCTCCCACAGACACATCCCTTTGTGTGAAGCTAGGCCACTTCACACCTCATCAAGGCAGCCTGGCCAGGCTGCCAGAGGCTGGCCAATCAGGGCACAGCAGCAAAAACAATGCCGGGCTGAAATTGGCAACTTGTTCAGGTAAAGTTTAAAACTTTTTACCTAAACAAGTTATACTAAATCCAGCAACTGGAAGTTGTGGGATTTATTATAACAATTAATGTGATGCCAAATTAAAATAAAGTCTCCCAATTCTAGCCTATGAAGGCCATTCACTACAATGAGGGAAAAACAAATGTGGCTGTTTTTACCTCACCAGGGCTTATTAAACTACTTTTATAAGGTCCCTGCTTATAGTTACATGGCACCCAGCCCTAGGGGCACATAGGGCACACCTTAGGGGTGACTTATATGTAAAAATACAAACAAATACAACAAATTAAACAAATGTTTAAGACTTTGGAACTACTTTTAATTACAAAGTCGAATTTGCATATAACTTTAATTTAAAAGCAGCCAGCAAGGCAGGCCTGTCTTTAAAATGACACTGGGAACCTCAGCAGTGCACCTATGGGTGCACTACCTATGCTGTGGTCCCTAAACCTACATGCCCTACCATATACTAGGGACTTACAGGTAGGTTAACTTAGCCAATTATAATTAGCCTAATTTGCATATCCACTTTACACAGAGCACTGGCCCTGGGACTGGTAAGCAGTACCCAGGGCACAGCCAAGAGTCAGTAACCACCAGTACCTGTCCAAAAAGTGTGGGGGTGACCAGGGCAAAAAGGAGGACTTTCCTACACACTGGAAATCTGCCACCCTCCCATGCGGCACTTAGCATGGAAGGTGCATGCAATGTGTGTAGCTGCAGGTCTGTCAGCACAAGATACATATTGTTATGATACTGACACAGATGTAAGTATCACCTAACAACTGAGGCAGTGCCAGCATCAAACACCACCCCAGGGGTGTCGTTTGCAGGTTGCAATAAGGAAATAGTCTGTGATTTTACCCCATACTAATGTGCCACCTATGCATGCGGCTGCACACAGAGTAAGAGCCAATTGCCCATCAAAAATGTATATGTATAGGAAGGTGTCTCTTCCTACATAGATACCTCCACCTCCACAGGATAGCTAGCCAAGCATCCTGGTGCAAGGTTGGTAGCCTTGGTGCATGACCGCATATTAGGCACCGGCGCGGTAAGAACAAAGGGTTGTCTAGTAACATGTCACACATGGTGCATTCCTGCATAGTCAAAATGTTGCAGCACAGTGCTGCCAATGTTGGTGCTGTGTTGTGGATGGTCACTTACTCATTAAAATGGCACTAAGTGTTACACTTCATCTGTGATGACATATGTCAAAATGGCTGGGGTGTCCAGGCTTCGTAGGGCTACCATGTTGTCACCACATCTGACCCCATTGTGTTGTAAGGATATGTCATGTCCCCTCTAGTGATAGCACACTGATACAAAGGTACACATGGTACATACATACTGAGCATCAGTTTGGATTCTAAAATATATGTCCTAGGTCCTTGAGCCAATACCCAAGATTGTCAACACAGTGCTAAGAAAACTTTGCACAAGGCCAGGAACTTAGGGCATACCACAAACACATATGAGTCACAACCAAATCAAATAACAACTGCCATGCTACATGACAAACCTGTTGCAAGCCTGAACAACAACTTACACCTTTTATCTTTTGCAGGGGATCAGGGCTATGGCATACAGCTGTGGATGATGACCCCCATTTGAAAACCCAAGCACAGCAGCAGAGTGTGCATACAGTGAGGGACTCCATAAGACATGCTGTGGGAAAATAGCCTCTTTCTAGCATGGTTAACCCCACTTTTGGCCTGTTTGTGAGTGTGTGTCAGTGTGTTTTTACTGTGTCACTGGGATCCGGCTAGCCAGGACCCCAGTGCTCATAGATTGTGGCCTAATGTCTGTGTTGTCAGTAGTGCGTGACTATGTCACTGAGGCTCTGCTAACCAGAACCTCAGTGCTTATGCTCTCTCTGCTTTTACGTTTGTCACTGTAGGCTAGTGACTTCATTTACCAATTTCAATTGGCACACTGGACCCCTTATAAGTAACTAGTATATGGTACCTAGGTACCCAGAGCATTGGGGTTCCAGGAGATCAATATGGGCTGCAACATGCTCCTAAGGACACAGAGGGTGGACATCATTGACATAGACTGTCCTGAGGTCCTGCTGATGCAATTTGGAGGAGGTGAGACCTTGCCTTCCCCGAGAGCGACGGTACCCCTGTGTACTGCGTCTTCATCGCCTCCTGAGGCCTCTGTGCATTCTTTGCAAAATTCCTTTGTGCACGGCCTGGCCAAGGTCCCCAGCACTCCATCCTGCAATGCTCAACTTGCTGAGTTGTTCTCCCGCGGCCTGGGACCTTTGTTTGTTGTGCTGCATCAACCGTGTTTTTGCACCTCCTTTGAACCCGGATCCTGTGACTCCTGGGGGTTCTGAATGGCATCCTGAGCCCTCTCTAAAGTGCTGAGAGCCCCCTCTTCCTCCTCGCACAGAGTTGAGGCCCTCAGGTCCCTCCTGGGTCCATCCAGACGCAAAACACACTTTTGTCATGGCCAAGGCTTGTTGGAGACTTCCAACACGAAATCTCGTCTGCAACGATCTTCATACCGTGGGACATCTTTTACATCACACAGGAACCCACTGGCATCTTCCTAGGGTGCAGTCCTGCAGTCTTCGATTAACTGGGGACTCTTCTTTTGCATCCTCTTTTGGGTTAGCAGGGGCTCCTGTCCTTCCTGGAACTTCTTTCAACTTCTGGACTTGGTCTCCTTCCTTTGCAGGTCTTCAGGTCCAGGAATCCAGCAGTTGTTCTTTGCAGACTTGGTTGGCTTCTGCAAAATCCCAATCACGAGGTGTAGTGTGTCGTAAGGAAAGTTGCAGTACTTTACTTCTGCTTTTCTGGGCTCTGGGGTGGGGTAATTTACTTACCTTTACTGTATTCTTACTCTCCCAGCGATTCTGCACACACTACTCTTGTCTAGGGGGGAATTTGTGATTCACATTCCACATTCTTAATATTTGGTTTGCGTTGCCCCTAGACCAATTTTCTCCCTTTGCATTCTATAGGATTTCCTACTGTTTGCATTGTTCTGTGACTATTTACTTCTAGTTTTGGTGTCTAGTGTATATATTGTGTATAATACTTACCTCCAGAAGGAGTATTGTCTCTAAAATATCTTGGTATAATGTCACCCGAATAAATACCTTTATTTTTGGTAACACTGAGTATTATCTTTACTTGTGTATAAGTATTATAAGTGGCATTGCATGAGCTTTGCATGACTCCTAGTTCAGCCTAAGCTGCTCTGCTATAGCTACCTCTATCAGCCTAAGCTGCTAGAACACTACTACATTTCACTAACAAGGGATAACTGGACCTGGAATAAGGTGTAAGTACCCAAGGCACCCACTATAAGTCAGCCTATCCTCCTACCCTACACACGCAATATCGTGGAAAGGCCATTTGGCATACTGAAAACAAGATTCATGTGCCTGGACTTCATAGGAGGCAGCTTTCTATATGCCCCACACATTGGCCCTCATTACAACATTGGCGGGTGGCTGAAGCCGCCCGCCAAGGTTGGACTGCCGGGCGGCCGCCAATGCGGCCCCGCGACTCCCCTTACTGCCAGCCTTTTCATGGCGGTTCAAACTGCCATGAAAAGGCTGGCGGTAGGGGCACTCGTAAGCAGCGCTGCCCTGGCGAATTAAAACCGCCGGGACCACTGTGGCAGGAAACCACCAGTCCCGGCGGTGTGACCGCAGCGCTTCCGCCGCAGTGCGAAGCACTGCCAGGCTGTTGGCGATGATTCCTCCAAAACAGCCCTGGCGGCCTTTGACCACCAGGGTTGTAATGACCCCCATTGTGAGCAAAATCATCCTGACAGATGCTATCCTGCACAACATATGTGTGCGGATGAACGTTCCAATGTATGGCCAGGTAGATGAACTGCCTGAAGAGGAGGAGGAGGATGGTGGTGACAATATGGAGGGGGAACAGCACAACACAACTGCTGGGGTACGGCGGAGACAGCACATAGTTGACAACTTTTACTCTTAAGAACCACTGAATTCACCTTGTCAATTTTGTGAATAAACACTTCATTAATACAACCAATCCTGCTTTGGTCTTTTAAATCTCCACTACACATAGCATGTGAATGTGAGTCAAAGGCCAGGGATCATGTTACAAATAGGAATCTGACAAATGCTTTTGCAACATCATATGTGATGTGTAAGATTGTACTGCCACCATCACACACATCACTAACAGCCTAATCACTGGTATGTGACAACTGAAGGACACAATTTATGGACCACTATATATTTTGTACATCCACATTGCCAACTTTTTAGTCAATATGTCATCAGACACAATTACATCATATTCAGATAGGATGTATGTGTACGCAAGAGGCCCAAGCATGTGGTAGTGGATGTCAAAAAATAGAAATTAAGTCATGTTGGAACTGAAAACTGTCACAACTCAGTGTAAAACTTTCAATGGCTGCATGGAACATGTGTAACAAGGGGAGGGACATAATTAGTGACTATGGTCATCATGATTTGCCCACCTACAACAACCAATGGTAAAAGTTGGCCCTGAGCAGAATATCCATGGTAATCTGTCCTGCTACTGCCATGGGGCACAATCCTGACATAGGGAACACATGACCTCACACATTGCACGGACATGTCTGTAGAGTGCACATCAGCATAGATAAGACTATATGCAGCTAAGGCTGCAGGTTCACCACACAAAATCAATAACAATTGATAATTGCAACATGCTTAATCAAACTTTTGTGATCAAAACATATTCTGGGTCAAATGTAGGCGGAGTGTGTCTTACACACTATGTACCAAAGATGTACACATGTCAGACAAATATGCAGGCTTCACACAATTCTCCATAAACTCAAAATATACATAGGAAGACAGCTGTCGGGTAATAATTTCTAGGAAGCAATGGTTCACCCATCATCAACAATGCCTGACCTGTGTAAATAGCTTTAAATACTATGCCATGTATGACAACATCACACATCACAGACAAAAACACAATACACAATTACAAATCAGAACTATTGCATTGTACGGAAAGCCAAACATATGTGAATACACCGTTGTCACACATGCATATATATGCACAATGTGCAACAATTGGCATGCTGTTGACTCTGTAACACACACATTGGTGGAACAGACCAATCACACCCTTGTCACATTGTTGCATGGACTATCACATGTGGCTATACCCAACATGCCACACTGCAGCACAGCCCATGTCATATGTATGTTGATTCAGGGTGCATCTAAGGACAATGCAAAAAATCACAATCAGGAATTGAGTAAAACATTATGACGCAAATCCGTCTAAAACATCCGCAAACACAAAGTAAATGACACATGGGCCCTTAGCGTGAATTCCACTGTCGCACTCCTCTCCCTAATGCCTTCAGTGAAATCAACATGTAACCGTCAAGCGTCTATATAAATGACGCACGTGTGTCATACGTTTAAAAATACCTAGGCAAATGTCAAATGCGCAAAAATAAATACATGCATAACTGAAAAACGTGACGCATGGGAGCAGGAGGTGATGTAATAGGAACTCCTGTCTAGAAGTATGGTACAGTGGGTGTAGTTTCACTTTCTCTTTACAGTCTGTGCCTTTCTGATTGTGTGGTTGTGTTTTGGAGCTCGTGGTTGTGTCTTGGTAGTATTTTGAAGCTTGTGGTATCCCTCCTGTTGTGTCCTGTCATATATTGTGTGCGTTTTGTGCATTTTGTGTGTTTTTTGTCCATATTTGTATTTGCACTGTGGGGTGTTTGTCCAGGATAGTTAAGCATTTGGGATAGTTGGGATTAGTTAGTGGGGTTAAGTTTCCATTTCTTTTCTTTTTTTCTTGTTATTTGGTGTCAACCGTGACCATTTTCAACATGTCTGGTAGGGGGAGTCAGATGAGGATGGCAGAGGATGAGTTGAGTGCACTTGGCTGGTATGCCACTACCTACCTATGATGCTGGAGATGGGTGGCCCGGTAATTCACGGATACCGGACCAAGGCCAGGTGGCTGCGGTTGGGCAAGGGGCTCCACCTCCTGAAGAGAGTCTGCAGGAGCAGCAGGAATGAGCACCAGCTCAAGCATCGCTGGGCAATTCTGGTGGCCAGGGAGCAGGACCTGCTTGATCACCTTGGTGTTGAGATCGGCAGACCTGTTGGTGAGTCTCCCATTAGCATACTATTTACTGTTCACTGCTCTTGAATGACAGTAGCAGATGAGTTGGAGTGCTGCATGCAATGCTTGTGGACAGGTTGTATGCAACCAGTCTGAAGTGTATCTGCACCAGTCTAGGCCTGGAGTTCACATGTCCAACCATGATACCAATGCAGATCAGATGTCTGGTAGGTCCTGCACAACCATCACATAGGCACACATTTCAGAAGCCATGGCGACACCTGTGCCCTGGCACAGTGTCATGTACGTAAAGCCAAGGCACCGCCAGCCAACCATTTTTTCCCTGGATTGTGTCAACAAAGTTGGGCAATGCATGTATAGTGCAACTTTGTCATCATTTAATGCACATGACCCCTGCCCCTGACATTATGTTAGCGAAGGGGACTTACCCAACTTAGAGGGCAATGTATATGGGGCATTTGATACCATTAGACAACTTTGCCACATCAGTCCTGGATAAATCAACGCATGATCATTGCAGACTTAAAATTGAGTGGCTTGTCTATCACAAAGTGCCTCTGGGTACCTTGCAGGACAAGCTTGAATACCCAAGTCATATGTCTTGCTAAGCGTCAGGGTAGTGTCATGTTTTTTTATACAACTCCTCCTATTACCATGTTGTTCCGTCTTCTAAATATGGCCCACATATGGTTGTTGCAGGGTGTAGCACTACATGAATCTCTGGCCCAATGTTAGTGTTGAGATGTGTGGCTCTTACTCACCTGAGTGTCTGTGTCATTGTGTGATCGTAGTGGTGTGTCTATTGCACTGTTTTTCACTAGGATAACTAGCTCACTCCTCACAACTAGTTCACACTGGAATTTGTTGTCCACTCGCAGTGATTGTGATATAATACTAAGTATGGTTTTCCATTCATGTCTTACAGGTGGACCTGCCCCCTACACAATCAGCGATGTGGCGCAATTTGAGGACCCAAATGTATCCAGTAAGTGTGTTAATGTGTGCCCTGTGAAGTAATCCAGGGTTTGGTGTGAGTGAGTCCTGTGTGTTGAATACAATGTCAGATGCTATAAGCTGTCCAATTATCGGATATCAAAGTAGGCTGAATGCTGACATTATGGCCCATTCAAAGGATCCCCATGCACCACCAGAGGGTCACATTTTGTGAGGCTCATGGTGCACAATGGCCAGCATCATGTACACAAGGTGATGACAAGTCACATGTAGGGGCAGATGTGACTAAGAACGACAGAGGGCAATGTTGTGAGAATATTGGAAGTGGCGTACTCCATCATTCTCACAACACAGGGATGCACCATATTGAACCCAATTTGGTGCATCCCTGTGTTGTCATGAAGATAGAGGACTGGGCTGGCAATTGCCCCCAGCATTGTGCTCCATCTTTTGCACTCCAAGTATGTGACATTTATGTGGAATGTTATTGGCTTGCATGCAAGTCAAGGCCAAACGTGTGCTGGCAGGGAAATGGGTGTAAGGAATGTCTACAACTGGACACATTAATGTAGATGTGATAGTTCTATGGTTACCAGCTTCCTTGTTGTCAGCCCTCCTAACATATGGATCACTCCTTACCTCCATGTATGAGAGTGCATGCCTTTAGTGGATGACCAGGACAGTTGAGATAAGGGATTGCCCTTACGCTCAGGGGGAGTAGAACACCAAATTTGTAGGTAAATGTGATGCTCACAGTGTAGGTGACAGTCATATTGATCAGGCTTGCATGTGTACCTATCAGCTCGGACCCCTTATGGTTGCCAACAGCATCCCATCCTCCCACGAACATATCCAAGTTCCTGGTGATGTACGGTTGTAAATAGACACAGATGATGAGGAATATTGGACTGATCTAAGTAAAGTTTGCACTGCCTTTCCATTATTCTTTATAATGCAAAAGCAATGCACACTTCCATATGTCTGGTTCATTTTCGCATTTGGCGTCGCTTAAGTGTCAATAAAATTATGCTAAGGCAGTATCGTTGTTACATTTCTCAGGGTTCATTGTCTTTTCTGGAATGTGAGTTGGAGGGCATGTGTAATTAGATGTAGCAGTTTAAGCTACTAATCTGTACAGATTCCACGCAATTCTGACACTGATGGTTTCCTGTCTCTATTTCACAGCTGCCAACATGAGCAATGATGAGCTACGCGCTTTTCAAAATAGGGCAGTGAGGTACCGCCATATCCTGGCAATGGAATCTGGCTTCTGCAACATGGCTCGCTGCTACCGTGCTGAGAGGGCAAGGGTGGAATGGCGGGCCTTCCTACAAGGGTCCCCACAGAGGCAAAGAAGGCATTGCAGACACAGAGCTCCTCAAGAGTGCAGAGGGACACATCTGCCACTACTCCCACAACGTCAGCTGCAACTAATTTGGCAACAACAGTGCAATAGCCCACACCACCTGCTGCCATGGACATGCAATTATTGCAGGATCTGAAGAGAGACATTTCGCTGGTCCTGACACATTTGGACAGTCTGGAGAAGGAGGTGGCCGCCAACACCAAGCAGCTGAAGTTTATAAAAAAAAAAACTGAAGAAGGCAAACTCTGAGTGACTTCTGAACAGCCACGTCCAAGTTCTGTCCCCTCCCTTCTGCTTTTAAGTAATGTTTTATTGTGGGTTGTAGGGGGATAGTGTTAGGTTAGTGTAGGTATGTGGTTTAGTTAGGTTAAATGGAGGGTTTTTACTTATTATGTGTTATTTCTGGGGGTCAGGTTGGGTGTTTTATATATATATATATATATATATATATATATATATATATATATATATCTCAAATAGAAATATATATATATTTGCTTAGTTTAGTTAGTAGATGTGTGGTATTAGTATGTGTTGTCCTGCATGTGTCCTGTAACTTAAGGGGAGTGGGAGGGCCAATGTTTAGAGTAAGGTGTTAAATGTGTTAGTTAAGTTTAGCATAGGGTAGTTAGCTTTAGTTGTTGGTTAAGTATAGTTAGAATAGGTTAGTTTAGGTTAGGGTAGGTTTTATTAATTATTTAGTTCAGTTTAATACTTAAACATTTTTGTGTACTCCTACACATTCTGTGGTGTATGATAGTGTCTCAGGGTCTTCCCATGAGTGCACAGTGCAAATTGTGTGTTGGCCTAGGGATTCCATCCTGCCTCCAAATACCCCTCTTGACATGTGCATCACCTATTGACACCTGAGCTGTCACATTGGCAGCAACAACACATCTACTTGTCCATGCATCTGCCATCCAGTGTACCCACCACTAAAGATGACTAAGTTAACTTTGTATAGAACAGGCAGGTGTGGTAATTCAGCTGTCAGTGTTGGGGACTTGTGTAGGAATGTTGGGGACTGTGGCACATCTGACAACAGCCTATATTTGAACTCTACCCTGCAAAAGTGAGGAGTGGCAATCACTAATCAGGTTAAGTATCTCTGTTTCCCACCAATGTGTTCTACTGGTACGAGCAGCTGACTATATTGACTGAGAACTGTTTCACAGACATTCCTGCCGTATGTAGGCAGTGAAGCATACATGTGTTCTTAATTTTTGACGTATTCAGTGAATTGCTTGTAGGGGATGAGACCAGCATTGACATTTATCATGTATGTACCTTGTACGTAGATATGTGCCCCCATATTCTTGCACTCTTTTACTGACACTCTGGGGGTCATTCTGACCTCGGCGGTGAAAGGCGCTTACCGCGGGTCAGAAGACCGCCATAACACCGCCGCGGTCGCGGTAAACCGCCACGGTCATTCTGACCCGCTACTTGAAAACCTCCAAAAACCCGACATCCACAAAAGTCCGCCACACCAAAGGTCATCGAAAAAATTTCGAAGACCAAACCTCCACCGTCACGCCAACACAAATACGCCCATGCCATTCCGATCCACGAATCCACGCGGCGGTCTTTCAACCGCGGTATTCTATTGGCGGTACACACCGCCGCGGTCACAATACATACACCCTTACAAACACAACCACATTGGACAATTTGGAATTTGAAATACACACACCTGATACACATACACACACCACTCCCACACACCCAATACAATATAAAACACACACCCACATCACCCACAAACGACCACAATTGCGAATTAAGGACAGAGGCAAATCACAACATCACCCACACAATTACCACGCACAAAACACCATACACCACCACACACATCACACTCTACAACACATACAACATCCCTCACCTCATCCACACCACCCCATGGCACCCCAAAGACACCCCAGGTTCTCTGAAGCAGAACTCAGGGTCATGGTGGAGGAAATAGTCCGTGTAGAGCCCTAGCTCTTCGGGGCACAGGTGCAGCACACCACAATTGCTAGGAAGATGGAGCTACGGCAAAGGATAGTGGACAGGGTCAACGCGGTGGGACAGCATCCACGCAATCGGGATGACATCAGGAAGCGGTGGAACGACCTACGGGGGAAGGTGCGTTCCATGGTATCAAGGCACAACATTGCGGTGCAGAAGACTGGCGGCGGACCCCCACCTACTCCCCCAGAATTTACAGCATGGGAGGAGGAAGTCTTGCACATCCTGCATCCTGAGGGCCTCGCAGGAGTAGGCGGAGGAATGGACTCTGGTAAGTCAATTCTTAACTACTTCTTCCCACCCCACCCCACCTGCATGCCAGCACATACCCCCACCCCCACCCCCACCCCAACAACTCCTTGCAAATGGCTCACCATCACAACCCACCCATACCAACACCAAGCCCTGCATGCGACCACAAACCATGGACCCCCATCACCAAAGCATGCCCACTGCACACACACATCACCCCCACAAGCCACCCTCACAAGAGCCCCCACAAGGGAATGCCTGCACTTGGGTACACGGCCACCCACCCATCACACGAAATGCCACACACAGAAGCAATAACCATACCCTTATACCCCTGCAGGACCCGAACGCCACCACACCGCCACGGAGGGTACAGAGATGTCCATCCCACCCCCAGAAGAGGCCCCCAGCGATTACAGCAGCTCTGTCTCCCTGGACCCAGATGACCAGCCCGGCCCATCGGGGACCTCTGGACAGTCGGTTCCCCACAGACAGCCACAGGCTACACCAGACCTAACCCCCTCTGGGAACACCAGCACAGCTCCCACCCAGCGGGCCCATGCCTCTGTCTCCAGGACACGTCAATCAGCGGTGTGTCCGCCACTACAGGGCACCCAGGCTGACCTACCACCCCAACAACCACAGGGACCTGGGGGCAGTGGTAGTGGGCACACCGTTCAGGGGACAGAGGCCCAGGGAAACAGGGGAACTGGGAGGGCTGCTGTGCGACAGGGGGGGGACAGGCCCAGGGAACCCACTCTCCAAGAGGCCCTCTCCTCCATCATGGAAGCCTACCACCACTCCCAGGAGACGATGGCTACGGTACTGGCCAGGTTCCAGGAGATCCAGGCACAGCAGGAGGAACGGTACATGGGGTTCAGAGAGGAACTGAGGAACATTGGTTCCGCAATGGGGACCATCGTCGTGGCCCTTAACCAGATAGTCACCACATTGCGGGACCATGTGGCACCCCAAAGGGCCCCTGTCACTAACCCAGACCAGGAACAGCATAACACCTCCGCCGGCGCTAGTGGACAGGAGGCCCCCACACAACAACAGGCCACCAGAACCCCACCTCCTGCTGAAGAAGAACCACCCCGCAAGCGGAACCTGAGATCTCACAAGAAGACAGAGTAGGATGCCAAGACCCCCGCCAGCATAAGATACCCCCTGATGTCATCCCACTGTCCCACATTGTCACCCTGTCCAACCTTTAACTGCCCCTGCTCCATCCTTCCACAGGCATATGGACAATGCACCTGTGAGACTGAGAACTGGACTCTGCCATGGACATTACTCCACCCCCACCCATCACCGTTTTACAATCATGTACCTATATCTAGCACTTGAAATAAATCACTTATTGCACTTAAAATAACAGGAGTCTGCTTGTATTCTTAACAAATGTCTTGCACATAACGGTGCAATATTGTTCAGTTACATTGTGATGACAACATACCAATGTCAATAAGCTTTAGTCCATGGGCAAACAAAGCAGAAGTCACGCAGTGGGTCATACAGCTCTGAAAAGGGAAGGGAAAGTCACAAATCAGTTAACAGGAACTTGGGGGAAACACAGACAGTAGAGAGGCAGGAGGCCTTAAGTAAATGTAAAATGGCGTGGGTGATTCTTACCTGTGTGCTACTGAAAATACTGTTGTATCACTGTATCCCTGTTGTCCGTGTCGTCCCCGTCGTCTTCCTCCTCTTCACTCTCCACAGGCTCCACAGCTGCTACAACACCACCATCTGGACCATCCTCCTGCAGGAGAGGTACCTGGCGTCGCAAAGCAAGATTGTGAAGCATACAGCAGGCCACAATGATATGGCACACCTTCTTTGGTGAGTACATTAGGGATCCACCTGTCATATGCAGGCACCTAAACCTGGCCTTCAGGAGCCTGAAGGTCCTTTCTATTATCCTCCTAGTTCACCCATGGGCCTCATTGTACCGTTCCTCTGCCCTGGTCCGGGGATTCCTCACTGGGGTCAGTAGCCACGACAGGTTGGGTAACCAGAGTCACCTAATAGCCACACACGGTGTCTCTGTAGCTGTTCCATCACATAAGGGATGCTGCTATTTCGCATGACATACGCATCATGCACTGACCCAGGGAACTTGGCATTTACATGGGAGATGTACTGGTCAGCCAAACAGACCTCCTGGACATTCATCGAATTATAACTTTTTCTGTTTCTGTACACCTGCTCACTTTCTTTGGGGGGGACCAAAGCCACATGGGTCCCATCAATGGCACCAATGATGTTGGGGATATGTCCAAGGGCATAGAAATCACCCTTCACTGTAGGCAAATCTCCCACCTCAGGGAAAACAATGTAGCTACGCATGTATTTCATCAGGGCAGACAACACTCTGGACAAAACCTTAGAAAACATAGGCTGAGACATCCCTGATGACATGGCCACTGTTGTCTGAAAAGACCCACTTGCCAAAAAATGGAGTACTGACAGAACCTGCACCAGAGGGGGAATCCCTGTGGGTTGGCGGTTGGGGGACATCAGGTCTGGCTCCAGCTGGGCACACAGTTCATGTATAGTGGCTCTGTCAAGCCTGTATCTAAGTATGATATGTCGTTCTTCCATTGTCAACAGGTCCACCAGCGGTCGGTACACGGGAGGATTCATCCTTCTCCTCGCAAGTCCCAGCGGACGGTGCCTAGGAAGGACAACATGGAGCACAGTGTCAAGCAACCCACAGGTTTGTTCACACAGCTTGCACAGTAAACGAATCGCTATGCATTGAAAGGCTTGTATGAGTGGCAATGCAAGGCCTAGGCCTGTGTGACGCAGTATAAATTATGCCACGTGGGCCCTTGAAATGGCAGCTGCCTGACCTGTGAAGTGTGACTTTGGGATGTGAGGTCAATGCGCTGGCGTGGCACACCGTGGCGGTAGGCGCTCGAAGACCGCGGTGCTAAGCCGCATTGGTTAACATTGAACCCTATGGGTTAGAGTAGCCAATGATGATGTGTGCCGGCGGTCGCGGTACGCACCGAGCTGTACGCCCCGCCGCGGGCGTGACCGCCATTTTCTATCTGATTAATCACTTGAGACCTGATCATCCACAGGAGAGGACCTATACTGCAAGTGCTGCTGTGACCTCGGTCTGGGAGATACAATGGCTGCTGCGACTGGGGAAAGGGCCCCTGCCTTCACTTCAGAAGAATTGGAGAACCTTGTTGATGGGGTCCTCCCCCAGTATGCGCTACTCTACGGTCCTCCAGACCAACAGGTTAGTACACATGGTGCACGTTGAATGGGCTATGCCTGTGTTGAGTGGGGTGGATGTAAGATGGTGGGGAGGTGAGCGAATGAGGAGTGCAACGCACGACAGATGAGAGCATGTGCCACATGGCAAGGTTGGGGAGGGGGGGCCACTCACATTGACCAGGCAGAAAAGTGATGATATTTCCTTTCCCACCCTGTACATGTCACAAAGGTCAGCGCCCATCAGAAGATCGATATTTGGCGTGCCATCGCCAAGGACGTCCGGGCCCTGGAGGTCCACAACTGACGGGGCACCCACTGCCGAAAGAGGTGGGAGGACATCCGCCGCGGGACCAGAAAGACCGCCGAGTCTCTGCTGGGGATGGCCTCCCAACGAAGGAGGGGTGCCAGCCGCCAATTGACCCCCCTGATATCCCGGATCCTGGCGGTGGCCTACCCTGATTTGGATGGGCGCGTGAGGACATCACAGCAGACACAAGGGGGTGAGTATCAGCACATTCAGCTATCTTTGCGCGCAGTGGAGGTGTCTGGGTGGGGGAGGAAGGCTGTGGGTATCCCTAGGCCAGGGCGCATTCTGTAGGCTAGGCCCCTCCATTAGGCATGGCCCTGTGCCCCCGCCCCCCACCTCTGTAGGGTGCCAAGTACAGCTATCCATGGTCCGGCCTCACCCATGTGTGCATTTGTCGTCCATAGACCTGTAGGCCTAGTCACAATAACTGAGTAGTGTACCCCGATTGCGCGGCCTAGTGCTGGGGGCTTCTGTCTCTGTCCTCTCCGCCAACGGTGTTGCCAATGCATGCACTCAACCTGTCTTCATTTCTCCCCCCCATTTTCTTTGTCTTCCTGTTCATGTGTGCATTAGCATCATCAGGCGGAGGAGAAGTGGCATCCGTGCACGAGGGAGCTGCATCTCACATGGCCCCGGAGGGCCATGCAACAGACTCCGAGTACACCAGTGAGACGGAGGGCGAGGGGAGCTCCACAACGGGGACCCGTGGAGACGTCAGCGACACCGACACGTCCTCGGAAGGGAGCTCCCTTGCGGTGGCGGCAACATCCGTGCCCACCGCCACAACAGGTACAGCCGCCACCCAGCGCACCAGCCCCGCCCTCCCAGCTGCCCCTCAGCCTTCGCTCCGTGCCCGCTCGGCCAGGAAGCCGGCCATCTCCTTCGTCCCAGGCTCCTCGGGCCCTGCCCCAGTTACCCCTGCTGCCCTCAGTGAGGAGGTCATTGACCTCCTGAGGACCATCATTGTTGGGCAGTCTACCCTTTTGAATGCCATCCAGGGTGTAGAAAGGGAGGTGCACCGGAGCAATGCATACCTGGAGGGCATTCATTCGGGTCAGGCTGCCCATCAGCGATCGTTCAACGCTCTGGCCTCAGCACTGACGGCAGCCATTGTCCCTGTCTCCAGCCTCCCTCTTCTAACTCCCTCCACCCAGTCCCAGCCTCCTGTTCCTCTGCCTATCCCATCCACACCATCAGACCAGCCTGCACACACCTCAACACCCAAGGGCAGCTCATCCAGACATAAGCACCACAGATCACACAAGCATTCACCCAAGCAACATCCAGATGCAGACATGCTAACAGTCACTACCACCTCTGTGTCCCCCACCTCCTCGTCTCCCTCCTCCCTCCCTGTGACGTCTCCACTCACACCTGCATGTACACCACCATCAGCCAGTACTTCCATCACCAGCACACCCTCCAATACAGTCCGCACACGTGCAGTCACCACCCCCACTGCCATTTACACGTCCCCTGTGTCCTCTCCCAGTGTGTCTGTCACCCCCTCTTCCAAACCACACAAACGCAGGCAGCCACCCACCCAACAGCCATCCACCTCACGACAGCCTCCGTCACAAGCACCTGCACCCAAAGACAGCACACTTGACTCTCCTACAACCACATCCTTTTCCTCCACTCCCATAACCACTACACATACCCGTCCCTGTCTTTCAAAATTGCTTTTCCTATCCAACCTTGACCTCTTTCCAAACACTGACCCACCCCCTCCATCTGGTAAGAGTCCAAAGAGCACCTCAGCCACCACCAGCCCTGCATCTACTATGACCATAGTGCAGGGCTATTGGAGTCCACCAGCTCCTAGGGCAGGAACATCGGCCAGCAGCAAGGGGACAGCCAGCCCACCCCCTGGGAAGAGGACCAAAAAAACTAAGGGCCGGCGCGACAAGCCTGAGACGGCTGCCAGCAAGGACAGTAGCCTTGCCCCGTCACCTGCCACATCATCAAAGGGAGGCAAGGGCCACAGAGCTTCAGCAAAGGAGGGCAAGGGCAGCAGGGCGGAGAAGTCAGGCAGCAGGCGAGCTGACCAGGAGGGCCCCACCAGCCCCATTCCGGGTGTGACGGACGACACCCACGGGCCCAGGACTCCATCACAGGAGGGCCCCGCGACCGCAAGGTCGGATGGCGACTGAGCGGGAGGTATTGGCCAGGTCTGGCTCCCTAGAAACACAGGACAGGCACCGCTGAACAGGGGCCACCGTGACAAGAACCGCTGAACAGGGGCCGCCGTGAGAAGCACCGCTGAACAGGGCCCCGCCGTGAGAAGCACCGCTGAACAGGGGCCGCCGTGACAAGAACCGCTGAACAGGGGCCGCCGTGAGAAGCACCGCTGAACAGGGCCCCGCCGTGAGAAGCACCGCTGAACAGGGGCTGCCGTGACAAGAACCGCTGAAAAGTGCCCCGCCGTGAGAAGCACCGCTGAACAGGGGCCGCCGTGAGAAGCACCGCTGAACAGGGCCCCGCCGTGAGAAGCACCGCTGAACAGGGGCCGCCGTGACAAGAACCGCTGAACAGGGGCCGCCGTGAGAAGCACTGCTGAACAGAGCCCCGCCGTGAGAAGCACCGCTGAACAGGGGCCGCCGTGACAAGAACTGCTGAACAGGGCCCCGCCATGAGAAGCACCGCTGAACAGGGCCCGCCGTGACAAGAACCGCTGAACAGGGCCCCGCCGTGAGAAGCACCGCTGAACAGGGCCCCGCCGTCTCAAGCACCGCTCCGCTGGGCCCTTCCTGTCAAGCACCGCTCCGCTGGGCCCCGCCGTCTCAAGCACCGCTCCGCTGGGCCCTTCCTGTCAAGCACCGCTCCGCTGGGCCCTTCCTGTCAAACACCGCTCCGCTGGGCCCTTCCTGTCAAGCACCGCTACGCTGGGCCCTTCATCTCAAGCACCGCTCCGCTGGGCCCCGCCGTCTCAAGCACCGCTCCGCTGGGCCCTTCATCTCAAGCACCGCTCCGCTGGGCCCTTCATCTCAAGCACCGCTCCGCTGGGCCCTTCCTGTCAAGCACCGCTCCGCTGGGCACTGCCGTCTCTGAACCGCTCCGCTGGGCCCGTCCTGTCAAGCACCGCTCCGCTGGGCCCCGCCGTCTCAAGCACCGCTCCGCTGGGCCCTTCATCTCAAGCACCGCTCCGCTGGGCCCTTCATCTCAAGCACCGCTCCGCTGGGCCCTTCCTGTCAAGCAACGCTCCGCTGGGCCCCGCCGTCTCAAGCACCGCTCCGCTGGGCCCTTCATCTCAAGCACCGCTCCGCTGGGCCCCGCCGTCTCAAGCACCGCTGGCCCATTGACAGTGCTGGTTCTGTGTCGAGCAGGGCTTCACGAAGCACTCTGGGCACCATGCCTCCTCCATTACCAGTGGAGTCGATAATCCATCTGATGGACTGTGGCTTTGCACTCCCCAGGATGGCACAGTGGGCAACCCTCCCACTGTAGAGACTTGTGAGACTGTGGCTTTGCACTCCCCAGGATGGCACAGTGGGCAACCCACCCACTGTAGAGACTTGTGAGACTGTGGCTTTGCACTCCCCAGGATGGTACAGTGGGCATGGTGGCCCCTCGTGGATCTGGCGTCGTGGACTCATGTAGCAGAGGTGCCCCCCCTTCCCCCTGAGGTGCCTGTAGTTTTCTCATCTGATGCCCCAGCAGTGTTCTCTCCAATGGTATCTGGTCTCCTGTGTGGGCTTTGCCCATGTGTTTGTGCACTTTGGCCCACGGACAATGGAACTTTGACAAAATGTTCAGGACTTATTGCCTATGTATATATTTTTCACTATGTTCATTCTTTATTTTGTATCTTTCATATTGCATATTTCTAATAACTTAAATAGAGCTATTATGTACATAAAATGTAAACATCATTTTAATTATGTCTTTGCATTTTTCCGGGAGGTTTGGGGGGTGTCACTCTGACTTGTTGCTCTGCATTGGGGCGTGGGTATTTGGGGTGGGGGGGTGGGTGTGTCGCGTATGTGTGTGCCCGTAACCTTTTCTCCTCCCCCCTCCCCTGTGTCGTAGGTGCAGTACTCACCATTGTCGTCTGTGCCGGCGTTCGTACTCGTGGTAGATGAGCAGGTAGACAATAGGTGGTAGGATGTTTAATTCGGGTTCCATGCTGTCCTCCTTCCTCGTGGAGTGTGTAGAGGTGAGCGTTTTCCCGTTCGTAGTCTGTTCCCGCCGTGTTTTTATCGGCGGGGCTCCCGCCCCGGAAAATGTGGCGGATTGGTGAGTTGTGATAGGGTGGGCGGTACATTGTCTGCCGCCTGCCTGTTGGCGGTGACTGCCGCGCAGTTTGTCTCTCCCGCCGTGGCGGTCGGATTGTTAAAGTGGCGGGCTGTGCTGGCAGTTCCCGCCAGGGTCAGAATTCAATTTTTTGGACCGCCTGCCTGTTGGCGGGTTGGCCGCCGCTTTATCACCGACCGCCAGGGTTGGAATCACCCCCTCTGTGACTAAAGACGTTACACACATCACAATTCCTAAGCGTAGTAGATGTGTCACAATACACAAAGACATGCTGTTTGTGTAGGAGGTGTTTATTTACAAGTGTTGTAGTGCAATATGTACAATGTCTAGGTCAGTGACCCCATTTGGGAAATCCATACAATTGTGACACAACACAAGTCCTGGGTTGAGGGACATGTCATCGGACATGCTTGGGTGAAGTGTTGTTAAGTGCTAAGGAACATGATTTGCCAGTTTGTAACTGAGAGACAATGACAGTCCATAACAGACAAGTCAACAGTGTGTCTTTGAAGAGTGCACATATCCAACTGTGCTAAAACTGGCATGATTTCAAGCACAGGACAAAGGAAAACACTGCCCATGTGGTATGGGCTGGTGCTACCTGGGACTCTTACGAGTGAAAATGATCTGTTCCACATCTTCATCCTCCGATGTGTGTGGTGTCTCCTCTGCCCTTGATGGTGGTGGTAGGGAGGTAAAGGGGGCCACACACACTTCAGTGGTTGGAGATGTGGAGTCCCAATTCCCGGCAGCTGCCATCTGTGGCACTACATAAGGCATCATTGGAGCAAGGAGGGACTGCTGTTTTTTTAGGATAGCAGCTACATCCCACTGGTAGGCAGCCATGTCTGCCCTGAGGGAGGCCAGTTCTAGGTGCTTGCAGGTCATCTTGTTATCAAACATGCAGCTGCCAGTTTGGGAGGGCAGTTGTTGTGGCCTCTACCTCATGGTAGCAGCTATGTCCTTCAGACACTGCTGGACTCCATTCAGTGGGGAGTGTGTGCCTCATTTGGCTGCAGTATATTCATTGGCCATGACGAGGCACATGCACATACCCTCTAGGCTCTCTGCCACAGTCTCCATCTCCACCCGCACCACCTTGGCCAGCTCTCGCTGGACTCCTACCACTGTCCTCTCAAAGCTGGTCCCTGGCTCCTCGGAGTCCTCAGCTGTGTTGGTGCTGGCAGATCGTACTATTGGGGTGTTGGGTGGGACATCTGGGATGGCTGCTACATTATTTGTCCTCCTTGCGACGAGGTGGTGTCTGGAGGGATACCAGGACTTCTTGGAGGGTCTCTTGGCTGATGGTTGTCAGCTGGTCATCCAGGTCATCCGGGAACTCCAGGACAGGCCGATCAGCAGAAGAGCCATCATCCTCTGCAATGAGATGGTGTAAAATCAATCTTTCTGTGTTGTGGCACTTGACATGTCACGTCACTGACTTGCCATTTGACGCTCATTGTCATCTTACTTTCCAAACCTTGTTCCTGTACATCATGGTTGCAGTCTATCAGCCCTTTGCCCCACCTGTGTGTCACATGAGGGGAAGCTAAGGTGGAGCAATTGGCTCGTCATATCTACTAGATGTGATGTATATCTATATATCCTTTTTGTGGCGTGACACCATCTTGTTGTTGTCAACCCTCCCTATGCATCCATTTGCATGGTAGAGCATTGTAATGGGTGGTGCAGTAGTCAAGCCACAGTACCACACATCGCAATATGCCCCTGTCCCACTCTTACATGTTTCACATACACCTGTGCAGTACTGAAACCTTGCACCACCCCAGGGATGGCATTGCCAGGACACTATGCTGTTGTTTCCTTTGATAACTCTTCATGTTGATGTATGTGTATGTGTGCTACATTATACAGCACACATAGACCTAGCAGATTTTCATTTCACCTTCTGTCTGTGCTGCCTACAAAACTATGATCTATCCCTCAATGCAGCCATCTTTGCACTATGATGCAATAGAGGTAGCATAGTGGCAGTGCAGCTAAATTGACACAGGCACAGGGGTAGTCCCAAGGATGGCCAACATGGATATAATTTTTTCCTGTGTACATCATTTTGTATATGACAGTACCTGATGGTACTTAGTTCATGGATGTAGCCAGTTAACTCGAGTTGAACTTAGGTCAGGGCCTCAAGCTAGTTTGATGGTGATTTTGCAGGTAGTCATACTGGTCCCTCATTACAAGTGTGGCAGTCCTATGACCACCTGACTGACATTGTCTAAATGACTATCCTTAACAGCGCAGGTGGTGGTAGGGAGGTAAAAGGGGCCACACACACTTCAGTGGTTGGAGATGTGGAGTCCCAATTCCCGGCAGCTGCCATCTGTGGCACTACATAAGGCATCATTGGAGCAAGGAGGGACTGCTGTTTTTTTACGATAGCAGCTACATCCCACTGGTAGGCAGCCATGTCTGCCCTGAGGGAGGCCAGTTCTAGGTGCTTGCAGGTCATCTTGTTATCAAACACGCAGCTGCCAGTTTGGGAGGGCAGTTGTTGTGGCCTCTACCTCATGGTAGCAGCTATGTCCTTCAGACACTGCTGGACTCCATTCAGTGGGGAGTGTGTGCCTCATTTGGCTGCAGTATATTCATTGGCCATGACGAGGCACATGCACATACCCTCTAGGCTCTCTGCCACAGTCTCCATCTCCACCCGCACCACCTTGGCCAGCTCTCGCTGGACTCCTACCACTGTCCTCTCAAAGCTGGTCCCTGGCTCCTCGGAGTCCTCAGCTGTGTTGGTGCTGGCAGATCGTACTATTGGGGTGTTGGGTGGGACATCTGGGATGGCTGCTACATTATTTGTCCTCCTTGCGACGAGGTGGTGTCTGGAGGGATACCAGGACTTCTTGGAGGGTCTCTTGGCTGATGGTTGTCAGCTGGTCATCCAGGTCATCCGGGAACTCCAGGACAGGCCGATCAGCAGAAGAGCCATCATCCTCTGCAATGAGATGGTGTAAAATCAATCTTTCTGTGTTGTGGCACTTGACATGTCACGTCACTGACTTGCCATTTGACGCTCATTGTCATCTTACTTTCCAAACCTTGTTCCTGTACATCATGGTTGCAGTCTATTAGCCCTTTGCCCCACCTGTGTGTCACATGAGGGGAAGCTAAGGTGGAGCAATTGGCTCGTCATATCTACTAGATGTGATGTATATCTATATATCCTTTTTGTGGCGTGACACCATCTTGTTGTTGTCAACCCTCCCTATGCATCCATTTGCATGGTAGAGCATTGTAATGGGTGGTGCAGTAGTCAAGCCACAGTACCACACATCGCAATATGCCCCTGTCCCACTCTTACATGTTTCACATACACCTGTGCAGTACTGAAACCTTGCACCACCCCAGGGATGGCATTGCCAAGACACTATGCTGTTGTTTCCTTTGATAACTCTTCATGTCGATGTATGTGTATGTGTGCTACATTATACAGCACACATAGACCTAGCAGATTTTCATTTCACCTTCTGTCTGTGCTGTCCTACAAAACTATGATCTATCCCTCAATGCAGCCATCTTTGCACTATGATGCAATAGAGGTAGCATAGTGGCAGTGCAGCTAAATTGACACAGGCACAGGGGTAGTCCCAAGGATGGCCAACATGGATATAATTTTTTCCTGTGTACATCATTTTGTATATGACAGTACCTGATGGTACTTAGTTCATGGATGTAGCCAGTTAACTCGAGTTGAACTTAGGTCAGGGCATCAAGCTAGTTTGATGGTGATTTTGCAGGTAGTCATACTGGTCCCTCATTACAAGTGTGGCAGTCCTATGACCACCTGACTGACATTGTCTAAATGACTATCCTTAACAGTGCAGGTGGTGGTGGTGGCACATTTTGCCAATGGGGAATGCCCCATGGGCCAATGGCCTGGCACTGGCAGGTTTCCATTAGCTTACAGACCGGCAATGCCACCTGTCTTGTGACACCAGACCACTATTACGATCAATCCTACCCTCAAGGTATGTTCCCACTTTTCCAATAGCCTTTGCATGGCGGTGAAACCCCCCTGCAAAGGTTGGTTGTGATGTGGTGTGACCCTGGGTGCCCATGCACAGCCCAGACACCTGGTATGGCCAGTGCAGGGATCCCATGCCCTGCCCCTTTGCCCTTTCCACTGCCTGATTTGAAGGTCTAAGAGCAGCATTTCCTGTCACACCCAATGAACCCCAAGACTGGCACTGACTCTATTTGATCCATCAACAATGTTGTGCTAAATGCCCCACAGAGCTACCATGAGCAGACAGATTTCTACCGCCATCCTAAAGTGTGACTCATACTGCCAACTGCAAAGGGTGCACTGTACTGGCAGTCTTACCAACACCAGACTTGCCCATGCACCATTCCCCGGCCACAATTTGGAATTATACACCATTATGTTCAGAGTCATATACCATGTGTTGTATGTGTGTGCTTATTTCCTCATTCCTATGTGTCTCACATGGTTGTGTCACAGTAGTTATGGGCTCAGCCTATATCTGTTGTGACCTACAGTTTGCTATGTGTGGGACATATTTTCTGTAGTTGCACATTTCTGATCAGCATCAAGATGTGTGGTTCCACACTATACCAGTTAAGTTGCTCTGGGTAGTGGCTTGTTTCCAGTGCTACAGAACCTGCCTGCTATTCCCCCAGCGACCTGTTCAGAATATTTTTCCTTGCACCCAGGAGGCATCCTCACTGAATGATGGAGTGGTGGCAAAGTGCAGACTGGTGGTGCTACTGGCACATGTCTGGGTACTATTGGGACGGTTTCAATGACTTGTGTGCTGTGAGATGCAGCACACATATGTTTGGGCAATGAGGCAAGGCAGTTGCAAGGTGTTAATGCAAGAGACATCACCATAACATAACCCCAGGAATGGTATTGACTGCCTACCTAGTCTCTGAAGTCTGGGTCATGTTGGTAGGGTTCATTTGACTATATGCGAGGAGGGAGGCGCAGTCATTAGACATGCCATCCATCCCATGTGCTGCATATGTGCATGTAGGTATTTAGCCATGGTGACTGACATATGTCCAGGTTGGGTATGTGTTGCATGGCACTGCCAAAGCATAGGTATATGTGTAGCTTACATCAACATGGTGCACTTTGCTTCATGTGCAATGTGTCCTCTGCTCTCCTTTGACATGCATTGTGTGTGTCCCATGTGCCTCCCCCTTTATGCACTTGATAATTTAGCATTAATTTCCCCCATGCAACTTACCCTGCATTTGTGCTGTTTCCTGGTAGTCTGTGCTGTCCTGTCCTGCGATCGCAGAGACCAGTTCCTCCGGGGATCACCGCTGCAACCATCTCCTCCCTCTTGTCCAGGTCATCTTGTGGTGCTGGACTACCACCTCAATCTGCAGTGCTGCCTTCCTGTTCCTTGCAATTTTTTCCTTTGTCCTTCGCTTACAATCATGCCAGCATTTCCTGCACTCAGTTACGGTTCTCCTCACCTCTGCCACACTGATAATCTTGTCTACTATCTGCTGCCAGATTGCCTCTCTCTTGCCAATTGGCAATTTGGAGGTGACGAAGAGTCGATGTTGATGCTCCGTCACCTCTCTCACCAGTATTTCATGCTCCTCCACACTGACACAACACTTTCTCTTTTTCTTCTCCCTCCCCTGGGTCTTGTCTGTGTCCTCTTGGCTGGTTCCTGGTTCACTGGGATCACCCTGGGGTCTCTCCTTGCTTTCTGGGTCCAATTTGCCTGTCCTTTCCACTGTTTTCTCCATTAGCATCTGTATTTGACACTAATGCGGGTGAAAATGGTGCATTTCTGTTTCGCGGCATGTTTGCGTGTCATAAAACAGGTTAGTCATTTTTCCGGCTTCAACGTCATTTACGACAAGGTGCAATGGTTAGCATTAAATTTTTTGACTCTAACCTGTTTTTAGCGCCACGCCCTGGTGGTGTTAAAAACATGGCGCTATCCAGCGCTAAACTTTTTGACGCAAACAGTAGAGTTGCTGGCTGGCTCACCACCTGTCCAGCCATGGGGTTGCATCTGATTGCCACATGGCGAAGCCGAACTACCCGGATTTTAGTGGTGATTACAATGCACCTGGTTTCAACTCACATCTACACCTCACACCTAGGAAATGGTGGAAACAGAAAATCAGAGAAAACTTGGGTAGCTGGAGAAAGGGAAAAAGAGGGGACAGGCCCAGCACTGCCTGAGTAGTGCAAAAAGACACTAAGGGGATTATTTATACCCTCCTTGTGCCACCTTGCCCCACATTAGCGTCATTATTTTTAACATTAATGTGGCCCAACGAGGCCAAAATCCCCACGCTGCATTTAGAGAGAGGCGCAATGCATTAATTGTGCCACTCTGTAACCCTTTACACTACATTATGCCTGTGCCAGGAATTATGTATGCAAAGGGGGCATTCCCCCATTAGGGGAGCTGGAAAAATGGCATGGAAATCTATGAGTACATGAATAGCGTCATGAGAAATGACTATTGCCCCCTACCCTCGCCATGGAGCACCGTATTTTAAATACGGCACACACATGGTGACAGTAAAGGGGTCTTAAGTTGGGACACAGAAACTGGCGCTGCACTCAGTGCAGCGCCACATTCCATAAATCTGTCTCTAAATTGTATTTTTAGGTTCACCTTGTCTTGAACGTCTGCCGGCTCAATGTCATTTGCATAGGAGGCTCACCTCTCATCCCACCCTTCCTATGTCAAGTAGGAGGTCTCAGCACCCTCCGTGAGAGCCTGTACTTCCATGAGTTGTGGTCTTCTTTATCCTAGGTTTGTTCCGTGGGTTTCTGTTGACCTTTGGCTGCTGACTCCGTCCAGTTGGAGGAGGACTCGGGTTGGAGTTGTTCCTTTGAATTCATTTGATACTTTAGGGGCGACTATGTCCACATGGGGCACCGAAATGCATGCTTGGTGCGCCATAAAGAGGAATGAAAATGTGCTGCCATTCACTGCTGCAAGAGTTCTTGCTGTTCTTGCTGCCATAGAAGCAAGGGTTGAGTTTGTTTGACCTGGGTGGTCCATGCCCTGGCCAACGGGAAGATCACCAGGTACATCCTGATCGGTTGCTTTGCTCACTGCACTTTTTAAGCTTACAGTGCTTGTGGAGTGCCCTTCTTTTGTAATTCCAGTTAAGCCCTGTGAGTTCCAGTTTAGAAATTGGTTAGAGGGTTGAAAAGAAGATGGGCCTGCTGTCACCTGAACAGACACAAGTGGGGCATGAGAGATGGAACTAATGTTTGGGCTGGTAGTTATGTCGGTGCACTAGTCCTTGTTTAAGGACCGGCTTACTGGACCTGTTAGACAGTAAGAGTGTGTGCCTTTGCTGTCATCAGGGAAGGCTTGATCCACCAAGATCATAAGTTGGAAAATCGGGGATGACAGGAGTTGTCAGTGCAGGCAACAGGACCATAGGAAGGTACTGCTGCTTAGTACTCATTTGTACAAATATTGTTGGTTTGAAATGGGCTGACAGGCCGCAGCTGTCAGGTGTGTCTGTGAAGGTGGCCAAGTTTAGGTGTCTCAGACGTTGACATTTAGAGGTGAGTTTTAGCTGGTTATCAGGGCTGGCTCCCGGGCCTTGGGTATTATTAATGGTAATGGTGTTTGCTGAAATGGGAGTCGATCGCTTTGTGAGCTTCCTTCGCTTGCTCTCCTGTTGCTTAGGGCTTCTTGATTTCCCTGACCTCATCCTGCTAGGCCATGTGGCAAATTGAACTGACTCGATTGCTGCCTGGAATTGCCCGCTGCTACCACAAGCTACCAAATGCTGAGGCCCTCATTACGAGTTTGCATGCAAAATTCCGCCACCATCCCGCTCAGTGTTGGCGGTACAGTGTCCACCGTATTACGAGTCACAAACACCAAGCCGATGAAATACAGCCAGAAATCCAACACCGCCAGTGCCACTGACGGCGAAAGAGTGACTGTCTGTCCACCGGGCCTGCCACACCAACACCATTCCGGCCGCCATATTATGAGTTGCAATTCAGGACAGCCAACATGCACGGTGGTAAACCATTGACAGTACACACTGTGACGGGCTACAAAATCACCGCCAATAGAAGGCAACACCAGATTGGACAGCCCGAATACCCCACACCTGAAACATATACACACACACCTGTTTACCGCATTATAATACACACACTCTCACAACCCAACAAACCCTTGCGAATATCACCATGAGCCAGAGATATACAACCCACGAACCACTGCACATTGAGCAATAATTCACATGTTGCACGGACTCCGACAATAATCATCCACATGCAAAGCACCTCACATGCATAGCACGCACCCCACAACATGTCACGCCACAAGCACCCACTCTTCACCGACAATGAGTTGCGGGTCATGGTGGATGAGTTGAGCCACAACTGATGGGAGCACAAGTCCAGCAACTGTCAATGGCCAGGAAAACCGAGCTATGGCAGAGGATCGTCGACAGGGTGAACGCAGTCGGCAGCTACCCACACACAAAGGAGGACATCAGAAAGAGGTGGAAGGACCTCACGGGGAGGTCCTTTCTATGGCATCCAGGCACAATGTTGCTCTCAACAAGAGTGGCGGTGGACCCCTTATCTCCTCCCCTTGACCTGGCAACCTGGGAGGAGAAGGTCTGGGGAGCCTGACAGGAATCATTGGAGGTAGTGATACTGGTAAGGAATCTACACCCCGAGCACTAACCACTCAAGTCCTGCATGCCTCCAAAGCACTTACCACTCCACGTCATATCACCAACTACAAAAATGAATCCCCCACTATCACCCCACCTTCCAACTCTGCATGCCACACCACCCCTCTCCCACCTTCCACACACCCACCCCGCACAATGCATGCTAAACCTTCACTATCTCCTCAACTACATCTCTCACAATTCATCACTAGGCATGGCGGATCCGAGTTACACTCACACCTCTCAATGGGGCACCTGCATGGACATTCATCCCACAGCCCACCCAGACTACTAGCCAACACCACCTCACTTCCAATGCCAATTACAGCAATGTCAAACAGCAAACCCACAACTACAATTGAAATGACAAGCATGGCGCCATCCACCATGCAGTGTCAGCAGTGCTGCAAATGTCATTGCCATCCATGGGTAATGATTTCACCCCCTGCAAGCGGCACACCATGACACTAGAATGACATTTCCACATAATAACTCTCACCCTTTCCATTCACAGCAAACCCTGCTACTGCCATCCAGCAGAGGATGCTAGGGTCAGACAGCCCTCCTCGGGATGAAGACCCCAGTGGATGTCTGGAGGAGGGCAAAATGCCTGGGCCATCTGGGGTGACTGGCCAGTCGACCTCCAGCAGCCCCAACCTAGACACTCTGGACTCACCCTCCTGTGGGGCTACATCACCACAGCTAGCCCTTCATCCCCACCTGTGCCTCAGGGACCATTCAATTAGAGGTGTGCCCCACAGTACAGGGGCCTGAGTCAAGGGCAGCTGCCCCAGACAATGAAGGCCTGGGTGCTACTGGGAGTGGGACACTATGCCAGGGGCACAGGGGACCAGGCCTAGTGGGAGGGGATCTGTCGTCCAAGGGAGGGGGCAGCAACAACAACATCAGACTGGCCAGGAGGCCCTCAAACAGGTCCTGGGTGCATACTACCAAACCCAGGACGCAATGCCTCAGATCCTCACTACCCTGCAGGATACCCAGAGGCTACAGAGGGAGAACCATCAGGGGGCCATGCAGCAATGGCAGACCCACATTGCCACCATGGCCACCATAGCAAAGGTGCTGTTGGAACTTGCCACCATCCAGCGTCAGTCCACCTCCCACCAGCAGGCCCCTACCATAATCCAGATCACCTCTGAGCCCTCCATGTCAACTACAACCACAGGACATGCAGGATACCAGCATCCCTTCCCCTGTAGCTGAGGATCCACCATGCAAGCAAGGACCACTCAATGCCAAGACCTAGACCAAAGCCATGAAGGGAGCCACTACAGAACATACCCCCTTGTGTGTCACAGCGACACCCTGTTGACTGTCCACTGTCATAACACCTTTTTCACATGTCCATCATACTGGACAATGACTCCCCACGGATGGGCTAAGCACTCTGATGATTCCACTCGCCCTGACCCCACTCATCAGACCTTGCACTTGTATCATAAAAATAAACACCTTTGAGCACACTTTCTGTCTATGTCTTTATCTACCATGAGTATATCATGTACAGCCATCACATATGTAACAGAAAGACCATTGACCTACCGATTTAGGTGCCAGTGCCGGAATTTATGTGACAGTGCCAGTGCCAGAAGGGGGAGTAATCGTGTACAAGTTCTGTAATGCAGTGAACAGCACCACATCTAAAGTAATGTGTACACACTACACCCACATTGAATACCCAACCCTGGTAGCAGCCTTGCACGCGGCAGGCATTGCTACTGGTTACATAGCATGACTGTGACACATACCTGTATGTCAGCGGAAGTATTGCTGTATCAGCTCTGCTCTGGAATCAGCTGCATCCTTGTCATCATCATCCTCATCATTTTCTATGTCCCCTTCATCAGCCACTGGGACAGCTGCATCCTCCTCAGCATCCAGTAATGGGATGTGACGTCTTCTAGCCAAATTGTGCAACATGCAGCACGCTACAATGATTTGGCACACTTTTGCTGGTCTGTACAGTAGGGCCCCTCCATTAAGGTGCAGGCACCTGAATCTGGCTTTCAGCACTCCAAAGGTGCATTCGATTACCCCTCAGGTCCTACCATGGGCCTCACTGAAATTGTTTTCTGCTGCTGTAGTTGAATGCCTGAGAGGTGTCAGTGGCCATGACAGGTTGGGATAACCAGAGTCACCTGTGTGCACAGAGGTAATAGGCATATTGATAACTGTAGGTAAATCTGGAAGATGGTGTAGAGTGTACAGAATACAGAGGCACAGATATGACCCAATGCATACCGATGAGCCAGGCACGATCCCTTTGCAGTAGTGCCATCAGGTGTGGGATACTGCTGTTCCACAGTATGTAGGCATCATGCACTGACCCTGGGAACCGGGCAGTCACTTGAGTGATGTAGAGGTCTGCAGGACATACCAGCTGAACATTGGTTGAGTAAAAGTTTTTGGTTCCTAAACACCTGTTCACTTCTCTTGAGTGGCACCAGGGCAATGTGGGTCCCATCAATAGCCCCGATCACATTTGGCACATGTGCCACAGCGTGGAAGGCTGCTTCCACAGTGGGCAGATCATCACAGTGGGGGAACCTGATATAGCTGGAAATATGTTTCAGTAGGGCACAGAGGACGTTCTTCAAGGCGCTACTGAACATGGGCTGGGACATTCCAGTAGCCCAGCCTACTGTTATCTGGAAGGACCCTAAGGCAAGGAAGCGGAGGACTGACAACACCTGTACTGTGGGTGTGATGGCATTGGGATGACGAATACCAGGCAGCAGATCGGGCTCCAACAGCCTCACAAGATCCATGATGGTTTAACGGTTGAGCCGAAAGGACTGGATGACATGCCTTTCTTCAAGGGTGGCAAGATCGACCAGGGGCCTGTGGATAGGAGCATTCCTCACCATCATTCTTCCACCATACCTAGGAATAGGAGGGAGTGGCAATCATTATGTGCATTAAGGACTCTGTGGACGCAGCGGAGCTGTGCACAGGTCACTAATAAACATCCATGACGCACCTCATAAACCCCCTCTGTACACATTGTAGAAGTAAAATGGCAGCTGCCTGCGCAGGACAGATTGAACTGAGCAAATTATGCTAGCATAAGACGTCATGGCGGCAGGCGGTCGCATCCACCGTGCAACTCCTTATTGATTAACATGGTTGCCTATGGGAGACATGAGCCAATGGCGATCACCGCCGACGATGATGGTGATGTCCGTGGTGGCATTGACCGCCATTTCATGTGCTCATGTTCACTTGACTCCTGGCACTCGTGCTGCGCATACCTCCACTGCGTGTGCTGCTGTGTTCTGCCACTGGTACCCAAGATGCCACGTGCTGCAGGAGATAGGGACCCAGCCTTCACACAGGGGAAATTGGAGAAGCTTGTGGAGGGAGTCCTACCCCTGTATGCCCAGTTGAATGGCGCACCTGGACAACAGGTGAGTGCACTATGATTGTACTGTCTGTGAGTGGTACGAATGTGGATGGGGGCCTTGGGACGAGGATGAGTGACTTGTGGAAGGACCTGGCTGAGGGCTGTGAGGACAACTGGAAGGTTGAAATGTGCGTGTGTTCAGGGGATATGTTGTGTTAAATGCAGTCCCTCATATGCCACACCACATGACTGTCTCCTTTTCTCCATGTTATCCATGCAGGTGAGTGCCCATCAAAGGAAGGGGATCTGGCATGCCATCCCCAAGCAAGTGTGTACCCTGGA
Source organism: Pleurodeles waltl (assembly GCF_031143425.1). Classification (NCBI taxonomy): domain Eukaryota; kingdom Metazoa; phylum Chordata; class Amphibia; order Caudata; family Salamandridae; genus Pleurodeles; species Pleurodeles waltl. The sequence continues at coordinate 148,511,165 of NC_090437.1, read as the reverse complement.
GGTCCATGCCCGGCGGAGCACCCACTGCAGGAAGCGGTGGGAGGAACTGCGATGCTGGGCGAGGAAGACCGGTGAGGCCCAGCTGGGGACGTCCTCCCAGTGAAGGAGGGGTGCCCGTCGGACCCTGCCCGCCACTTATGTCCCGCATTTATGTGGTGGCGTACCCTGAGGTGGATGAGTGCTTGAGGGCAGCACAGCAGCCACAAGGGGGTGAGTTCAAATTCGTACTTAGGTTATGTGGTGAGTGATAAGTGCAGCCTGTGCAGTGGGTGAAGGCTGTGGAATGTGTGCTAGGTAGCTACTGTATGCCTTGGCTTGGAACACATTGATGTCGGATGTGCTACATACATGTGTTCCTATGGCATGCAGGATGTGAGTTAGGGTTACCTGTACTGCTAAGTGGCATCGATGTAGTACATGAGCAGGGTCTTAATTGTGGACAAGGTTCCTGCTTCTGGAGTTCACACACATTGTACTCCCAACAATCCAATCAGTGTTGCTGGGGCCATATCCCCATCTGCTGTCTGCTGGCATGTGTTGTAAGTGTAGTCTGTGAAGTCTGAGGTTTCACATCATACAGCTATATGTGCTTGGGTTATGTGGCTGTGTAAGTATGCCTCCAAATGCCTGTAGAGTATAAAGTTTGGGTCTATGGATCATATAGAGCCATGAGCCAATGAGGTGGGTCAGACATGTGTTGAGGGCATGGCTTTCATCCTGTACAGGATTGAATGTGTGGCAACATGTGTGAAACTCATGTGCATGACTGAGGTGGCTGCATTGGGCTATCATTGCAGTAGCATGTGTGTGTGAAGGCATGGCATGTAATGAGATGGCACTGGAGTATGTGGCTGTTGTGCTGGCATTGACCACTTGTGCCCTGTTTCTCTTTCTCCCACCCTGTCTCTCACTGTACCACCCTCCCTCCCTCTGCTCCTCTGTCTTTGTGTGCTACACCATCATCTGGAGAAGGAGAAGGGGCACTGGCAAGTGGGGAAGCTGCATCCCACAGGACCCAGGAGGCTGATACCAATGGAGCCGAGGGGGCCAGTGGGACAGAGGGCGAGTGGAGCGCCACAAGGGAGACATCAACATCTACACCATCATCAGATTCTTCCTCCGATGGTGACTCCCTGGTGGTGGCGGAACCTTCAGGGCCTATGCCTGCACCATCCTGGTCTGCCAACCCCTTACCAGTACTGCCCTCCCTGTAATTCCCCACCCAGTTGCCCATGCCCGCTCATCCAGGAGGGTGAGCATCTCCTTCAACGCAGACACCTCTGCCCCTGCCCCAGTCCGCCCTGATTCCCTCATTGAGGAGGCTATTGACCTCCTGAGGTCCTTCTCTGTTAGGCAGACAACCATTGTGCATGCCATCCAGGGACTGACATCCCAGATGCAACAGTCAAATGCGTTCCTGAAAGGTTTTCACAGTGCCCTGTTTGCCCTTCAGAGATCATTTCAGGCTCTGGCCTCCTCATTGACGGCAGCCAGTGTACCTCCTTCTTCCGTTCCGCCTCCAACTACCTGTTCCCACTCCCACATTCCTCTCCTATTTCCCATCCAAAGCACACTTTCATACCAGCATGCATCCTCAATACCAGACCGAGTGCAAAGACATTCACATGCACCAGAAACGCAACCACCGCTATGCACCCACCCACCATTCAGGCGCACACACACCAAAATCCACTACCTACCCTGACTCACCCGCCTGCTCCCCCTTCACAGTCACATCACCACTCACACATGCAGACACCACATCATCGATACCAGGTCCAGACACATGTCCTGTCACTGCCACCGTCACCACAACAGTCAACACAACCACATGCAGCATATCCACCCTACCTGCACACACCACCCCTGCCATCTCCCTGTGTCTCCTCGACTCCTCCTCCCTGTACACCTTTACAGCACACACATTTCATACACCCATGCACCAGCACCCATACCCATACCATATCGATGTACACACCTATCAACCATCCCCCCTCCTTCCACTCTCAAATGCCTAGCCCATGACCTACCTGCTGCCCCTAAAAAGAGATTCCTGCATGAGTTTTACCTGTTCCCATCTCCTGGTCCAGTCCCTGTTCCCCCCAAACGCCCTGCTCCCCTCCCCAGACCCCTGCCTTCCACCTCCCTGTCCTTCTCTGGACTGAGCCATGCCCCACCATCAGCAGTCTGAAGTGCTACCACAACAGGCACACCTGCCCCTCACACCTCTAGCCCTAGTAGCACTCCATCTGGGTCCCCTGCTGTGGTGGCCTTCACTGCCGTCCCACCTAAGAAGGCAGGAATGAGGGGCAAGGCTAAGGTGTGCCCCGACAGCAGGACAGTAAGGGGGGAGCCTGAAAGGAAGAGGAAGGACCCCCCATCCAGACCCTGATCACACACCCCTACCACCCCATCCCTTACCTACAACAACACCATTGGTGTCGATGCTACATAGCTTGCCCTAGCTTTCCTTGTACATATATTTATGGTGACTTTGTTTGTGTGTGTGTATGTGTGTGTGTACTAATGTTCTTCCTTCCAGTGTGTGCTAGGATGGGGTATTTATGGGTAGTGTCTATTGCGGCGTTGCTAGTCTTGGATGTCAATGGCCATTGGAAAAACAAGCAATTCACGTGCCATAGCACCTACGGAAATGCCTGTGTTCCAGAAGGTGGGTGCTTCCTTTTCTGTTGTTTGTTTCTGCCATGGTTTTCATGGCAGTTAGACCGCCCCGGAAGTCCTGTCGGTGTGCAACCTCGTAATACAGTGGGTGGAGACTCTGACAGCCAGCCTGAAGAGGCCTTCTGCCGGCAACAGTGGTCCATCCACATTGACGATTCAGATGGAAACTTGACTGTGTTCTTTAGGTGCCTTCCCAGTACTCGTAAATGGTGGTCTATACCACCAGTCCCTTGGCGGTGCAACCGCCATCTCCACTGCGGCGGTCCGATGACCGCCAAACTCATAATGAGGGCCTGAGTGTTGTGTGGCTCGAAGATTGTGAGCATTGTCTGGGCCAATTGACTGAAATGGTAGAGTTCTAAACTCCTGGGCATCCCTCTCCTATAGCAGTTGCCTTTCCAGATAAAGAAGGGGGGACAAGCATGCCGTGTTGAGTATCAAGTTAATTGTGGGGTGTGGCATAACAGGTAAGTCAGATGACACCAGTAAAGATCACATGGGGATGTGAACAGCTGCAAAGGATCCAAATTCAGCCGAGCACCACCTCTCACCTCTCCTAAAGTAGTTGTCTTGTAGTTATGATGAAGTTGTAGTGCTTAGTGTACGAGGTGGAGAGGGGGGCACAAGCGCACCATTGTAGATGTTAGTAAGAGTGGTGTGGGCCCTCCACTGATAATGGAATGCTGAGTAATTCACATAAGGTTCACTTACTGTTCACCTATTGTTCTTGTTTCACCTGGTGGCTTCTGGTGGCTCCTGCATACACCTAGTGGCTCCTTGTGGCTCCTGGTGACTTTTGACAGTACCCTGATGTTTGGCTAATCGTGGCTGGCCCTTACTTTTAATTCCGGTTGGGTTTAGATTGTAGACTATGTCTGCGCGACTGTTAAGCAACTTGAAGTTGTTGGAGTGCAATGCAGAGCATTTTGCAGAGCACTTGTGGGGCGATGATTATAGCAGTAAGTTGTTGCACTTGGAATGCCAACTGGAGGTTGGGAGGGAGCTTGAGAGGGCTGCCCATAGAATACCGCCCAGTGCCACTTCAATTACAGCAAGGGCAGAGTGGGGCAGAGCTGGTGCATGGAACTTAGCCAGAAGGCACAGGTCGCACTGGCCTAATGCCGGCCACCTCCATGTCTGCTGGCTGTGTAACTCTGCCCTACAGTCTTCCCTTCACTCACCCACCTACTCACCTCTGCACTGCTGCTCCTATCTCCTTACCCTGCTCGCCTGCTCCTCGCAAGCCAACAAATGGACTGCTCCAATACTACATTGTTCTTCTTCCCCAACTCGCCTGCACTGGTTACCTTGGGGGTGGGGGGAGGCTTGCAGTTATCCCTGATGCTGCTCCTGCTTAGAGGAGCACCAGCTGCCAACTCACACGAATCGTGCTCCCTGGCTCCTGGAGTCTCAGGCCACACCCACTGTTCATATGCTTGTTCGACCACTCGCTTGTGTGGATCAACAGCTATTTAAAAGTGCAACAGTTCTCTGTATGTACACATTGCTGCTATCATTGTGAACTGGGGTGCCCTCTATTATTGTGTGATATTGAATTGGGGTAAGTGCTAGGGTGGGTCTCATGCTGAAATGTTTTGACACCTCATGAGGTTGCTGGAAAGGAAAGTATTCATTTTATCAGGTGTACATACTGTTAAGGCTGTTTTAACTCAATTTGGCCTAGTACTGCTAGTGATATTACTAAATGTAATTTATGTCCATATTTATATGAGGTTCATGTTGTGTTAACTACCATGTGTTGAATACAAACTTTATTTACGCCTCGTGTGAAGACTCTTTTGTGAAACTCAGTATATTTGTTGTGGGAAATGTTGTGCCAATGCTTTACACATTGCCCCTGTGATAAGCCTGACTACTCTCTGTTAAGATACTCAAGGGTGATCACAGGTTATACAGTGAGTGTAATCTACCAGCCCTGATGGGAGTGGTTGGTTCTGCCTGGCTAAGGCCTCACCTTAGCTAACCAGAACATGCTTCCTCATACATCCCTTTACTCTACACCAAACTAAAAAGATGGCATTTTTCGGCCCCTGTTTTGTAGTCATACGGGTCTACTGGCCCCACCTGTGGTGGATGAGCTTATTTGTCACTGGTGTCCTGAGGTCTGTTCTCCTATGGTTTTGCAAACAGGGGCAAGTACACTCTGTCCGCACTTGACTCTCAGGTAGTGAGTGTGAGCAGTTAAGGGGTTGTCAGGGAATCAGTGTGGGGATCCAGTGCTCAGAGCTCAATATTTCACCAACAAACACAATAGTGTATTGTCCAGCTAGTGTCTATTTTGTTTTGAAAGCGCTTTTATCAAGCACTATACTACATAATACTACATAACATAACACTTTATGATGCAGAGTGTAAAAAGGCCTTTGAGGACCTAAAGGAAGCACTATGCATTGCCACAGTGATTAAACTTCCTCACTGTGGTCAGTCTTTCATACAGTGACATCCCAGGAAATTTGAGTTGGAGCTATACCTCCTCAGCTTGAAGTCAAAGGCCCAATTGCTTTTATTAGCCATAGACCACTTCCCAGGAAACACATAGGTAGCCATTAACAGAGAATGCTTTGCTGTGGTTGAAGTTCCTCCCTACCTTCTTTGATGAGCTTGAGTGTTCCATGCATTAGGTGCCCAGAATGAAGTAGGAAGGGACTGAACCTTGATTGTTGCTGTGAAATTTGTAAGTGACTAAGAGATATGGCAATTGAAGACACCACTCCTTTCTTCGGCTCTCTAGTAGAATTCCAATCATGCTATTAAGGGTCTTGTTAAACCATTCCATCAAGCCATTGGTATGCAATGGAAAAGGAGTAGGCTACACTAGGTTTCTTCCACATTTCTCACATATGAGAGAAAATACAGCTGGTTCACCAGTCATGGATCAATGCCATGAGAAATCCAAACCTGGAAACGATTCCTAGGAGCACCCTAACTCCTACTTGTGCAATTATGTGCCTCAGAGGTAACATCTATGAACACCCAATTACACCACAAATATGATATATTTATTGCCTGATGAAGAGGAAGGGGTCAGGCTGACCAACTATATATATGCCCTCTCACTTGAATAAAATACTTACAACAGGCACTAACCTTGCCTTGGTCTTACCTTCTGACGTACTACTCAGTAGTCAAATGGGATAGGCGCTATAGAACCTCATTGTGTATTGATATATCCATGGCCAATAGAAAAATGAGTCCAAACAATTATGGTTTCCTTGGTATCCAAGTTTCTTTCTAAAGGCAATGCATCGGCCAGTGACAATAGAAAATTCAGTTGAATGTCGAAATATTGACAACAGAAACATTGTGCTACCAAAATATCATGTCCAAAATAATGAGGATCAAAATATTGAGAAGGTAAGTGCATATAGGTAAGTATAGATTTACTATTCTTAACTCCTTATCTACATACATTGGACATTTGTATATAGTAAAGGTACATATTTATGGAGTTAACTAAAGTAAATGTATACTTACCTATATTTACATTACTTGTTGACATTTTTGCCCGCAATATTTTATCTATGATATGGTTGCAAGATATTTTGGAGTCAGTATTAATGCAAAATACCGGAAACTCCTGTGCATTGGGGGAACTATTAGCCTCTTGTTTGTTCTGGACTAAGCTTAATGCTTAAGCTCTACAGTAGAGAATCCCCCAGCCAGCATAATGCCCTCAAGCCACTTCTTTGCTGACATATTTATGTGCTCCTTTCCAAAGTCCCTTTATTGTAGGATTCTCAACTTATGCTGCCAGAACTCCTTCTAGGTAATCGCTTCATCAGCTAACAAACCCTGTAGCTCTGGCAGTAACAAACACTCCAACACCTGGTCTACTTCAGGTGTCTGAATCGTCTCTCTCTCTAGAGTAGGGGCAAAAGAATGTCACTGCACAGGCCTTTTCAGAGTCTGCTATGGTCTGCTCACTAGCCCTCTGTGGTCCTCTCAAATCTTGGATGGTTCAAGTATCTTCCTGAAACTGATGTGCAGCCTGTGCTGCAGTCAGCACAGCTGATGTGGTCTGCACCCAGTAGGCTTCTGGTTCTGATACAAATCCAAGGGGAAATAAAATCAGTGGCAAAAAAATATCCAACACCTTGCTTCTCTGTCACACCTACATTACCCATAGCTGACTTGCCATTGATTTCTATCTCACCACGAGCAATGATATACTTCTTATCATACTAGTGGTTATCAGAAATGTGTCATTGGCACTTAGGAGAATCTCATCCGGTTTGAGATACTACCACTCAATCTTCATCCTGTAAGCACCTGTATCCTTCAGGACAGGTAGGTTCCTGCTGTTGATACGTGTTTCCAACAGAAATTCCATTGTATTTGGATGGATGTGATTTAGAGATCCTGGCTCTCTTTTTCAAATGTCCATTGCTAAATAGGTTGAGTGCCACAGGTCCCTTGAAGGGTCCGCCACCCATAGAAAACACAATTGCTATAATGTTTACAGCTGGTACAGGGTCTTTAACCAGGCAGCCTCTTTTGCGTAGTCGTTCCTTGTTACACGTATAATAAAAGGCTCACTTCTGGCTTGGGACACATTCCTGTTCTCCCATTTCCTTATGTTTCTGACTTGCAACCCAATTTCTTTTTTGCCTGTGTCCTGTCTTCAGAGTTCCCCTAGCCCTAACCTTATAGTTTGGAACCAGTCGATTGAGTTCCTCTCACTCTTTCGCCTAAAGCCCTGTTGCATTACACTTTTGCTACTCTGTTAGTTAATCTATTTTCAGACAACATTACCAACGTCTCTTGGTCCTTCTCTTTCAAGTCAGCTAGGTATTGCTTAATTGGGGTAGAGCACTCATACTTGTGTTGGTCTGTCGCCTTTAGCTGGTTAAGGGCTTGGAAACCCCTGGCCTTTATCCCCCTGGCCTATTAATTCAAATCACATACAACACCATGATTCCAAGTATTAAACATACCCCCACCTGTTCTCCTGCTCTTTTTTGAAGCTCTGAAAATACTAAACTGGATTCAGGAAAAATTGTCTGACCAGAGCTTCCTTCATATACTCTGTGCTAATCTGATCTACAACTGGTATTTTCCCAATGATTGCTGTTCCTTCAATGGGCAAGCAACTGATTAAAATGGCTGTCTTAGACACAGCATCCAAAACCTGAGCTCTACAAGCACTCTCAGAACTCACAATCCATTCAAAAACATACTTAAGCACAAGCCTCTTTGGAACCATGGTAGGTTCTGCTGAGTTGGAGGGGATATTGCCCTTCCCAGATGTAGCTGTCTGTGTTGCCGCCCTGAGCGCCTCTCTCTCACTCTCTCTCTCTCTCTCTCTCAGATGTCTATCTTTTTTCATGTCTTGTAAGCTCCATTTTTCTTGTATTGTTCATCATATTGTGTAGAGCCATTTGTTGATGTTGCATTCACCCTTTTATATGAATATTGTTGACCCATTGCTACTTGGCCTATTGAAATAGGGAATTTGGGCGGGGGGAGGGGTGGTAGTGAACAACAATTGTCTGTATGTAAAATGCTATCTTGGTTTGATCTCATCTGAAGGTTTGCAGCTCCCCTAGAAGTTTACCTAAGCCTCTTTGGGCAACTCACACCTGTTTAGTAGGGCAAGTTGACAGAGACAGTAAATAAAAAGTTATTTGCGCATGCACTGCTATCTCCTTGCCCTCAATATCTTCCCTACTCTGCCATGAAAGCAACACCACTTCCGCTGCCTTGTGTTAATATGCACCAATTCAGTGAATGAAAAGTGAAATTTGCTCTCAGACTTGTGGGCATTTTTACACTCTGTTTGAGCCGGATTATGCCATGTTTTTTATGCAAATCTGGCGCAAACCTAACTCCATATTTATACTTTGGTGCTAGACCCATCTAGTTATGGAGTTAGCGTCATTTTTTGCTTGCGGAAGACTACTGTGCGTCAATGAGATGCAAGGTAGGCGTTCCCATGCAAAAAATGACATAAGGGCCATATTTATACTTTTTGACGCAAAACTGCGCTAACGCAGTTTTGCGCCCAAAAAATTAGCGCCGGCTAACGCCATTCTGAAGCGCCATGCAGGCGCCGTATTTATTGAATGGCGTTAGCCGGCGTTAGCCGACCGGCGCTGCCAGGTGTGCGTGAAAAAAAACGACGTACACCAGGCAGCGCCGGCGTAGGGAAAAATGGCGTTTGGGCGTCCCAAAATGGGGCAAGTCAGGCTGAGGCAAAAAAATCGTCTTAACCCGATTTGCGCCATTTTTTTGGGGCGCCCAGACGCCATTAACATGACTCCTGTCTTAGGTCTTAGGAAAGACAGGAGTCATGCCCCCTTGCCCAATGGCCATGCCCAGGTGACTTATGTCCCCTGGGCATGGTCATTGGGCATAGTGGCATGTAGGGGGGCACAAATCAGGCCCCCCTATGCCACAAAAAAATTTTTACAAAAATACTTACCACAACTTACCTTTTCTTCCCTGGGATGGGTCCCTCCATCCTTGGGTGTCCTCCTGGGGTGGGCAAGGGTGGCAGGGGGTGTCCCTGGGGGCAGGGGAGGGCACCTCTGGGCTCATTCTGAGCCCACAGGTCCCTTAACGCCTGCCCTGACCCAGGCGTTAAAAAGAGGCGCAAATGCGGGGTTTTTTGCCCCGCCCACTCCCGGGCGTGATTTTTGCCCGGTAGTATAAATACCACGCACATGCCTGGGAGTCATTTTTTAAGACGGGAACGCCTACCTTGCATCTCATTAACGCAAGGAAGGTGTTCACGCCAAAAAATTACGCTAACTCCATGAACTTTGGCGCTAGATGCGTCTAACGCCAAAGTATAAATATGGAGTTAGTTTTGCGTCGAAAAAAACGACGCAAATTCGGCGCAAACGGAGTATAAATATGCCCCTAAGGTCTTTGCGCCTTACTTATCCTCCCATTCAAAAATGAGGCGGAGGAGGGCCTTAAATAATGACGCTAAGCCTGCTTAGCACCGTTATTTAATGCCTGGGTCGGGGCAGGCGTTAGGGGACCTGTGGGCTCATTTCCATGGTCAGAGACCATGGAAGCAATCCACAGGTGCCATTCCCTGCCCCCAGGGACACCCCCAGCTACCCCCACCCACACCTGGATAATCAGGCACTAAGTTATCGATGAGCTCCCCTCCAAACAGCTGCCGAATCTTACAGCCCTCACTCCTCCCCTGAGTAAGAAAGCAGCCTTGTATTGTGACAGGACCAAAGCCATAATTTTGAGCTCCTAAGAGCAACTAGTTCATTAGCATTTCATTGTGGTTTTTAAGTCGTTTCCGTTTTTTTATAATCAGCATATGTTGCAGCAGGCTGCTTCATTTGACTTGGATGTCTGTATATTTAACAGTTTATATGGTGGTAGACAATGAATTCCTGGTAATATGTCTTTGATCAATGTGATCCCCTTGTTACTCGCATGTGTGCATGAGGGTATCACATTCTGTTCAAAGGCCTGAATATAATGTACTGATTGTACTGTTACAGCCTTGAGCAATGCCCTCTCCATGCACTACTTTGTGATCTCTTGATAGAGACTACTCATCTGGATAATATGTGTGACCCAGAACTTTGCATGCTCTTCACTGGTAAATCATCACTTTTCTCCGGTAATCATATGTGGTATATCTCTTTTATTTATGCTACACAACATACGGGTTAAGCTCTATTGCACCTGGCCCTTTTTGCAGGGTCATCCCCAATCTTTTTGCCTCCTCCCTCCTAATTTTTCTGACCAGTTGTTGTTGGCTTTAGGATTCTGGGCACTTTACCACTGCTAATCAGTGATAAAGTGCATATTCCTGTTTGGCATATTTGATTTACTAGTAAGTCCCTAGTAAAGTGCACTAGAGGTGCCTAGGGCCTGTAAATCAAATGCTCTACTGGGCCTGCAGCACTGGTTGTGCCACCCACATTAGTAGTCCTGTAAACATGACTCAGACCTGCCACTGCAGTGTCTGTGTGTGCAGTTTTAAACTGCCCATTCGACCTGGCAAGTGTACCCACTTGTCAGGCCCAAACCTTCCCTTTTGGTACATGTAAGGCATCGTAAGGTAGGCCCTGGGTAGCCTCATGGGCGGGGTGCACTGTATTTAAAAGGTAAGACATGTACTGGTGTGTTTTACATGTTCTAACAGTGAAATATTGCCAAATTCGGGTTTCGCTGTTGCAAGGCCTATCTCCCTCATAGGTTAACATGGGGACTGCCTTTAAATAACTTTATAGCGCAGAATCCCTTTGAGGGCAGATAGAAATTTGGAGTTTGGAGGCTCTGAACTCACAATTTAAAAATACATCTTTTAGTGAAGTTGGTTTTCAGATTGTGAGTTTGAAAATGCCACTTTTAGAAAGTAGGCATTTTCTTGCTTAAACCATTCTGTGGCTCTGCCTATCTGTGGATTTCCCATCTGGGTTAGTTTGACAGTTGGGCTGTTCATACCTCTCTTCCAGAAAGTGACACAAAGGGAGCTGGGGTGTAGCCTGCATATCCTGATGAGGCATCTGTGCTGAGAGGGAAGGGAGGAGTGGTCACTCGCACCTGAAAGGGTTGTGCCTGCCCTCACACAATGCAGACTCCAACCCCCTGGTGTGTGTCTGGGGCGTAGCCTGGACAAAAAAGGATCTTGAAAAACACTTGAGTCTTTGTTTTGAAGTTTACCAATTTCAAAGGCAGAAAGGGGTATAAGAAGAAGACCCAAAAGCCCAGACTTTAAGAATCTTTCTTGAATCAAGAGGAACCTCTGCCCAGGAGAAGAGCTGAAGAGCTGAAGGACGAGTACTGTCCTTTTGGTGTATTGCTTTCCTGGACTGGCCTGCAGTTGCTGCTTCTGCCTGAGTGCAAAGGGTGAACTTTGCTGTGTGTCCTGCTTGAGAAAGTTCTCCAAGGGCTTGGAGTAGAGCTTGCCTCCTGTTAGAAGTCTCTGGGACACCAAAGACTTCAGTTTCCTTGACCTGCGGCACTGGGAATTGTGTGTTTTCTGCGGTTCAAGAGGAGAAACCACTGCACCACCGGCAACGAAGCCGCGGGCCTGCAATGTGACCTGCCGACACCGCACGGAGCCGCACTGCCCCACTTTGCACCGCGACCATGGTCTCACCGACGCCGTAATTGGACGACTTCATGAACCTCTGCTTGCACCGTGACCTGTGGGCCCCGCACTCCAGCATCGCCTGCTCACACTGCAGCCTGGAAATCCCCGATGACGACGCTCCTGCTGACACCGGTGCTGCTGCCTGCACTGTGGCCTGTGGACACCGCTCATGATGTACACGAAGCACCACTCTGTCCCGCACCACAGCCCCTGTCCACCGATGCCAGCACCATCGACTTCAGTATTGTCACCAAACATCCCTGCCTAAACCGTGGCCTGTGGACACTGCTCCTGAGGGTCACGAAGTACCGCCCCATCCCGCACTGCCAGCTTGGGCCTACCGACGACAGCGCTTCTGCAACAACGACAACTTTGCCTGCACTATGATCTGGTGACACCGCACGTCGCACTGACCCGCTTCTCATAGCAGCCGTGGTCTCACCGACATCGCTGGACGCCATCACCGAGCCACTGCCTACACCGTGACCTGTGGGAACTGCATGTCCTATTGTCCGGCTTCACACCGCAGTCCCTATGCCATCCAAGCCAGCGCTCTTGACTTCATCAGCTTGGAGCTCGATCTGCAAAGTGTGTGACTTCAAGGGCCTGCCAACTCCTGCACAGACTCTGGAACCAACTCCGCAACGCCAGCGATGCCACTCTCCGGAGCTCACTGCGAGGATCACGCTGCCCTGCAACTCCAAATGTACTGTTTTGCGGGTCTTCCCGGCACCGCAGCTGGCCTGCAAGGCTGAGGTGGCCCGAACTGTTGGTTTTGTTAATCACAACGCTGTGATAGCCCCAGGTAGAGCTATTGACTTCAAGGAACTGTATTTTTGAGTAAATCTTGCAAGAGTGATATCCTTAACACTATGGGGGTCATTCTTACTTTGGCGGGCGGCGGAGGCCGCCCGCCAAAGTAACCCCGTCAGAACACCACACCGCGGTCGAAAGACCGCTGCGGTGATTCTGAGATATGCCCAGGGCAAATCAACCTTACCACGAGGACGCCGGCTCAGAATTGAGCCGGCGTAGTGGGAAGGTGCGACGGGTGCAGTGGCACCCGTCGCGTATTTCAGTGTCTGCATAGCAGACACTGAAATACTTTGCGGGGCCCTCTTACGGGGGCCCCTGCAGTGCCCATGCCATTGGCATGGGCACTGCAGGGGCCCCCAGGGGCCCCGCGGCACCCCCTACCGCCATCCTGTTCATGGGGGGTTTCCCGCCATGAACAGGATGGCGGTAGGGGGTGTCTGAATCCCCATGGCGGCGGAGCGCGCTCCGCCGCCATGGAGGATTCAGAAGGGCAGCGGTAAACCGGCGGGTGACCGCCGGTTTACCCTTTCTGACCGCGGCTGAACCGCCGCGGTCAGAATGCCCTTCGGAGCACCGCCGATCTGTTGGCGGTGCTCCCGTGGCCGGTGACCCTGGCGGTCACCGGCCGCCAGGGTCAGAATCAGGCCCTATATGTTGAATTTGTATCATTTTTTCTTGTTTTACACGGATGAATATTGGCTATTTTTCTAAAACTGGTGTGGTGTCCTTTTATTGTGTTTTCACTTATTACTGTATGTTATGTGAAAATGCTTTACACATTCCTTCTGAGATAAGCATGATTGCTTATGCCAAGCTACCAAGAGGGTGAGCAGGGGTTATCTGAGCAGGTATCTCTCTTATACTGACTAGAGGGAGGGTCCCTACTTGGACATGGTACAAACCGACTGCCAACTAGAGACCTCGTTTCTAACACTGGTTGTCAGCGGTGAGGCTAGGACTTGTTTTTGCACTTGACCCACAGTATTGGTGCACAATACTACCATATCACAGACCACTACGTACCACAAACTGTGTTTTCTTTTTTGTTCTCTGGTGTACTCCTAGAGATATTGTGATATTTTTTGGACTCTGGTTTTTGGTTGTGAGGCCTTTTCAGAATGGAAGCCAACTTCTGGCACCTGGAGTACTACATGTTGAGGGAGCTAACGGTTTTCTGCAAGGAAAGGGAGATGGCTGTGAAGAGAAGGTCCCTGAGGTGGGTCTTTGAGACAGCCCTGTTTCAGTATGAGATGAAACACTGGGAAGCAGTCATACCAGATCGTTCTGAGGAGGACTACTCTGATGAGGAGTGCAGTGGCCCTGAAAGGGAACCAGAAAGAGAGTGGAATGGCTCCTAGCTCAGGAGCAGTGGATGAGAGAGCTGGACGAACAGCTCGAGAGAGCTGAGGCTAAGAGAGCCTTAGCCAAGGAAAAATAACTGTGTGCAGCTCAGGAACTGTATCTGTGAAGAGCTGAAGCTGGAAGCGATGAGGGCTGAGTCCAGTTCAGATGGTGGCAGCAAAAGCGTTATATCCAGTGCTGATGAAGAAGTGCACGTGCCCAGAGACTTGGTGCCCGACTTGAAGGACGGGGTTAACACACACCAGGAGGTTCAGGAGTATGAGGTAGCTCCAGTGATGCGCAGGGTCCCTGAGGTGGATTGGGGAACTGGCATAGGGAGTCATATTCGTAGTGGTGGGAGGGACACTCTACTGGCTCTGGGTGAGAGTGACAGGGAGAGGGGCTCCCCCCAGGTAGAGAACTTGTTGTGAAGTGTGGAGACATCCTAGCAGAGTGCAGGTTGAACGTTAGGGACAGTAAGATACTGTCTCACCAGTCTCAGGAGGGTGATGTGGGGTACTTTTTCAAGGCTGAGTCACTGGATGTTTGGGTGAAGAGTAGTTTGGTTAATTCATGTGAGGGGGTGTTTGATGTAATTGATGGAGAGCATATGTCCAGTCCTTATTTTCCAGAGCTACGACAACACCCGGTAGAGAGTGAGTTTTGTGACCTCAGGGAGCTTACACTGGAGGCAGATCTCTGGCTGAGTACCAGAGAGTTTGAAGATGCATTTGGGGGTTCTCCTGAGGAGAGTGGTCTAGGTGTGTCCCAACAAGGTGAGGTGGGAAAGGATTGCAGTGTCCCAGGTAGGTCCCACTGTAGTGGGATGGGTAAGAGATCCCTTGTCCAGTCTCAGAGGAGAGGGAATAGGGGTAGGCTGAGGTCCAGGGTACCCAAGATCCAGTCCCAGGTCCTGGAGGATTCCATGAGGGAATGCCAGGAGGGGAGCTTAACCTGTACTGTAGGGCCATCTTCTGAAGGGGCCCCATAGTGTCAGGAGAACTTGGGGGGTGGGGCGGCTGTAGCAAGTGTCCCACCAGTTCTGGTGTCTGGCAGTACTACTCTTAGTGAGGGGGTGCTGAAGTCCAGACAGAGTGTTGAGAGGGGGTTGCTGGCCCCAGTGGAGAACCTGGAGGGTCAGGGGATAGCTCTGAGGTCAGAGTCCCCCAGGAATGACCATGGTGATACCATTTCTGGGCTGGCGGAACACAGGTTCTGCCAGATGGGCAGAAGTCAGGGGACTAGCGCCAGCCAGACTCTCATGTGGCCCTTACCTTAGGGAAGGTGGTTCCCTTGTGGGGGGTAGGTGTGCTCCCCAGGAAGTCCTGGCTTGCCAGGCAGTGGTCCCACCTGAGTGTGGTGACCTTGGGTTGGATGGTCAGGTTCAGGGGGTAAGCTCTGACCTGATGGGGGGTAGGTGTACTCCCCAGAAAGTCCTGGATCACCAGGCAATGGTTCACTCTGAGGGTACAGACCCTAGAATGGAGGATTAGGTGCAGAGGGTAAACTCTGATCTGATGGGGGAGTGGTTGGCCCAGTCACCCCCTCCCGGTGTGACTTCTAGGGGCACCATCTAGGGTGTGGGGTTCAGGACCCTGGTACTGGGGGTAGGGGAGGGAGAGACTCACCCCTGACCCCAGTTCAATCTAAAGGTGCAGACCCTAGATTGAAGGGCCAGGTCCAGGGTGTCCCCCCTGACTTGGAGGGGGATCTATGACTAACAGTGCCCCTACCATGTTTGATTCTGGGGGAGCCACTCCTAGTGGGGGGGCTGCAGGACCCCAGAAAGAAGGGCAGGGAGAGGGAAGCCTCGCCCCAGGCCGTGGTCCAACCTGAAGGTACAGACCCCAGTTTGGAAGACCAGTTGCAGGTTTACATCCCTGCACTGGTGGGAGGATTGTGCAGGACTGATTCCACAAGCAGCCTGACAATTCTGGACTCTGGGGGTGTCACTCCTAGAGGGAGGGTACAGAGCCCCAGAGGAGAGAACCAGTGTCAGGCTGTCACCTCTGATCTGGTGAAAGGGAGAGTGGTCAAAGGGTGCCAGACATGTGGGGCTACTGCCCCCCACTTTCCACAGTCACAGCGGTGGGAGAGCCTTGAAAGGCCTGGGGCCTGGCTTTCATCCCTGACAGCTGTCAGTGGCCCTGTGGCTTGCTGTCCTGGTGGACAGAGTTGCCCTAGGGGGTGGGAGGGACGGTAGTCACACCCCAGGGGTAGAGTGGGCCACACCACTATGTTGGCCATAGTGGTACTATCTGCCCCTTGGCATACATCTGTGAGTAAGGTTAGGTGCTACACAGATGGTATCTGCAGGAAAGGAGAAGGGTTCTCCATGGGTTAGCTTAATGGGTCCTGAGAGCATGGACAGAGGGATCCAATTGCAGTCAGGAATGCGTAGAAATGGAACATGCCCCTGCTGTTGTGGGCCAGGGTCCCTGTTCTATCGCCACAATCAGGGAAGACCATCAAGGTATTGATTGATCTCCCCTGGCTTTAGGCTGGTGGGCGGTTGTGTTGCACCTGGCTCTTTTTACAGGGTCATCCCCAATCGTTTTGCCTCCTTCCCCCTAATTTATCTGACCAGTTGTTATTGGCTTTAGGACCCTGGGCACTTTACCACTGCTAATCAGTGCTAAAGTGCATATGCTCTCAGAATAAATTGTATTGTTGATTGGTTTATTCCTGATTGGCATATTTGATTTACTAGTAAGTCCCTAGTAAAGTGCAATAGAGGTGCTTAGGGCCTATGCATAAATGCTACTAGTGGGCCTGCAGCACTAGTTGTGCCGACCACATTAGTAGCCCTGTAAACATGGCTCAGATCTGCCATTGCAGTGTCTGCGTGTGCAGTTTTAAACTGCCAATTCGACCTGGCAAGTGTACCCAATAGCCAGGCCCAAACCATGTAAGTCACCCCTAAGGTAGGCCCTAGGTAGCCCCATGGGCAGGGTGCAGTGTATTTAAAAGGTAGAACATGTACTGGTGTAGTTTACATGTCCTAACAGTGAAATACTGCCGAATTCGAGTTTCACTGTTGCAAGGCCTATCTCCCTCATAGGTTAAAATGGGGACTGCCTTTAAACAAATTTAAAGCGCAGATTCCCTTTGAGGGCAGATAGAAATCTGGAGTTTGGAGTCTCAAACTCCCAATTTAGAAATACATCTTTTATTGAAGTTGGTTTTTAGATTGTGAGTTTGAAAATGCCACTTTTAGAAAGTAGGCATTTCCTTGCTTAAACCTTTCTGTGGCTATGCCTGTCTGTGATTCCCCGTCTGGGTCAGTTTGACAGTTGGGCTGTTCACACCTATCCTCTAGACAGTGACACAAAGGGAGCTGGGGTGTAGCCTCCCTATCCTGATGAGGCATCTATGCTGAGAGGGAAGGGGGGAGTGGTCACTCACACCTGAAGGCTACAAAATCCATCGTAGAGATCGTCCAAACAAACCAGGAGGTGGCATCATCATTGTACTTAAAAACACCATAAAGATCACCACCAACACACTCGACACCCTAGACAGCGCAGAACACCTTCACTTCCTAATTCACATAAACGCCAACACCACCCTCAGAGAAACCCTCATTTACAGACCACCAGGACCTCGCCCCCCCCTTCTGTGATGCCATCGCTGACACCATCAGCCCCCACACCCTCACTTCCACAGACTACATCCTCCTTGGTGACATTGACTTTCACCTGGAGAACCACCACAACTCCACATCCCTACTAGACAATCTCACGAACCTAGGACTCAAACAACTAGTCACATCACCCACCCACTCAGAAGGACACACGCTAGGTGCGATTTTTACCTCCAGCAACCACATACCCTTCACACACACCACCGAACTCCACTGGACCGACCACCACTGCGTCCATTTCTCCTTCTCGAAACCCCCCACACACCACCATCAACAAACATACCCTACTGCATGTGGGACAAGATCCCTGCAGAACACCTGAATGCCCAGCTCGCACAAAACGCCCCCCAACACCAACGACCCCAACATTGCTGCCCTTAACCTCACACAGTGGATTACAACCTGCGCAGACTCACTCGCCCCTCTTATAAGAAACATCACCACCGGCAACATCAAGGATGCCCCATGGTTCACCACTGAACCCTCAATGAACAACTTCTCCACCCTCAAAACCACCATACGCAAACATCACCAACTCATAAGGTCCACCAAAAGGGCTTACTACAAGGAACGCATAGACAGTAACTCACATAACAGCAAGGAACTCTTTACCATCATCAAAGAGTTCACCAACCCCAAATCCTGCAACATCGACCCCACTCACACACAGAACCTCTGCAACTCCCCCTCCAACCACTTCCATCTCAAAATCTTACACATACACAACAGCTTCACACCACCAGACTCCTGGAAGCACGCACAAGTAACCGCACTCCTGAAAAAACCCAAAGCAAACCCTGATGACCTCACAAACTATCACCCAATCTCTCTTCTCCCCTTCCCTGCCAAGGTTGCTGAGAAGTTAGTGAATGCCCGCCTGTCTCACTTCCTAGAGGAAAACAACGCACTCAACGCCTCCCAGTCTAGATTCCTCAAGAACCACAGCACTGAGACAGCCCTCATCGCCTGTACTGATGACATCAGAACCAGAGTCGACAAAGGCGAGACCGTCGCACTCATCCTCCTGGACCTCTCCGCAGCCTTCAACACTGTCTGCAACCAAATACTCCGTACACACCCATACAACACAGGAATCCGACACAAGGCCCTGGACTGGCTCACCTTCTTCCTCGCCGAAAGGACCCAGAAAGTCCACTTCCCTCCTTTCCAATCTCCAGCAACCAAGATCATCTACGGAGTTCCCAAAGGGTCCTCCCTCAGCCCCACCCTCTTCAACATTTACATGGCCCGCTAACCAACATCCTTCGCCCACACGGAATCACCATCATATCCTACGCAGACGACACCCAGCTCGTCATCTCCCTCACCAGGAACCCCACCACTGCCAAGACCAACCTCCACCCCAGACTCCTAGACACCTCCAAATGGATGACAGCAAGCCACCTCAAACTAAACTCCAACAAAACTGAAATCATCATCTTCGGCCCCAACAAAACAACATGGGATGACTCCTGGTGGCCCACCACCCTAGGACCACCGCCAACACCTGCCACCCACGCACGCAACCTCTGCGTCTTCCTAGATTCTTCTCTCTCAGTGACTCAGCAAATCAACTCGATCAACTCCTCCTGCATCAACACCCTCCGCATGCTGCGAAAAACCTTCAAATGGTTACCCTTAGAAACCAGAATGACTGTCACCCATGCACTCATCAGCAGCAGGCTTGACTACGGAAACGCCCTATGCTATGCTAGCACCACAGTCAAGCTTCAGCAGAAACTCCAGAGGATCCAAAACGCAGCCGCACGCCTCATCCTGAACCTCCCACGCCATGAACACATCATCTCCGCCCACCTCAGATCCCTCCACTGGCTTCCTATCCACAAAAGGGTCATCTTCAAAGTCCTCATCCATGCACACAAATCCCTCCACAACACTGGACCAGCCTACTTCAAGGAAAGATTGAACTTCCACATTCCCACCCGCCACCTCCGCTCCGCTGACCTCGCCCTCGCCCTCGCCACAATTCCTCGCATCCAACGCACCACCTCCTGAGGCAGGTCCTTCTCCTACATTGCCCCCAAAACCTGGAACTCCCTCCCCACCTACCTCTGCAAGACCCAGGACCTCCTGTTTTTCAGAAAACACCTCAAGACATGGCTTTTCGAACAGTAAAACAGCAGCCCACACACCCCCAATGTCCCCCTCCACCCCACAGAGCCTTGAGACCCTTACGGGTGAGTAGCTCGCTATACATTTTTTGATTGATTGATTGATTGAAAGGGCTGTGCCTGCCCTCACACAATACAGACTCCAACCCCCTGGTGTGTGTCTGGGGCCTGGCCTGGACAAGGAAGGATCTTGCAAACACTTGAGACTTTGTTTTGAAGTTTGCCAACTTCAAAGCAGAAAGGAGTATATGAAGAAGACCCCAAACCCCAGACTTTCAGAATCTTTCTGGAATGAAGAGGAACCTCTGCCCAGGAGAAGAGCTGAAGGAAGAGTACTGTCCCTTTTCTGTGTTGCTTTGCTGGACTGGCCTGCAGTTTCTGTCTGAAAAGAGTGCAAATGGTGAACTTTGCTGCTGTGTCCAAGGGCTTGGAGTAGAGTATGCCTCCTGTTAGAAGTCTCAGGGACACCAAAAATGTCAGTTTTCTCAACCTGCAGCACTGGAAACTGTGTGTTTTGTGCTGTTCAAGAGGAGAAATCACTGTGCCGCTGCCAACAAAGCCGCTGGCCTGCACTGTGATCTGCTGATGCCACACAGAGCCACACTGCCCCGCTTTGCACCGTGACCCTGGTCTCACCGATGTTTTCATCGGACGACTTTACAGAGCCACTGCTCACACCGTGACCTGTAGGCCCTGCACTCCGGCATTGCCTGCTCACACTGCAGTCTGGACATCCCTGATGATGACGCTCCTGCTGACACCGGCCCCACTGCCTGCACCATGGCCTGTGAGGAACTCTCATGAGGTAGACGAAGCACCGTCCCACACCGCAACCCCTGTCCACCGACGCCGCCACCATCGACTTCAGTGTCGTCCCCAGGCTTCCCTACCTGCACCGTTGCCTGTAGACACTGCTCGTGAGGGTCATGAAGCACTGTCCCATCCTGCACCGCCGGCTTGGGCCTACCGACAACAGCGATTCAACAATGGCGACGCCACTGCCTGCACTGTGACCTGGTGACACCGCACACCGCACCGCCCCACTTCACACAGCAGCACTGGTCTCACTGACACCGTCACTGAGCTGCTGCCTGCACCGTGACCTGTGGGCACCGCACGTCACATTGTCCCGCTTTGCAGCGCAGCCCCGATGCCATCCACGCCAGCGCTCCTGACTTCACCAGCGCGGAATTCAATCCGCAAGGGGTGTGACTTTAAGGGCTCAATGACTTCTGCACCGACTCTGGAACTGACACCGCAACGCCGCTCTCAGGAGTTCACTGCGAGGATCACAACGCCCTGTAATTCCAACTGTACTGTTTTGCAGGTCTTCCCAACACTGTAGTTGGCCCGCAACGCTGCAGCTGGCCTGAACTGTTGAATTTGTTGATTACGAAACCGTGATAGCCCCAGGTGGAGCAATCGACTTCAAGGAACTGTATTTCTGAGTAAATCTTTCAAAATTCATATCTTTAACACTGTGAGGGTCATTACAACCCTGGCGGATGGTGTTAAAGCTGCGGTAATACCGCAAACAGGCCGGCGGACAAAAAAAGGGAATTAAGACCCTGGCGGAAATCGCCAACTAAGACATCCACTTTAACACGTCACGGTACAGACAAACAGCGCGGCGGTCACCGCCAACAGACAGGCGGGAGACAATGTACCGCCCACACTATCACAACACACCAATCCGCCACCTTTTCCGGGGCGGATTCACCGTGGATAAAAACACGGCGGAAACAGCTTTTGCTGTGGGAAAACGATCACCTCAACACATCCCACGAGGAACGAGGACACCATGGACCCCGAACTACAAATACTCCCAGCCCTTGCATTCCTGCTCATCTACAACCAACAGCGACGTCGGTGCAGAACATACCGGTGAGTACAGCACCTACGACACGGGGAGGGGGGAGGCTAAAGTTACGGGGACACCCACCAAACACCCCCACCCTCGCATATTACAACATACTACCAATGTTGTCACAAAAATCACAGTAACAACCCCCGGAAGAATGCAAAGACAAAGCGAATAGCGGTCAAACTTTGTATTGTGCCAATATACTACTCATTTAAAAATATACGGATATATATATTGCGAAATCTGTCCAAAATAAATGTACAATACAAGAAGTAGTGCAGATATGTACACAACAATGTCCGTGCACCAACAGTCCAAAAATGCATGGGCGACGCCCACAATAGATACCTGACAAAAATCCGAGAGAACACTGCTGGGGCATCAGATAGAAAAAATACAGGCACCTCAGGGGGAAGGGAAGGCGGGGGCACCTCAGCCAGATGAATGCGAAGCCAGATCCACGACGGGGCTACATGCCCATTGATGTATCCTGGGGAGTGCAAAGTCACAGTCTCTCAAGTCACTTCAGTGGGAGGGTTGCCCACTGTTCCATCCTGGGGAGTGCAAAGCCACAGTCTCTCAAGTCACTTCAGTGGGTGGGTTGCCCACTGTTCCATCCTGGGGAGTGCAAAGCCACAGTCTCTCAAGTCACTTCAGTGGGTGGCTTGCCCACTGTTACATCCTGGGGAGTGCAAAGCCACAGTCTCTCAAGTCTATACAGTGGGTGGTTTGCCCACTGTTACATCCTGGGAAGTGCAAAGCCCCAGTCTCTCAGCGGTGCTTTACCATGGCGGTCTTTGCCCTGTTCAGCGGTCTTCATCATGGCGGTCTTTGCCCTGTTCAGCGGTCTTCACCATGGCGGTCTTTGCCCTGTTCAGCGGGCTTCACCATGGCAGTCTTGGCCTTGTTCAGCGGTCTTCACCATGGCAGTCTTTGCCCTGTTCAGCGGTCTTCACCATGGCAGTCTTGGCCTTGTTCAGCAGTGCTATGCCATGGCGGTCTTTGCCCTGTTCAGCGGTCTTCACCATGGCGGTCTTTGCCCTGTTCAGCGGGCTTCACCATGGCGGTCTTTGCCCTGTTCAGTGGTCTTCACCATGGCAGTCTTGGCCTTGTTCAGCGGTGCTTTGCCATGGCAGTCTTGGCCTTGTTCAGCGGTGCTTTGCCATGGCGGCCTTTGCCCTGTTCAGCGGTCTTCACCATGGCAATCTTTGCCCTGTTCAGCGGTCTTCACCATGGCGGTCTTTGCCCTGTTCAGCTGTCTTCACCATGGCAGTCTTGGCCTTGTTCAGCGGTGCTTTGCCATGGCAGTCTTGGCCTTGTTCAGCGGTCTTCACCATGGCGGTCTTTGCCCTGTTCAGCGGTCTTCACCATGGCAGTCTTGGCCTTGTTCAACGGTGCTTTGCCATGGCGGTCTTGGCCCTGTTCAGCGGTCTTCACCATGGCGGTCTTTGCCCTGTTCAGCGGTCTTCACCATGGCAGTCTTGGCCTTGTTCAGCGGTGCTTTGCCATGGCAGTCTTGGCCTTGTTCAGCGGTGCTTTGCCATGGCGGTCTTTGCCCTGTTCAGCGGTCTTCACCATGGCGGTCTTTGCCCTGTTCAGCGGTCTTCACCATAGCAGTCTTGGCCTTGTTCAGCGGTGCTTTGCCATGGCAGTCTTGGCCTTGTTCAGCGGTGCTTTGCCATGGCGGTCTTTGCCCTGTTCACCGGTCTTCACCATGGCGGTCTTTGCCCTGTTCAGTGGTGCTTTTCCATGGCGGTTGTGGTACTGATATTGGTGTGTGGCATGACGAACTCCACACTGGACATTGGTGTGTGGCATGACGAACTCCACACCGGACATTGGGGTGTGGCATGACGAACTCCACACTGGACATTGGTGTGTGGCATGACGAACTCCACACTGAACATTGGTGTGTGACATGACGAACTCAATACTGGATGTTGGTGTGTGGCTTGACGTTCCATCATTGCCCAGCGGGGCTGTGGGATTCTGGACCCTCCTGGACACTGACTCCGGCGGTTGTGGTGGTCTCCTGACCAGTAACGATACTTGGGCCCTCCTGGGCTATGACTCTGGCGGTGGTCTCCTGACCAGTAACGATACTTGAGCCCTCCTGGGCTATGACTCTGGCGGTGGTCTCCTGACCAGTAACGATACTTGAGCCCTCTTGGGCTATGACTCTGGCGGTGATCTCCTGACCAGTAACGACGGTGCTGGTGGTTGGGTCTGGACCGCCGATAATGATGGCGCACTTCTCCGCCGTGACACTCACAACAGTTTGGGGTGACTTCCTCGGGACCTTCCCCACCTTCTTTAGAGTTACAGATGACTCACCAATCGCCTTGGATCCCATGTCACTGTTTGTCCCACCAGGAGTCTTGACACGGTCCCGTCGTCCACTCTCCAATTTCGGAGCCTTTACGGGGGTGGGCTCACAGTGCCTTGGCTCCGGGTCCTACTGCCTGCCCTGGTGGACGGGGCACTCCAAAAACCTGGTACACGCACCACTGGTACTGGAGGCTTTTTGGCTGTGGCGCTACAACGGAACTGATGACTTGGAGGGTTAGGGTGGGGGCAAAAAGGTCAATTTGACAGAGGGACAGTTTCTGACGTACACTGGGATGGGTAGCTGGAGGGGCTCTGGGAGTGGAGGAAGAGGAGGTGGTTGTAGGAGGTGTCACTTTAGCTGTTTTTGGGTGCAGGTGCAGGTACTGGAGGCTGTCGTGAGGTGGATGGATGTTGGGTGAGTGATTGCCGGCGTTTGGGTACTTTGGGAGGGGGCATCACAGACATACTGGGAGAGGACACAGGGGACGTGTAAATGGCAGTGGAGGTGGTGAGTGCAGGTGAGCGGCTTGGGGTGCTGGGTGTCCTGGTGCGAGTCTTAGTGCCTGTAGATGTGGTGCATGCAGGTGTGTGTGTAGACGAGACTGGGAGGGAGGAGGGAGAAGAGGAGGAGGGGGACACAGTGGAGACAGTGGATGTTGCTGTGTCTGTGTGGGTCTGATGCTTGTGTGAGTGCCTGTGGTGTGTGTGGTGCCTATGTTTGCTTGAGCTACTTGTGTGTGTTGACTTGTGTGCATGCTGGTCTGTAGGTGTGCTTGGGATGGGCTGGGGTACAGGAGATTGGGTCTGGGTGGAGGAAGTTGGAGGGGGGAGGCTGGACATGGGAACAATGGCTGCCATCAGTGCTGAGGCCAGAGATTGCAGGGTTCGCTGAAGGACAGCCTGACCAGAATGAATGCCTTCCAGGAATGCATTACCGTGTTTCAACTCTCGTTCTACACCCTGGATGGCATTCACAATGGTAGACTGCCCAACAGTGAGTGACTTGAGTAGGTCAATGGCCTCCTCACTGAGGGCAGCAGGGGTGACTGGGTCAGGGCCTGAGGTGCCTGGGGCGAAGGTGATGCCCACCCTCCTGGGTGAGTGGGCACGGGGCGAACGCTGAGGGGCTGCTGAGAGGGCGGTGCTGGTAGGGGAGATGGCGGCTGTACCTGTAGAAGTAGGGTGCACAGATGGTGCCGCCACCAGAGGGGAACTCCCATCGGCGGACGAGTCTGTGTCGCTGTTTGGTGATCCTGTGGCCGACGTGAAGCTCCCCTCGCCCTCCGTCCCACTGGTGAATTCAGAGTCTGTGGTGTGGCCCTCCATGGCCATGTGGGATGCAGCTCCCTCGTGCTCCGGTGCCACTGTACCTCCGCCTGTTGATGCTGATGTACAAAAGGACAGGGAGAGCAGAAAAAGGGGGGAGACAGAAGAAAGAGAGTTTTAGTGCATGGCATACCGCTACCGTTGGCAGACAAGACAAACGCAGCAGCCCCATGCATTACGCCGTGCTCCTGACCTCCGCACATGCAATTTCTGGGATATTGCCTACATGGCAATGGTAGAAATCAGCCCACATGGATGGCAAAGGGGCAACTATACATCAATTTGATTTATTTTTTGGAGCAGGGGTGGAGTGCCACATGGCCCTACATAACGGAGCGGCCTTGCCTACCTAACTCGCCCTGGCCTAGGGACACCCACAACCCACAACTCCCACCCAGACAGCTCCACTGCACGCAAATTCCATGAGGTTGTACTCACCCCCTTGTGTCTGCTGTGATGTCCTTAAGTGCACATCCAACTCCGGGTAGGCCACCGCCAGGATCCGGAACATCAGGGGGGTCATGGTGCGACGGGCACCCCTCCCACGTTGGGAGGCCATTCCCAGCTGAGCCTCCGCCGTCTTCTTGCTGCAGCGGCGAATGTCCTCCCATCTCTTCCGGCAGTGGGTGGCCCGTCTTGGGTGGGCCCCCAGGGTCCGGACTTCCTTGGCGATGGCACGCCAAATGTCCCTCTTCTGGTGGGCGCTGACCTACATGACATGCACAAGGAAAGAGGAACAGTCATTACCTACTGCACCGTCGTTGTAATTGGCCCCCTCCCAACTCTATCCCTGTGGCCCATTCATCCCCATGCATGACTGTTCTATGTACTCTGCCCCCTTCCCTCATCCACCCAGCCCTCTCCGCCCAGGCCTAGCCCATCCAACGCGCTCCCTGTGTACTAACCTGTTGGTCTGGAGGACCGTAGAGTAGCGTATACTGGGGGAGGACCCCATCCACAAGTTTCTCCAACTCCTGTGCAGTGAAGGCAGGGGCCCTTTCATCAGACGCATCAGCCATCGTCGCTTCCAGACCGAGGTCACAGCAGCACTAGCAGTGTAGGTCCTCTCCTGTCGAAGGTCAGGTATCTAGTGATTCAACAGATAGAAAATGGTGGTGACGTCCGTGGCGGTGACGTCCGCGGCGGTGCGCATCATAACCGCCAGCGCACCTGTTCATTGGCTCCTGGGACCCATAGGGTCCAGTGTTAACCAATGCAGCATTGCGCCGCGCTCTACGACCGCCTACCGCGACGGTGTCCAATGCCAGCGCAGTTACCCCACAATTCCAATGTCCCAGTTTAGAGGTCAGGCAGCCGCCATTTCAGGGGCCCACATGGCTTCATTTACTACTGCGTCACACATACCGAGGCCTACACTCGAAACCTTTCCCGGATGGGTTAATTGTCTGTTGTAGTCTTGTGTGTGACTGTGGGTACATACCTGGAGGAATGCTGACAGTTTCTTCGCTGTTGTCCTTCTTAGGCACCGTCATTTGTGACATATTGGAAGATGGCGGAATCCGCCGGTGTACCGACCGCTGGTGGACCTGTTGACAATGGAAGAGCAACATGTCATCGTGACCTACCGGTTTGACCGTGCCACAATCCAGGAACTGTGTACCCAGTTGGAGCCAGACCTGATGTCACCAATCCGCCATCCGACAGGAATCCCCCCTCAAGTGCAGGTGCTGTCAGTGCTCCATTTCCTTGCAAGTGGGTCTTTTCAGACAACAATGGCCATGGCATCAGGGAAGTCCCAGCCTATGTTTTCCAACGTGTTGTCCAGAGTGTTGTCTGCCCTGCTGAAACACGTAAGGAGATACATCATTTTCCCTGAGGTGGAGGATTTGCCTACAGTGAAAGGTGACTTCTATGCCCTTGGACATATCCCCAACGTCATAGGTGCCATTGATGGGACCCATGTAGCTCTGGTCCCCCCCGCAGGAATGAACAGGTGTACAGGAACCGGAAGAGTTATCATTCCATGAATGTCCAGATGGTCTGTTTGGCAGACCAGTACATCTCGCAGGTAAATGCAATGTTCCCTGGCTCTGTGCATGACGCCTACATCCTCCGGAACAGCAGCATCCCTGATATGATAGGTGAACTCCAGAGGCACCGTGTATGGCTATTGGGGGACTCTGGTTACCCCAACCTTTCGTGGCTATTGACCCCAGTGAGGAATCCCAGGTTCAGGGCAGAGGAACCGTACAATGAGGCCCATGGGCGGACTAGGAGGGTGATCGAGCAGACCTTCGGCCTCCTGAAGGCCAGGTTCAGGTGCCTCCATATGACAGGTGGGTCCCTATTCTACTCACCGAAGAAGGTGTGCGACATCATCATCGCCTGCTCCATGCTCCATAACTTGGCATTGCGACGCCAGGTGCCTTTTCTGCAGGAGGATGATCCAGATGACAGTGTTGTTGCAATGGTTGAGCATGTGGAGCCCGTGGACAGTGATGATAATGAAGCTGATGAAGATGAGAACGACAACAGGGAGTCAGTCATACAGCAATATTTCCAATGAGACACAGGTGAGAACATTTTCATTTTTTCCATTACATTCACTTTCACACGTCTACCTCTATCCTGTACCTACATTTCACTCCCTATTTGGTAACTGAGTTGTCCCCTTCCATTTCAGTTTCAGTAATGTGGTAACCTACGTGTCAACAGCTTGCACCCTTAAAAGGCTTGTGATGTGTGACATTGGTATGTTGACCTTCCAATGGTTAACCTTTTTTAACACTGTAATTGACAATACAAAGTTCACAATCATTGACTGACTCCAATATTATTGCAGTTTCAAGGGTGTTTATTTACGTGCATAAAAATGTAGGGGGTTTGTGAAATGGGGAGAGGTCATGGTGGAGGAATGTCCATGGCAGAGTCCAGTCTAGTAGTCTCACAGGTACATTGCACATCTGCCCATTGGAAGTGGAGCTGGGGCAGTTTCCATCTGGACAGGGTAACAAAGTGGGACAGTGGGGGGACAATCAGGGTGGTCTTATTTCCTGGTGGGGGTCTTGCCATCTTGCTCTGTCCTGTTCCTGGATCTCAGGGCCCACTTTCGTGGTGGTTGTCCGTCTGCAGGGGGTGGGGTGCTGGTGTGTTGGTCCTGTGGCAGTGCCTCCTGTCCACTAGCGCCGGCGGAGGTGGTGGGCATTTCATCATCCTGGCTAGAGTCAGGGGCCCCTTGGAGTGCCACGGTGTCCCTCAAGGTCTTTTGAATGTCCGTCAGCACCCCTACGATGGTGCCCAGGGCCGAGCCGATGGTCCTGAGCTCCTCCCTGAACCCCAAATATTGTTCCTCCTGCAGACGCAGGGTCTCCTGCAACTTGTCCAGGACCGTGGCCATCATCTCCTGGGAGTGGTGGTATGCTCCCATGATGGAGGAGAGGGCCTCATTGAGAGTAGGTTCCCTTGGCCTGTCCGCCCCCTGTCGCACAGCAGCCCTCCCAGTTCCCCTGTGTTCCTGTGCCTCCGTCCCCTGGACCGTGTGCCCACTACCACTGCCCCCAGGTCCCTGTTGTTGTTGGGGTGTTGGGCTAGCATGGGTGCCCTGTAGTGGTGGACACACCGCTGATTGACCTGTCCTGGGTAGGGAGGTTTGGGCACGCTGGGTGGGTGCTGTGCTGGTGTCCCCAGAGGGTGTAAGCTCGGTGTTGGGCTGTGGCTGGGCAAGGGGAACCGACTGTCCTGAGGCCCACAATGGTCCGGGCTGGTCATCAAGATCCAGTAGGGCAGAGCTGCTGTTGTCACTGTGGGCCTCTTCTGGGGGTGGAGTGGTGTTGTCTGGACCCTCTGGTGTGGTGACGTTCCTTCGGGTTCCTGCGGGGGTATAAGTACATGATTATTGCATGTGTGTGTTTCATGGTGTGCAATGGTTGGGTGTGCGTGAACCCCAGTGCAGGCATTCCTGTGTGGGGGCTTGTGTGGTGATGGTTGGGGGGTGTTGTGGGTCTGTGCAGTGGGCATGCTTTAGTGATGGGTGTCCATGCTGAGTTGTGTCATGCAGGTCTTGGGGTTGGGATGGGTGGTTGGTGTTATGGGTAGGTTAGTGAGGAGTTGGAGTGATAGGGGAGGTGGTGAGGGAGGGGGTGTGTGATAGCATGCAGGTAGGATGGGGGATATGTTAGTTAAGATTTGACTTACCAGTGTCCGTTCCTCCAACGACTCCTGCGAGGCCCTCAGGATGCAAGATGAACAAGACTTGCTCCTCCCATGTTGTTAGTTGTGGGGGAGGAGGTGGGGGTCCGCCGCCAGTCTGCTGTACCGAGATGTGGTGCCTGGACACCGTGGAATGCACCTTCTCCCGTAGATCGTTCCACCTCTTCCTGATGTCCTCCCTATTTCTTGGTTGGTGTCCCACAGTGTTGACCCTGTCGACTATTCTTTGCCATAGCTCCATCTTCCTGGCTATGGATGTGTACTGTAGCTGTGAGCCAAATAGCTGTGCTCTACCCTGATGATTTCCACGACCATGACCCTGAGCTCCTCCTCGGAGAAGCGGGGGCATGTCTTTGGCGTGACATGGGGTGTTGTGTGTGATGTGTGGGGTGGTGTATGTGTTGATGAGTGTGGTGAGTGTAGTGTTATGTGGTGTTTTGTGCGTGGATGTTGTGTGGGTGATGGTGTAGTGTGCCTCTGTGTGATGGGGTACTCTGTTCTGTGCTGTCTCTCTCTGGCCTTCGTCTCTAATTTGTGGTCGTAGGGGTTTGTGGGTGATGTGGGTGTGTGTTTTATATTGTGTGGGGGGTGTGGGGGTGTTGTTTGTATGTGTATCAGGTATCTGTATTTGTATTTGTCCAATGTGGCGGTGTTTTGGAGGTGTGTGTGTATTTTGAGCGCGACGGTGTGTACCGCCAATGGAATCCCGCGTTTGAAAGACCGCCGCGTGGTTTCGTGGGTCGTAATAGCATGGGCGTGTTTCTGTTGACGTGGAGGTGGAGGATTTGTTTCCGCATGTTTATCGCTGACCTTTGGTGTGGCGGTGTTGTGTGGGTGTCTGAATTTCGGCGGATTCCATGATGTGTGTCATAATAGCTGTGGCGGTCTACCGCGGCGGTGTCTTGGTGGTCTTCTGCACGGCGGTAAGCGGCTTTTACCACCGATGTTGTAATGAGGGCCTGTATGTTGGATTTTTATTGATTAATCTTGTTTTACACAGATAAATATTGCCTATTTTTCTGAAACTGGTGTAGTGGTCTTTGGTGATGTTTTCATTTATTACTGTATGTTATGTGCAAATGCTTCTCACATTCCTTCTGAGATAAGCCTGACTGCTTATGCCAAGCTACCAATGGGGGTGAGCAGGAGTTATCTGAAGTGTACCCACTTGCCAGGCTTAAACCTTCCCTTTTCTTACATGTCAGACACCCCTAAGGTAGGCCCTAGGTAGCCCCAAAGGCAGGTTGCAGTGCATGGTTAAGGTAGGACTTATAGTAATGTGTTTTATATGTCCTGACATTAAGAAAATGCTATATTTGTTTTCCACTTTTGCAAGACCTTTCCCTCTCATAGGTTAACATGGGGGCCACCTTTAAATCTGATTAAAGTGTAGATTCCCTTTGGGAGCGGATGGACATGTGGAGTTTGGAGTCTCCGAGCTCACAATTTAAGAATACATCTTTTAGTAAAGTTGATTTTAAGACTGTGTGTTTGAAAATGCCACTTTTAGAAAGTGAGCTTTTTCTTGCTTATACCATTTCTGTGACTCTGCCTGTTTGTGGATTCCCTGTCTGGGTCAGTTTGACAGTTGGGTTGGTTGCACCTCACACTAGACAGTGACACAAAGGGAGCTGGGGTGTAGCCTGCATATCCTGATGAGCCATCTGTGCTAGGAGGGAGGGGAGGAGTGGTCACTCACACCTGAAAGGGCTGGGCCTGCCATCACACAATACAGTCTCCAACCCCCTGGTGAGTGTCTGGGGCCTGGCCTGGGCAAGGCAGGATTTCACATTCAAAAGAGACTTTACTTCGAAGTAGGCCTACTTCAAAAGAGAAATTGGGTATAAGAAGGGCACCCAAAACCACAGACTTTAGAAACCTTTCTGGAATCAAGAGGAACCTCTGCCTGGAGAAGAGCTGAGGAGCTGAGGAAGAAGAGCTGCCCTGCCTGTAACTGTGCTTTGTGGAGCTATCCTGCAGTTGCTGCTTCTGCCAGAGTAAGAGGGCAAAGACTGGACTGTGTGTGCCTTCCATCTTGAGAAGAAATCTCCAAGGGCTTGATTTAGAGCTTGCCTAAGTATTAGTTTGATACTATCACATGACATAACAACCATGTAGACATTATGGTAGGTACATTGCCAATGCAAAACATAATTAACATCAAGTTAAGAGGCCCAGCTAGGGGTTGTGTTGTATTTACCTTTTTTCAGCATAACAACTATGTAGACAATATGGCTGGTGCATATTCAACACAAGAGTAACTAAATTAAGTTAAGGGACGTTGCCGGGGATTCATGGCTAATTTGTGTGAAGTTTTTCACATGATATACCAACCATGTAGACATCTTGGCAGGTGCTCAGATAATACGAGCATCATTAACATTAATTTAAGAGGCTTATCCAGGGACGCACAGCGAACTGTGTAACATTTATGTTTATTTATTATTTGTTGATATTATTTACATTTTAGCAGGGTTTGGAGCACCTCCTCTTAGAGATTTGTGAGTGTTCTCCATTTAGATATGACTGTTCACCATTCAAATTTGGTTTACAACGATAGACAAGGACGACTCGACAATAGCATGTCCTTTGTTTATCCTAATGTCCCTAGTTAGTTAAAACATTTTGTGGTATAGCATGTGGTTGATACGCCATAGCAGGATTACAACCAACACCGTGTGTGTCAATGTTCCAGCACAATTGTGGTGAGTGTATGAATTTCATGAGCACTGGCATGTATGTGCACGTTGAATCGTAAATATTTATGGTACCTAGGCTACACCAAGGGTATACATATTTACACAATTAACATGTGAGATTTAAATGCCAGGGTTCACGGATCACTCAGATAACAAGCAACTGGACGTTCAATCATGAATGAATGAATTAATCTTTATTGAACAGTTAATTAAAACCATTACAATGATGTGCAAAACATTATCAACATAAAATCAGGAAAAGATTTGT
Organism: Pleurodeles waltl; assembly: GCF_031143425.1. Classification (NCBI taxonomy): domain Eukaryota; kingdom Metazoa; phylum Chordata; class Amphibia; order Caudata; family Salamandridae; genus Pleurodeles; species Pleurodeles waltl. The sequence goes on along the minus strand of NC_090437.1, from coordinate 148,478,802 downwards.
TAACAAATAAAAATGAAACCATAACTAATAGACTTAATAAATACGGTTTAAAAGGGTAAAAATTATCCAAAACCTTGTTCTTTGTTTGTCCCCCTTCTGTCTCATTGTTCTCTTCATTTTCCTAAAAATTTCTTCTCAGCCTTCTTTACAATTTTCACCATATGTGAGTTTAGGATTGGATCACCTGGTTTTAGGCATGCTAATACTGCTTGTCTGCACGTCCTTATGCCATGTTGATTAAAAAGCGATTTTAGCAAGCATTTTTTCTCTTGCTCCAAGTCAGGGCACAGACATATAAGGTGAATCATATTTCTCTTCCCCTTATTACATAACATACAAATTAGGGCTCTCCTTCCCCCTGCATAATCTTTTTTATCACCAGGTAATTTTCCTAGTCGCATATACAAAAATTCCATTCTTAGAGCAGGTGACCAGCCTTCTTCGAAATAGGGCTGCTGTCGTAGACATCTATAGTCCTTTACTACCCACCAGGCGTGCGATCTTTTCAATAATATTTCTGTGTCCTTCACTAGAGATAGCATTTTTGTTTTGTTCTTTACTAGTCTTTTGAAACATGCTACAGTTAGGTTGCTCTCCCAGATTTCATGCAGCCCTAATTCATTTATTGCCTTATTTAGACAGAGCACAGCCAGATGCTCACTATTTGTTTGGAGTTCTTGCCACAAAACCTGACAGAGGTCATTCCTCTTATTGGTTTTTACTATGTGCCAAGTTTTCATGTAGGCCCCTTGCCTATCTACTGTCTGATTTATTAGCCCGAACTCCAATCGTATCTGTGCTGGTGAAGCATTTGGAGGTATGCAAAATAGCTGTCTATATGTTCTCATTATACTTGTATTTAAACATAGTGCATCGCGGCCTCGCAATGCAACAGTGCCATATGTTAAACTAGGCGCCAGTTTGGCTGATATCACCTTTAGTAATGGTAAGATGCTCGGGCCGTTCAAGGTTTTTTTTAGTTTTGAGAGCGCTATGCGCAGTATTAGACCTTTCCTATTTAACTCCTCCCTATATTGGGTAAAGCACCCCGTTCATCAAAACTCACTCCCAGGTAGCAGTAGGAATGGACTAATTTACTTGTTCTTCATTCATGAACCATCTATATTTTTTATTTATCCTTTGGCTACATTCCATTACCTTAGTCTTTTCTAGATTTTCTATCAAACCATTTTGCTTTAAATAATTTGCTAGCCCACCCATTAGTCTTTAAAGCCCGACTTGCGTTTGGCTTATCAGAACAACATCGTCTGCATATAGCAGATTAGATATCATCGTCTGGCCTAAACTCGGTGCATGTGAGTTTACTGCTTTTAGTTCTTGTGATAGATCTGCTAAAAATAAATTAAAAAGATAGGGTGCGAGGACACAGCCTTGCTTTAGTCCTTGAAAGGTATCTATTTTTCTTGACAAGACAGACCCGTCCCCTATCCGTATCCTCACCCAAGTGCCAGTATACAGGAGCTGTATAGCTTTAGGCAGACTGGATGGAATGCCCAGTTCTGTAAGCTTCCTCCATAATAAGTTTTGATTTACAGAGTCAAAGGCTGAGTTAAAATCAGGTATATTGGTAACTTCTTTTGAGTTTGTTTATCCATTAACAAGGATAATGCTAGTGTATTAGTTTCTGTTCCTACTCCTTGTGTGAATCCAGTTTGATTTAGTGGGACAATGTTTCTATCCATTGCCCATTCTCGTAGTTCACTTAGAAGTAGGCTAGCAAAATACTTTGCTTCTATAACTTGTAACGTAATTAGTCGGTAATTTTCTGGTGCATCTCTGTTACCTTTCTTGTAAACAGGGTTTATTATAGACCCCAGCCAGGAATCTGGTACTATCTGTAGTTGCAGGACACAGTTGTAAACTGTGGTTAGTACTGGTATCCATAAATCTGGGTTTGACAAATACAAAACTTGAGGAAGCCCATTTGGTCCTGGGGCACCGTCCTTCCTGGACTTTAATAATATTTTCCTCATTTGATTCTCCTGTACGGTGTCTGTAATGCTATCTTTGTTTTCTATGTCCCCATTCCTGATGCCTTCAATTTTTGACTTTTCCTCTCTAGGCCCTATTGCTGTTGATTTGAATATTTCATTTAAAAATTGTACCCATGTCTGTTCTGCTATATTAGAGTTTACGCTGGTCTTTGAGGCCGGTTTATTCCATTTACAGTTTTCCAGAACTGCCTTGCATTATTTTGTTTAGCCAAAAATAGTATCTTTGCCCAGAGCTCATCATTTCTTTCCCTTTTTTCTTCCCAGACCAGTCTTTGTAGACTCTTATTTTCTTAATTTTCCTTTGCAGTTTGTTCCTTTCTTTTCTTAAATTCTGAAAGGCTATATATAGCTTTGTTCTTCCCCAGGTCTCCTCCACTAATCTTCCTCGCGGACCCTTAAGGGGCTTATTTGCAACTCCCTTTTCTATTATACTATTAAGGAAGGTTCCCCCACTGTTTAACTTTATTGCCATATCCATTTGCTAGAGTTTTCTTTAGTAAAGTTTTGGCTAACTCCTTTACTTGGGCATTCACTTCATTAGACCATATTAACCTTCGATAATTTATTGTGGTGTCTACCCCCGCCCACATGGGTATCTGTTGGTGATGTTGTATTTGTGTTGTAAGCACTATTCTCTGTTGTCAATGATCGCTACTTGGTGTGTTTTTTTGTACTAAAGGATTTTATCCTTCCCCAGAGATTTAGCGTTACCAATGTGTAATCTATTATGGATCAAGCAGAGGGTGAGAAATAGGCCCACTCCGATGGGTTGTCTGATTGAAATGTCCCATTTAGGGTTCTCACCCCTAGGGACTCCAAGTCCTTTATTAAGGAGTTTACCCTTTTATCATATGTTCTTCTCAAGGGATCCCTATTCCTTTGAGGGGGAATTGACCATACATAATCTTGCTGGATTACTTGTTCTTCACGCTCCGAAATGTGCATATAGTCCATATTGAAGTCTCCCGTTAATATTATGTCTGGTACATTCAGTTCCTGTAATACGCCCATTATAACCTCACGTATGTCATAAGCTATAGTGGACTTCATTTTTTCATTTGGGGGAATATACACATTCATTATATATAAGGGAGTGTTTGTATCTTCTATCCAATTATTCAGTTTTAGTACCAGGATGTTATTATTTGCTATAGGTACTTGGACTGCTTCCATTCTGAGAGCTATTTCTATAAAAATTGCTAAGCCTCCTTTTGGTCTGCCCGGTTCGTTTATTTTTATTGCTGGTGTATAATAGCCTACATACCCTACTACATCAAAAGGTTCGGTCGCCCATGTTTCCTGGAGGCATATTATTTGACTACCTTTCAGCATTACAGCTATATCTTTCTTCTGGGACTCAGTTTGTGATCCGTTTATGTTCCATGAGCTAATGTCTAAAACGTCATGCCATCTATTTGCCTTATTATACCCATTAGTTCATGTCCTTCACTTTCCATATTCCATTCTGTGTTTACTATTATTGATCTTTCCTTACCCTCTATGATATATGCTTCTTGACTCTCCTCAAGCCTTTCTGTCCTTCCTTTTGCATCTCTAAGAACTGAGTATGATTGGCTTCCCCCGTTCTTCGATCTTACTGTCATAAACGGTTCTGGATACATGTCTTTTGAGGGTAATGATACTTGTATTCCCCAGTCTGCAAATGTACCCTTTTCTCTCATCACTGCTTGGGCCAGTGAGCTATTTTGAAATGAGGCCATAGTGGCTTCCTGCACACTCCCCTCTGTGAGATTCAGAAATTCAATTGCCACTATATCGTACGATGTTATCCTTGTCAGTGATGCAATTGCATGCAGTAAATTTAATATATTACCCTTATTCAAAATGTCATGTGCACCTCTAGACTTATATGTAGATATAAAAATTAGTTTATCTGAAACGTTTGAGCTTTCTATGTTAGTATTCTGGTCTTCCCTTCCCTTTGAACTTCTCCCTGGACCATCTTTCCCAAGTCCTTTTTCCCATTTCCTGCTTCCTTCCTCTTCATAATCCGGTACATCATGTCTTTTCCAATTATACTTTGCACTTTTAATGCATACTCATTTATGCCCGAATGTTGCTTATTCCTGTCCCTATTATTCCTCTCGCTGTTTACCTGTTGAGGTTGGTAGTTGGTTCCTTTACTTCCTGTGATTCCCATATTTTTAGGATTTTCGATTGGCTGCTGCTTTTGAGGGTTCAGTTCAGAAATTATATTCTCCCCTTCACTTGAGGGAATTGTATTGAGAGACTTCTCTGCTTTCATTGTATTTCTTGCAAGAGTAGCTCCCCTAGTTGATTTTACATCTACTATCTCTCCAGCATTATCCTCATTTTCCTTCTTGTGCTTTTGAAGATTGGAAAAGATTTAGGTGGTCATTACAACCCTGGCAGTCGGAAAAAAAGATGGAATTACGACCGTGGCGGAAACCGCCAACAAAGACAGCCACTTTAACACTCGACCGCCACGGCGGTACAAACAAACAGCACGGCAGTCACCGCCAACAGACAGGCGGGAGACAATGTACCGCCCACAGTATCACAACCTACCAATCAACCACCTTTTCTGGGGCGGATTAACCGTGAACAAAAACATGGGTGAAACAAGACTCCGAAGGGAAAACGCTCACCTCTGCACACCCCACGAGGAAACAGGACGCCATGGAACCAGAGCTCCACATTTTACCAGCCTTCATCTTCTTGCTCCTCTACCAGGAGCACGAACGCTGGCGGCGAAGACCACGGTGAGTACTGCACCTACGACACAGGGGAGGGGGGAGGGAAAAAACAGTGACACACACACACACAACACGCAACACCCCCACTCCACTCTCCCTGCCCTGCTGCCTGGTGCACTCCAGAATCTGGTGACTACTGGCACCACTCGTCCCGGAGATGTTGTGGCTGAGGTGCTAGGTTGGGACCTGGAGAGTCGGGCCCTAGGATACTGGCGGGGTTGGGGAGGTAAGGGAAAGAGGTCAAGGGTGGCCAGGAAAAGTTTCTTAGGAACACTGGGACAGGTAGCTGGAGGTGGTTTGGGAGTGGAAGAAGAGGTTGTGGTTGTAGGAGGTGTACGTTTGTTGACTTTGGGTGAAGGTTCATGCGCTGGAGGCTGTCGTGAGGTGGATGGCTGTTGGGTGGGTGTGTGCCTGCGTTTGTGTACCTTGGGAGGTGGCGTCATAGACACACTGGGAGAGGACACAGGGGATGTGTGAATGGTAGTGGGGGTGGTGACTGCACGTGAGCGGGGTGTGGTGGTGGGTGTGCTGGTAATGGACGTAGTGGCTGTAGATGTAGTGCATGCAGGTGTGAGTGGAGACGAGACAGGGAGTGGGGAGACGAGGAGGAGGGGGACACAGTGGAAGCAGTGGATGTTGGTATGCCTGCCTGTGTGTGATCCTTGCGTGAGTGCCTGTGGGATGTGTGGTGCTTATGTTTGCCTGAGCTTCCCTTGTGTGTTGAGATGTGTGCATGCTGGTCTGATGGTGTGCTCGGGGTAGGCTGAGGCACAGGGGATTGGGTCTGGGTGGAGGAAGTTGGAGGGGGGAGGCTAGAGATAGGGACAATGGCTGCCATCAGTGCTGAGGCCAGAGTCGGAAAAGCTCGCTGAAGGGCTGCCTGACCAGAATGAATGGCCTCTAGGAATGCATTGGTTTGTTGCAACTGTCTCTCTACACCCTGGATGGCATTCAAAATTGTAGACTGCCCAACAGTGAGGGACCTGTGGATGTCAATGGCCTCCTCACTGAGGGCAGCAGGGGTGACTGGGGCAGGGGCTGAGGTGCCTGGGGCGAAGGAGATGCCCACCCTCCTGGGTGAGCGGGCACGGGGCAAAGGCTGAGGGGCTGCTGGGAGGGCGCTGCTGGAGGGGGGGTGGCAGCTGTACCTGTAGATGCGGGGAGCACAGATGTTACCACAACCACAAGGGAGCTCCCATCAAAGGAGGAGTCCGTACCGCTGGTGTCAGCTCCTGTCCCCGCCGTGGAGCTCCTCTCACCCTCCGTCCCACTGGTGAAATCAGAGTCCATAGGGTCCCCTCCAGGGCCATGTGGGATGCAGCTCCCTCCTACTCCAGTGCCACTGCTCCTCCGCCTGTTGATGCTAATGCACACATGTACAGGGAGACCACAAAAGGGGGGGGGAGACCGAAGAAAGACAAGTTGAGTCCTGAACATCAGGGGGGTCATGGTGCGACGGGCACCCCTCCCACATTGGGAGGCCATCCCCAGCTGGGCCTCCGCCGTCTTCTTGCTCCAGCAGCGAATATCCTCCCATCTTTTACGGCAGTGGGTGCTCCGTCTGTGATAGACCCCCAGGGTCCGGACGTCCTTGGCGATGGCACGCCATAATCCCTTCTTTTGGTGGGTACTGACCTACAGAGGCGATACAGATATCCTTCTTCTAGTGAGCGCTGACCTACAGGAATTGTACAGGGGAAAAAAAAAAGTTATTAACAACTGCACTGTCACAGTCATTGGCCCGCATCCCTACCCTTGACATGTGGCACATGCACTCACCGTCGTTTCATGCACGCCTCATTCTCCCCCCCAATCTTTCATCCACCACACTCCACACAGGCATTGCCCATACAGCATGCTCCCAGTGTACTTACCTGTTTGTCTGGAGGACCGTAGAGTAGCGTGTACTGGGGGAGGACCCCATCAACGAGTTTCTCCAACTCCTCCGTGGTGAAAGCAGGGGCCCTTTCCCCAGAGGCACGAGCCATTGTCTCTTCTAGACTGAGGTCACAGCAGCACTTGCAGTGTAGGTCCTCTCCTGTGGAAGATGAGGTATCGAGTGATTGAACAGATAGAAAATGGCGGTCACGTCCGCGGCGGTGCGTACCGTCACCGCCGGCGTACATCGTCATTGGCTCCTGTGACCCATAGGGTCCAATGTTAACCAATGCAGAATTGCGCCGCAGTGTTTGACTGCCTACCACGACGGTGTACAACGCCAGCGTAGTTACCTCATATCCCATTGTCCCACTTTACAGGTTAGGCAGCCGCCATTTTAGGGGCCCACATGGCTTGATTTATAACTGCGTCACACATACCTAGGCCTTGGCTCAACACTCATACAGGCAAAATTCAGGTTATGAATGGTTTTCTGAGTAAGCTGTGTTTACGTACCTCTGAGTTGGTTGACTCTGTGCTCGCTGTTGTCCTTCATAGGCACTGTCCGCTGGGACATGTGAGGAGATGGCGGCATCCTCCGGTGTGCAGACCGCTGGTGGACCTGTCGACAATGGAGGAAAGACATGTAATCATCATCTACAGGCTTGATCGTGCCACAATCCTGGAACGGTGTGCCCAGTTGGAGCCAGACCTGATGTCAGCTATCCGCCATCCCACAGGAATCCCCCCTCAAGTGCAGGTGCTGTCAGTACTCCATTTCCTTGCAAGTGGGTAATTTCAAACTACAGTGGCCATAGCATCAGGGATGTCCCAGCCTAAGTTTTCCAACGTGTTGTCCAGAGTTTTGTCTGCCCTGCTGAAACACATGCGGAGCTACATCGTGTTCCCTCAGGTGGAGGATTTGCCTGCAGTGAAAGGTGACGTCTATGCCCTTGGACATATCCCCAACATCATAGGTGCCATTGATGGGACACATGTGGCCTTGTTCCACCCCGAAGGAGTGAACGGGTGTACAGAGACGGGAAGAGTTACCATTCGATGAATGTGCAGATGGTGTGTTTGGCCGACCAGTACATCTCTCATGTTACTGCCAAATTCCCTGGCTCAGTGCATGACGCTTACATCCTGTGGAATAGCAGCATCCCTTATGTGATGGGGCAACTCCAGAGGCACTGTGTGTGGCTATTAGGTGAGCACCTGGAACAAAATCATTGGGTATAGTTGTCTGGGGATATCCCTACAGGTTATTGTGTGTCTAACAGTAGTCCCTCGCCATTTACAGGTGACTCTGGTTACCCCAACCTGTCATGTCTACTGACCCCAGTGAGGAATCCCAGGACAAGGGCAGAGGAACGCTACAATGAGGCCCATGGGCAAACTAGGAGGATTATAGAGCGGACCTTCGGCCTCCTGAAGGCCAGGTTCAGGTGCCTCCTTATGACAGGTGGTTCCCTATTCTACTCACCAAAGAAGGTGTGCCAGATCATCGTGGCCTGCTGTATGCTTCACAACTTAGCTTTGCAAAGACAGGTGCCTTTTCTGCAGTAGGATGGTTAAGATGGAGGTGTTGTGGCAGCTGTGGAGCCTGTGGACAGCGAAGACGAGGAAGCAGAAGAAGAGGACATCGACAACAGGAACACAGTGATCCTGCAATACTTCCAGTGAGACACAGGTAAGAATACACACCTGCCTACTACATGTACTTTAACACTACTACCTCTCTACTGTCTGTCCTTTTCACCCAGTGTATGGTCACTGAGTTGTCACTTTCCCTTACGATTTCACAGATGTGGGTCCCACTGTGTGACATCTGCTTTGTTTCCTCATGGTCTATAGCTGTGTGACATAGGTATGTTGACATTACAATTGAAAGAGTATTTTGTCACTGTAATTGTTAATACAACATTTGGAAATCACAGACAGACTCCAGATTGTTTTGTGCTTTAAGGGTGTTAATTTAAGTGCTAAATAGTGGAGGGGGTTGTAAAATGGTGAGGGGTGATGGTGGAGGAATGTCCATGGCAGAGTCCAGTCTATTGGTCTCACAGGTGCATTGTCCAAAGGGGCATAGGAAGTGGAGCTGGGGCAGTTTGAGGATGGACATGGTGACAAGGTGGGACAAAAGGATGACATTCAGGGCGGTCTAATTTCTTGGCGGGGGTCTTGGCATTGTTCTCTGTCTTTGTCCTGGATCTCAGGGACCATTTGCGGGGTAGTTCTCCCTCTGCAGGGGGTGGGGTGCTGGTATCGTGGTCTTGTAGTGGTGCCTCCTGTCCACTAGCGCAGTCGGAGGTGGTGGGCAGTTCATCGTCCATCCTAGTGTCAGGGGCCCCTTGTTGTGCCACAGTGTCCCTCCTGGTGTTGAGGACTTCCTTCAGCACCCCTACGATGGGGCCCAAGGTGGAATTGATGGATCTGAGTTCCTCCCTGAAGCCCAAATACTGTTCCTCCTGCAGCCGCTGGGTCTCCTGAAACTTGGCCAGTACCATTGCCATCATCTCCTGGGAATGGTGGTAGACTCCCATGATGTTGGAGAGGGCCTCGTGGAGAGTGGGTTCCCTGGGCCTGTCCTCCCCCTGTCGCACAGCAGCCCTCCCAGTTTCCCTGTTTCCCTGGGCCTCTGTCCCCTGGACCATGTGCCCACTGCCCCCAGGTCCCTGTTGTTGTTGGGGTGGTGGGTTAGCCTGGGTTCCCTGTAGTTGTGGACACACTGCTGATTGACATGTCCTGGGGACAGAGGTATGGGCCCGCTGGGTGGGTGCTGTGCTGGTGTTTCCAGAGGGGGGAAGCTCTGTAGTGGCCTGTGACTGCATCAGGGGAACCAACTGTCCCGAGGTCCCAGATGGGTCGGGCTGGTCATCTAGATCCAGTTGGACCGAGCTGCTGTCATCACTGTGGACCTCTTCTGTTGGTAGTGTGGACATATCTGGACCCTCCTGTGCGGTGATGTCGGGTGGGGGTCCTGCAGGGGTATAAAAGCATGATTATTGCATCTGTGTGTGCCATGGTGTGCAATGGGTGGGTGACCGTGTACCCCAGTGCTTGCATTCCTGTGTGGGACCTTGTGTGAATATGGTTTAGGGGGGTGTATGGGTATGTGCAGCGGCCATGTTTTGGTGATGGGTGTCCATGCTTTGTTGTTGCATGAAGCGCTTGGTGTTGAGATGTGTGGTTTGTGATATTGGGACATTTGTGAGGAGTTGGAGTGATGGGGATGAGGGCGAAGGTGTGAGTATGTGATGGCATGCAGGTAGGGTGGGGGATATAGTAGTAAAGAATTGCCTTACCAGAGTCCATTCCTTCATCACCTCTTGTGAGGGCTTCAGGATGCAGAATAGCCAAGACTTGCTCCTCCCATGTTGTTAGCTGTGGGGGAGGAGGTGGGGGTCCGCCGCCAGTCCTCTGACCGCAAGGTGGTGTCTTGATACCACGGAACGCACCTTCCCCCGTAGGTCGTTCACCTCTTCCTGATGTCATCCCTGTTTCTTGGGTGCTGTCCCACTGCGTTGACCCTGTCCACTATTCTTCACCATCGCTCCATCTTCCTAGCTATGGAGGTGTGCTGCACCTGTGATCCGAATAGCTGTGGCTCTACTCATACGATTTCCTCCACCATGACCCTGAGCTCCTCCTCAGAGAACCTGGGGTGTCTTTGCCATGCCATGGGGTGGTGTGGGTGATGTGTGGGGTTTTGTGTGTTGTGATGTGTGGGGTGATATTTAGTGGTGTGTTGTGTGAGGTGTGTGGAAGTTATGGGGGTGATGGTATTGTGTGCCTGTGGATGCTTGGTTGTAGTTTGTAGTGTCTCTCTCTGGCCTTCTTTCGGGATTTTGGTCAGAGGGGTTTGTGGGTGATGTGGGTGTGTGTTTTATATTGTATTGGGTGTGTGAGAGTGGTGTGTGTATGTGTATCAGATGTGTGTATTTGTAATTGTCCAATGTGGTAGTGTTTTGTAAGAGTGTGTGTATTTTGAGCACGGTGGTGTGTACCACCAATGGAATACTGCGGTTGAACGACCGCCGCGTGGATTCGTGAGTCATGATAGTGTGGGTGTATTTCTGTTGGCGTGACGGTGGAGGTTTCTTTTCGGCAGTTTATAACTGACCTTTGGTGTGGCGGACTTGTGTGGGTGTCTAAATTTTGGCGGAATCCGAGCTGTGGGTCATAATGACCGTGGCGGAATTCCGCTGCTACGGCGGTGTGTTGGTGTTCTTCTGCACAACGGTAAACGACTTTTGCCGCCAATGTTGTAATGAGGGCCTTAATTTGTTCTCTTGCCTGTGGTACTGTTTCTAATATTGTCTCATAGGTATTTTCTGTCTTTTGCCTCACGATTAGGAGTTCTAATTTTGCTGAGCTTATTTGTTGCTTTCCTCTTGCTTTATGCAATATCTTTCTCTGTTTTTTTGTTGTCCCCCCTGCCCGTGCCTGTTTTTTTCCTTGTTGCTTGAGTACCGTGAGTTTTCCCAGATTTTCTGCCTCGTTGTTTTGTTTGTTGATCTCCTTTATTCCTATAATGTCCTGTTTAACTCCTACGTTGGGATTTCCTGGGGAGTCATCTTTGTCACCTCTTGTTGCTTCATTAACTTCCATTTTTATTTCATAATCTTTCCTCCTTGGATAATAACACCTGTCTCTTTCGTTCTCTATTTTTCTGTGCCCTATAAGATTATTCTTTTTTATATCGTCTATAATGGTACTTAGCACTTCAGGGATTTGTTTCAGTTTTTCCACTATTGGGGCACACGCACATTCTATATTTGTTGTTTCTGCCCAGGCTTGTGCTCGAATAATCAAATTATTCAGATCCACCAATTTCTGGTCAATACCTGATATTGAAGTTGCTATTATGTTTAATAGATCTATCTGGACATCCATTTTATTTGACTGATATTTCAGGCCCTCAAGTGTCAATTGTGATGTTTTAAAAAACACTTCCCATATGTCTACTGTCTTACTTTTTTAGTCTGTTGAATTTTCTTGGCTAACGTGTGTGGCCTGCGTATCTTTTCGAAACTTTGCCTGCGTATTATTATATTTTTCTCTTTTGTTTTGTCACCCTTTATTTTCCTTTCAATTGTTTCAGTATGATCCTTTCCCTCTGATTTTAACACTAGTCCCTTTGTTTCCCCTATTTTATTCTCAGCCACTTCCACAATCAGTTCTATAGGCCCTGGCTGTCCATTTCTCGGAAGGGCAGTTTTATTCTCCCTTTTGTCGTTTTGCTGGAAAGGTGACTGTGGCAAAATTCATAAAAGATCTGTGTCGCTTATTGACCCCAACCCTAGCACTGCACTATCTTCTGTTTTCTCCTTGTTTTCATGTTCTTGCTTACTTGCAGGTTCCATGAAATCCTGGGCCGATCAAGCAACAATCACACTATCACACTTCAGAGCAGCACATTAAGCACCTGCAAGCTGCACCCAGTTGTTTTCTGAACTGCTTCCGCAGTACTCCATTTTACTTAACAAATCCACTTGTTTGATAGTCAGTTGATTGTATAGTTTTTATGGTCGGTTGTGCACTGAGTCTGAAAAAAAAATGATAGCGTGATACAGGGGCACAGGGGTGTAGGAGGCGACAGCAGTGGCACTTGTGCAAGGTCAGTTTGTGTCTTATCCCCTAGTAGACCTAGTAGACCCCCCACCTACTCTCTACTCTCTCCTCCTTCCCCCCCTCACCTCCTTGTATTGGTCAGTGCTAGTCAGTGCTGCCGTAGTCCTCCTTGCTTCTGCTTGCTCCTTGCAGTATAGCAGCAGTATGAATAGTGGTCGCAAAATGCAAGCGCAGTTTCCTTTAGCCCATTAGGGTTACCAACATTCTTGTCGCTCTCTCCTTAATTCCTTTGCTGATTCCTGGTTCCTAATTACTTGCTTGCCTGGATCTGGCTGATATCTTAATTGTGTGCTTATTTATTTATTTCTGTGCTTCTGTGCACTATGTTGCACTATGTCTCACCTCTCATGCATCAGGCTCCGTCCGCCTGTTTGTCTGTCGAACACCCCGCCTCAAGAGATGACAGGGTCCACTGGCGGGGTCCGCTGGTGACTGGCGGCTTGTGATTTGTGCCTCTAGGCACGAGGACAAAACTTCACCACAAGCTGCGAAAAACTGAGGCAGCTAACTCCTGCCCCCTGCGTCCTGCTTGTGCCTGGTGGGCTGAGCTTGCGCCTGGTACCAGGCACCTTATGATAGTCCTCCTTCTGGCCACTTTGCCTCCCCGCAAGCCGCACATGCGATCAGGCTGCTTCCTCCGGGGGTCCACAAAGGGGGTTGCAACTGTTTGCAGTAAACTAGGACTCTGGCGGTTCTATTCCCCTGGCGGCAGGCTCTGGCGGCCTTTGGTGGCTCAGGCGGGCAGGCGGAAATATGTCTCTCCACGGCTCCTCTGGACACGGACTAGGTTTGGGGCTGCCCTACTGTTGGCTGCTGACAGTTACCTCCGCTGCCCAGCCACTTAGGGTCAAACAGCCGCAGCCCCCTCAACTCTCTGTAGGGTGGCTCTCTGACGTGCCGCTCTGTGCTCCACACTCTGAACCATAACCAGAATACAGGATGTGGAGAGGACGTCCAATCAGTACCACCGTAAGAATTTCAAGAGTTCACTATCTTTATGCTTGTCACCGCCATTGAAGCATTTTGCTCGAGATGGTATATAGTTTTCACTTGCACTAAAGACTCTGGTTTACCTGCATATCAGCATGGGATCTAACATCATCAGATACTAATTATTTTGACACTATTCAAACTTGATGTTTGTGTAACGTCATTTACAAGTTTATCATGTTCCCGTTTGAGCACCATTCTCAAAATCTAACTATCACTCACATACGTTCTTCTTGATTGCTTTAACTGCACAACCTTTGTGTGGCAATGAATGAATAAAACTGACCAGGAAGCACATGGTCACAGGTTGCAGTTCGTTTCCTATTCACCATACCAGAAAGCAGAATAAGACCAGTTAATATCGGGTTTTCACCATGTTGAAGGAAGAATAGTGATTATTTCAGTATTGCATTTCCAGACCCCTTCACTCAGACTGTGCATTATGTATTTATTTGTAGGATGATTTCCCCTGAAGAGAAGGTATGGCCTGGAATGTTTTGGGACGGTTGAATGTGTTTTCATGTTTTCATGTACATAGGACGAACAACCCAACAGAGATACAAGGATGTGTATTTATGTTGTACACCATAAATAAAAGAGATATGTATTTATATATATATATATATATATATATATATATATATATATATATATATATATATATATATATATATATACATATGCAGGCTCTGATCTGCGGCATGATGTGCTTTAGTGAAAATGATTTGGTGATGTCTTTGTGCTGTGCAGGGTTTTCCCTTTTGCAGTGAATCACCAGGCTCTGGTCTAGTTCGCCACTTGTTTTGTTTCCCCCAGATGCAGTTCTGTTGCATCCTCCAGCCAGGCATGGCCAGAGGCTATAAATAAATGGCTGTTACTGTGGGGAATATCAAAAATGGCTAGCCATGGCTACAATACCCAGAGGGCCACCACACTGGCAATGAGGGTCCTCTGCCCACATGCCTTACTGCTGTTACAATAGCAGTTTTGTATTTGACTGAGCCCACCAGCTGAGATGCAATCAGCGCACCATGTTCACGATGCCCGCTGCCCCGCAAGACCTCATGAAGTCTGTGATCCTGCCTGATGCTCGGTGGGCCCACTTGCTGATCCAGCTTGCTCCAGCTTTTGCGGCCATCCTTGGTTCCTGTGTTCTGTGGTGGTTGAGCCACCACTGGCAGTCTGTTGGCTTCTTCCAGTCTTCTCCACGTTCTCAGGGGTCTGATGCCATGCTCAGGAGGGCAGCCCCGGCCTCCAGGGTCTACAGAGAGTGCTGTTTGCATTGTGCATGTGCGTAGAACGGGCCCCATTCGCCTTGCCTGATCTTCTGGCAGAGGATTCCTGTAGGATTACCACACACCTGAAAACCTAGACCAAAGAAAGGAACAGGGAGCCCAATAGGAGAGCTGCACAAATAAGTGGTTTACAGACAAGTGAATAGTCTGGCTGCGCCCCACACTTGTAGATTTTCTGACTTTGCTACGCCCAGAGTATTTCAACGATTGTGCACTCCCTGACTGCGTGCTGCTGCAGTGCTCATGACTGAAGCCTGCTACAGCCAGACGTTTCTGGATGCTTTAGCACTTTTCAGCATAACAACACACCCCTGCTGTGTCCCAGGTGGGGAGAAGCAGTCAGTCTCCACCTGGCAGTGGAAGGAAAAGAGGAGTTCCTATGAAATCACAAACAGTCTGCCTCCACAGTGTACAGTGAGCAGCCTGAGGTACCTGAGTCCATTTTGCTGATCAGCCATGTGCGTGTCCTA
Source organism: Pleurodeles waltl (assembly GCF_031143425.1). Lineage (NCBI taxonomy): Eukaryota > Metazoa > Chordata > Amphibia > Caudata > Salamandridae > Pleurodeles > Pleurodeles waltl. The sequence continues at coordinate 148,463,779 of NC_090437.1, read as the reverse complement.
TGCCACACCTAACATCCCAGATGATCAACCAGTGGCAAAAACCCCTGTGCATTTTCCAGAACAGCACACCATGGTACAGGTGTTACCACCAGTTAGTGAGCTAGCTGACCTCACACCAGCCTCACTACGATGAAAGCTGATGGATTGGGAGGCTAGAAAATTACTTCATCGTCATTCGAGAACAAGATAGGGCCCTCAAGAGGTCAAAAATATTACATTTTGGTGGAGACAAGATATACAAACTTTTCAGGTACCTTCCCAACACTGGTGCAATAGATGACTATGACACAGCCGTGAGAGTGCTCAATGCTCATGTTGACCTGCATTTAAACCCAGACTTTGAGTGGCTCAAACTCCTCCAGGTGGAGAACCGATAGACCAGTTCTAATCTCTGCTTGGAGAGGTAGCCAGCACGTGCACAGAGGACGACGATCCCAAAGAAATAAGAGCACAGATCATTTGGGGCTGTTCAAACAAGACAGTCAGAAGCCTCATCTTGAGGCAGTCGAAAATTTGCCTGAAAAAATCCTCAGAATGGCAAGGTCACACGATCTTTCGATGGCCAGTGCAACTGAGACGGGTGCGGCCATAACATAACAAGTCCTGGAAAAGGGCCCTACCATAAAGACAGAAGGTGCTGGTGGAATACAAAAACATTATACAAAAGGTAGACCCAAGACACAACCCCCAGTGAGACAAAGGCCATGCTGCATGTACTTTGGACAAGAGGATCATGCCCCCAATGGCTGCCCTGCACAAAGAAAACTGTGCTCGAACTGTGGCAAAATTAATAATTGTGCCACCAATTGCCGAGGAGGTGCCAGGGGAAGAGGAGCGAGAGGAAGGTGCACAATCACCAGAATGGTAAAACGACTAACATTGGAAGACCCCGTGCAACCAGAAGGAAATCAACAAGCATCGAGATGGAAGTATGCCTCCAAGGACTCATCACCTAAAGAGGAAGAGGTCTTCCTCATTTGCTTGAAGAAACATGGAAGACCTCAACCGACCTGTGTCGTCGAGATTACAGGGTTCCAGATGGAAGCGCTTATGAAGACCGGCACCTCAGTCAGTGTGATAGGTGTCCAGCAAAATCGTGTCCTCTAATAGTGCCATCCAACTCGAAGATCTTTACATATGGGAGCCACACGCCTCTGCCACTGAAAGGGTGCATGACTGTAAACATCAGATTTGACAACAAGGAAATACACTTTTTTTCACATTGTGGATAAGGAAGCAGATACTCTGCTATGCAGTCATTTGGCTGAGGATTTGGGGTTGGTGTCATTCGCACACAGTGTGAGGGCGCTTTAAACAGATGAACTTCTACAATAATTCCTGGAATTATTCACAGGCTTAGGGTGCCTGAAGACTCCACCCACCTGGCTACATATCGCATCCCTTTTCACCTCCGTCCACTGGTGGAGCAGGAACTAGACAAATTGGAGAACCAAGGAATGATAGAAAAAGTATCTGGACCCACACCCTGGGTGTCCCCCGTGGTAACTGTGGGAAAGCCAAAACTGCCAGGGAAGACATGATTGTGTATTGACATGTCTCTCCACAACCAGCTATTAAGTGGGAGAGACACACAGCGCCAACAACAAATTAAATAATTGCTGATCTGAATGGATCCAGATGGTTTTCCAAATTAGACTTAAGTGCTGGGTATCATCAGCTATGCCCGGCTGAAGAGAGTAGATATATCACCACGTTTTCTTCACATATAGGGCTATGACGGTACAAGTGACTGAGTTTTGGCATCTCTTCTGCAGCCAAAGTTTTCCAAGATGCCTTTCAGGAAACTCTCTCAAGAGTACAAGGTGTTATGAATGTGAATTATGACATTCTCATTCATTCCACAACTGCTGAGGGACATCACTGGCATCTTCGAGCTATGCTCAAATGCCTGGCCTCACTCTCCACAAAGATAAAAGTTCCTTTTTCCAAACATCTTTTGAGTTTTTAGCTACATTTTCAGGAAGGAGTGCATTTTGACACACAAAATCCCAGGAAATCAAGCAAGCTCCAGCGCCAAGGACTGTAACTGAGGTGCACAGTTTTCTGGGAACAGCCACCTATTGTGGTCGGTTCATACCAAAACTGGCTACCATGCCAGTGCCACTCTGATCCCTCACCAAGGGGGATGCACCCTGGCTGTGGGGCCAAAGTCGGGAAGGGGAATTCTAAGCACTCAGGGAAGCACTATAGATTAAAACAACAATGGTTTACTTTGACCCTAAGAAAAAGACAGAGCTGATAATAGATGCCAGCCCGGTGGGTCTTGAAGCTGTCCTCACACAAGAGGTCGAGCCTGGCCATTGGGCCCCACTGGCAGTTTCAAGCAAGGCTCTTACACAGGCTGAAAAGCCCTTAGCACAGATTGAGTTGGAAGCCCTGGCCATAAAGTGGGCCTGTGGACAGTTCCACCTTTACCTTTGTGGAAGGCTATTCAGAATGGTCACAGACCACCAACCAACTTGTCTCTTTGTTCAAGGACATGACACCTCACCCCCCCCACACATAGAACGATGGGCCATTCAACTGCAACATTACAGCGTGGGGGTAATTTACGTCCATAGTGCCAAGAACCTTGTGCATTTCTTTTCCCGGAACCCCCACACCAAGCGGGGAGTGACACTCATGAAACGGTGAATGCATAAGTGCAAGTGCTAGTCAATGGTGCCTTCCCCAAGACGCTTGATCTAAAGGATATTGCTGAGGAAATGGCAGATAATGCATGTGTTAACAAAAGTGAAGAAGACCCTTTCTGGACAATCCTGAGAAGGGTTCCTCAGGGATGCTAATGACTTTACAGGAACCAACAAGAAAAGGATGATTAATCGATGGAGAGTCCGCAATGAGCTTAGCACGCCCCAAGAAGGTCTCATACGGAGAGGTTGCCAGTTGGTAATGCCAGCCAGCCTCCAACACCGGGTGACCAGACTAGATCTTGGAGGACAACAGGGCATGGCGAAGAAGAAGTTGCGCATGCATGACAAGTTACGGTTTCCCCACCCTGAAGACGTGGTTGATGACTGCCAACTGACAAGTACACAGGAAGCTCCAGCGCCTATCATAACTGAGGAACCATGTAATACGCTCTGGTCAAAAGTTAGCCTGGACTTCAGGAGTTTTCCAGCTGGGAGGATCACCGTGTTTCTGATACTCAAAGTACCCGATTTTGGAAATAATTGACTCCATTGCTTTCACCAATGTGGCATCTGTATTGGAAAAAATCTTTGTGATGTTTGGGTTCCCCAAAGAAATTAAGACTGACAATGGGCCACCATTTAATGGAATAGAGTTCAAAGATCTACTGGAACAACTAGGAATAAAGCATCAACGCATCACCCCATAGTGGCCGCAGGCAAATGGTGAAGTTGAGCACTTTATGCACACTTTGAATAAGGCCCTCTGAATTGCTAGGCTGGAGGCTGTTGACCTTGAACTGAATTTGCAACAGTTCTTGAGAGAGTACCAAGAAACACCACACTGTACCATACAGCGACCCCCTTGGTCGCTCATGTTGAACGGAGTGGTGCGTGACACTATACCCATTTGTCCCGGGTGATCGCCTCTGTCCTACAATCCTGAAGCGCTGACAACGGTGAGGCAGGCCAGGAAGACACCCACCGTTCTCATCATCTGCAATATCATCTACTGCCAAATCGACAACCAAGCCGCAGCTCCAAGACTTTGTGTGTCATATGGCTAAATGATCATTTTTGAAAAACAAGTTGGGGAGGGATGTAGTGAGCCACCAGGCTCCAATCTAGCTGACCACTGGTTTTGTTTCCCCCAAATGCATTTTCGTTACCTCCTCAGGCCAGGTGTGGGTAGAAGCTAGAAATACATGGGTGAAGATTGCACAAGGTCTTCCACCCAGCGACTTCTATGAATGAATATGTCTCAGTTTCTTTTGGTGGGCCGTTACTGTGGAGAGTATCGGAAATAGCTGGCTGTGGCCTGATATCCTCTGGGCCACCACACCTTCTATGTGCAGGCAGGGATTCTGCTCTCTTACACTATGTGATCCTAGGGTCTGCTCTTCTCTGTAAGTGAAATCACTTTCTCTTTTTCTTATGCATGATGTTGTTTCATACTGTTAACCCTCTCTACCCGTTCAAGAACGCCCACTGCACAGAGCAGAATAATTATTTTCAACCCTGTTTAGGCTTGCTCCTTAGTGTTTAGTGTCGGAGTTAAGAGGGGTCGATAGTTGGTCGTCATAATGACCAGAGGCGAGCCAGAGATTTGCAGATTCTGTTTTCAAATTTGAAACTCCGGAAAGTACTAGAAGTAGGCATAAACCCCTGGCTTCTTCTGAAGGTGCTTGCGTGAATTTGCCCAAGACCTGTTTGACCAGATGTATTTTTGTATTACAAAGTGTCACTAGATATTTGAAGGGATAAATTCACAATACCTATACTTGTAAACTTGTGCAGTTTACTTTTGTTAGGCTACCATGTTATTTCTAGAGGTTTTTTTTTTTAAATAAATATCATTATAGTCTGCATTGCACAGATGTACAGATCATGATTGCCAGTCGGATCAGTCCATACGTAGTAAAGTTTGGAGTGATGTCTCGCAGGGGTCAGGGAGCCACAAAATTGTGTCTATTGAACCCAGAGTCAGACTATTGCGACTGCTTGTTCATAATATATTTATTGTTAGCTAGTAAAACATTATAATAGAAAATAATGTAGTTATCCCGTGAAATCACATCTATTCAGACTTCTACCCACAACTAAGTACCCATCCATACATCCACAACCATCTCTCTACCTACCCATCTACTCACACTTATCCAACCCAAGAACTAATCTATTTAGTGTTCAATAAATATTCATCTACCCCTCTGTGTACATCTTCAGAACCCTAAGGCTCTATCCACCGAACCCATGGGCCCATTAATTTCCCTTATACAAGCACATATCATCCACCCATTAACCCTTGTATCAATCCAGCTATGCAAAACATGCTTGAATCTTCTCACCCACCTACGATTATATGCATTCACCACCACATAACATCTAATATTTCTTGTAGACAACCATGCAGCCATCATTCCATTAATGTCATCAAAACGTAGCTTTACACAATCACAAAACCTTATTATAGTGCTTCATCCTGCACTTTGGCTGGTTCTATAAATGAGAGGTTATACTGTTGCCTAATTTATTGGTACTGTTTTCTGTTTATGCAGCCAAGCATATTCCATATGGCTAGTACAACAAAGAACACAAACACCTTAAGCCCGCCTGATCTATTGGCATTGCCAATGCTTGTTTTAGTAATTGGTGTGGTTGCGATCATACATTTAATTCCAGGAGTATTCGATAAAGTGCTGGCATACGGTTTACAACTGGTGCTAATCTTGCAGAAGAATGATTATCAATATTGATGTACGGAATGTGCTCCCCATTCCTGGCAGTATTAAATCCTTTCCTCATTAGTGTACGAACACTGCTGGCAGTATTTCCACAGTAGAGCTAGCGTCATTCATATAACTGTTTAAGTACTGGGCATCGCCGAATATTAAATACTTAGGCCCATATTTATACTTTTTTAGCACCGCATTTGCGCCGCTTTTTGACGCAAAAACAGCGCAAACCAACAAAATTCAAGTGTATTTTGTAAGTTTGCGCCGATTTTGCGTAAAAAAACGACGCAAATGCGGCGCTAAAAAGCATAAATATGGGCCTTAATTTTTAAGTAATGTTTTTGCCTGTTTTTCCACATAAGTGGAGTAATACAATGTAGTATTATATATGTTTAAGATGATCTCTTTACTCTGCTTTTCTACAGCGGAGTCCCGAAGAGCTGCATTGGAAAAGGAAAGGTAGGATAACTTTACCAAACTAAATATCAAAACTGTATCTAGTAAATGAGAGTTGACAGTTGAATGTATTCATTTGTGTATCTATCTACAGAGAGCTTTGACTTGTTTGATCACAAATAATGCCATTAACATTAAACCATACTAAAATAATTATATAGAATGGGATTTGGATCAGCCCCTTCTAAAGCCATTTTCCTGTTTGAGTTAGCTCTCTTCAACTATTGATTTTCTGATGTGTCTTTCACAGTTGAAATCGCCAATGGATATAGTGAGTGTTTTTATTTATAATGCAGCCATTTTACATTGGTGACTGTCTCACAAATTAGTCCCTTGGAGATGCTGCTGCAGCTCCTGGGCTCAGACTCCTGGCCCCCCAGGTCTCCTGGCTACCGAGGACGGGTTTCTAGAGGCTGGCACAGTGCCCTGTCCTTCTACCCCCTTTAGTCAATACAGGGAGATCTATGCAGCAGCTGTGTCGAGCCATGACGCACCACCATTCCATTGTCAGTAATGACTCATGAGAGCTGCTCTCGCGTGCTTCCAGCAAATAAAGCTTTCTCTGTTGCAACTTATGGTCGTATTATTTAAACTATAAAGGTAAGTAGAGGTAATCAGACAGAGTAGCTCTTCTCCCAGGAGACGGGAGGTAGGGTTATAGGTCAGACAGCATCTGCCTGACTTGAGAGAGCTGACACGTAGGCTAGATTTGTAGGGGAGGTATACTATTTGATTTTTTTATTTTGTCCTGTTGTGCCTGACTGTCATTATTTTGTGGCATCGAATAGTTTTAATAGACTTTCCACTTTCACACCCGAACGACAGCACCCTGGATAGGTTGCTAAAGGCTGTGTCTCTAGGGATGGCATGCTTAGTGTTTGAGAAGGGCAGGATCTGTTCCAGATTTTGACATCCCCATATTACTCCTCATTTCCTTCCTCGTCCCAATTCCTACTGTAGAAATGAAGGTGTCCATTCATTTCCTCCATTCCACCAATTGCCAAGCTGTTTTCTTGTTTCTACTACTCAGGTAGAGACTCTACCCATAAAGCACCTCCTCCCCCTCAACACTTTGTGTTCCTTTTTTTGCCCTGTCGTACCACTACCAGGGCTGTTTGAAGGTGTGTTGAGGTAACTTTCTTTCCTCATTTAGTGGTGGTAAGACTCCATTATTTGGTTTTCAGCTCTGTAAGGTAAGTGTTTGCCTAAAATGCATGTTATCATGGAAAAGCATCATGACTCCATTATTGTGCAAAAGACAATTTATTAGACAGAATTGCCATAAATAACATAACGTATAACAATAACCACTTAAACATATTAACATTACAGCTGTGTCTTTCCGTTATCCCATATCTTCTCACCACATAATGCCTCACGCATTCTTTTGCCATTCACCCATATCGCTTCCTCCCATCACCATAATCTTCTCTACCTTCCCAAACATCTGCCAAACACCACATAATTAGCCTGTTCCAGCCAATGCACCCCCAGATCTCCTTTCACCTGCAATCCTTCTACCTCCTCCCAAGGGGTGGCTACGTCCTTATCTGACTCTCCACCCCAATGTATTACCACCCAGAAAAACTTCAAAGGGTGTTTCATTCATTCATTGCTTTGTTCAAAACATATTCCTTTAACTAGAGATGTTGTACAAAGTACAATGCACATTAATTAGGTGGATCCATAAAAGAATCCATTATTATTTATACAATCTACTGTTCTGATACAATATAAGCAGTTTTGACGTTGCTGCTATAAAATAAAATACATTTTTGACAAACGTGTTGCATTTTGTTTTGCTATTTGCAATTATTCAGGATGAGATGAAAATACCGTTTGCCCCTTTTATACTTTTGTTGCACTCACAGGAATTCAACATACTGCAGGGGTTTTGACAGCAATTTGTGTTATTTCCTTTTGCTGCTTATTAAATCATGTGAAACGAACAATGTTACTAACCAGTCACATATCATTATTATTATTGCACTAATATACGTTTAGTATGCATATCAATACACCTTAATAGAACTATGTTATCACAAAAAACCTGAATGTTGTATTTCTATTATTTCCTCATATTATTTACATTTCAGAACATATTAAATCTTCTTGTAATGTCTAGACGTTTTTCATAATTTAGCACAACTAAATCATTTGTATTTACTGTATAAAGCTATGATGAAATATACAAGCAGTGGTATGGAATTACCATAGACTGATGCGCAGCACATATTGCTTGGAGTCAAGGAAAACATGTTTTCAGATTTATTTTGTCCTTATGACAAGTAGGCCTAACCCCCTGCAGAACAAACCCTTTCGTTGCAATTTGCAGTACCACATTATGGATCGGTAAAGGGCATTGTCTGCAGTTAAGGTAATATTTGTTCATATGTTAATGCTATTTGATCTTGTCTCAATCATTCATTAATGCACGGTCTTTGTTATTAGTGTGAGCACGCTAAGAAAATTTAAGTTTCGACTGCACTGCTGACAGTGCTCCCAATATAAAAAGGTGTGCACACATTTGCAAGGTGTAACAATATTAGGTTCTGTACAATTGCTTCCAGAATGCTCTCTCATCAAATGCAAATATTTGCAGAAGATCGGAGGCAGAATTTACTATTCTCTATTATCTCTTTCTTCAAGGTATGTTCACAAAAGTGCAATTAGGAAAGAAACGTTTTGCAGAACTACTTTGAAAGTTAGGTTCCACTTCTTTGAAGCATCATTTAGTAAAATGTGCAGATGCATGGCAGTTTTTCCAAGATTTGTAGTCATAATGGAAAAATCAATGTAACAATTTTCAGCAAAGTTATGGCAAACATGAAAATAAATAAGCATTGGCAAAAAGCAAAAAAATGTTTTCATTCTCTAAAAGCACACATTGCGATAGTAGTTCCTGGCACAAACAAACTACTTAGTGCCAAAATACTTCTGGGAGAGTGGAATGGTTCACTTACAATGAAGCCAGTTGATAACTAGAGAGAGTTCAAATAACAGAAGACCTTGGATAACCAGGTAGGGGCAGAATTCTTAAAGAAAATCACAAAGTGCACCCCTGGTATCTGTCCTTGCATTAGTGCAGATTTACATCTTTTATGACTGAGCAAGCATTTACAGAAGCAGACCAGGAAATCGGACTCCTAGAAAATATTTGTAAACATTATTTTAGCAGAAGAAAATATGCATGTGTTTTTACAGGACAAGTGCATTGATGACACAGCCTATTCCATGAACAAATAGATATTTTTATAACATTCCACACCCCTGACAACACATTGTTAACTGCTGCAAAGGAATCCTCTGGTCCCTCAAGAATAAATGTGTTCACTGTAAGATTGTTGGCAACCTTTGCATGAGTCAAACTATTTTTAAATGTAATCCCTACATAAGGAAGTTCTTGTTTGTTGAACACTATCCACAGCTGCACAGTAAAACAGCCCCTGAGGATCTTAACCTAAAGTCACTGACAAGTAATGAAGTCAGAAGCTTGTATCTTATCATGTGCGATGACTTAACACTTGTGCTTAAATTCTCTACAATGTGTAAGCATTTTCCAGCCATCTCTTGCCCACTTGCAAACCTTTCCCATACTTAGCCTAGTGCCAAATGTTAGTGTATTAAGTGCAGTATTGGTCAATTATTTTGGACTAGTGTATCACTTTGTTACAATCCTCCTACAAATCTCCTGGTACAAAAATGCTAAACAATGTATTCAGATCCTTACAAAGCAGCACTCTCGTGGTTAATATTCTGTTTAACTCTGTACATTTTTATGCATCCTGAGAGACTGTCTCTCATGATCTCCAGCTGTGTGTTTGTATTTGTATTTGTAATTAATTATGTCCACGTATGCACATCACACGATCCATAACATTAAGATGTCTCCTCTCACATCTTAATGTTATGGATTGTGTGATGTGCATACGTGGACATAATTCATTGCCTTGTGAGCTGAGTCATCATAGGAATTCTGCTGCCACTTAGATAAGCCTTGGTGCTGATAAAGCCTTTTATTTAATTTGATATCGTACTTCTGTTCATGTTTTCTGATGACATGAGCTACTTCCTCTTTTACTTTGGCTAAGGAATTTTTTTTCCCACTTCCATGAAACACCACACTAGGGTGCGGCTTCCACGTTCCTTTTCTGCCTGCTGCTATGCAGCCAGCTCAGAGTGTTTAGTCCCTGTTGTGGTGCCCTCAGGCTGTAGTGTATTTCCCATCCTGCCTATCAAAATGTCCTCAAGGAAAATATATGTGTTTGTTCCTGTGACAGTGCACTCGCCACAGGAAGAGAGCGTGGAAAGAGCCTATTATCTCAAATTGTTTCATCCTCCAATCTCCCCTGCCCTTGTCTTCCCCCACACTCTGGAGGAGACCGCTCTTCAGTTCATGCAGTTCTTTGTGTATCTTATCCTCCACATACAGGATAGCGCCTCATTCAGGCGACATCTCATATGCTACTAGAATGTAGGCAGCATTGTAAAGCACAACACTTATCCACTAAGTCACACTAACAATACTGTCAGTTTCCTTGCAATATCAAAATGCAACCCCTTTGAAGAGGCCCTTACCAGGATCGAACAGACATTAAAAACTGAACAGTATTGAAAACATTACAATGCTACAATGTGATAAAAGGCAACATGCAATACACAGGATCTATGAAAGAATCTAAGTACCCCTCCTGCTACCCACTTCTTGTTCCGAGGGCCAAAATAAAACCCTGGTGACAATCCCGGAGGCCCTCCAGGCACCTTATTCACATCATAGGTGCCAGTCTTGGGGAACTGTAAGTCTGGTTTGGCTGTCAACTTTTGCCACTTGTCAAGGAACATTATTGTCTGTAATCCATGTTCAATGGCGACCAGATGTGCCAGAGTCTCCTAGGCTGTCAAGGCTTACTGGTATCCAAATCCCCTTTACTAAGAGGGTTACCCATAACAGATCAGCAACTTTCCCTTGTTATGCTACGCAGACAATTCAGCTGTACTTAGCGTGGAGAAACAAAAGGGTGTTGGCAGACAATCCCTGCCACTCATTCCCTAGAAAACATGAGGGAGTAGACAGTTGATACTTCAAGCAATCAGACATTCCTCTGCCAGCAGCATATGCCATTAGTGAAGCAGAAAGCACACTTCAATTTTACCATATTGCACTTTATACTTGGTCACTGTAAGCATACACAAGTTAGAAATAGGTAGGGAACAAAGGTGTTTTTTTTACCGGCATCCTTGCGCAGCCAGAAGGAGAGATGACAAAAGAATAAGGAAAGAAGTTCAAAATTCCACACCCTTGCGATCCTGCACAAGAGCAGTTTGCAGCTGTATGGAATTGAAGCCTTGTCCTATTCCATAGGAGGCATCACACAGGTGAGGTACAAGTGGTGAACCCTTCATGCACGTACAATCTTACAAACATCACACAAAAGCTGGAGGCTGTCCCTAAACCTAGCCTTTGCATTGGGGTTCCTAACAGTTGAGAGGACTAAACAAAAGCCATAATGTGAAGGAGATAAGAACACAATTTGCTATTATAGTTGCAATATGAAAAATGATATCTAATGTCATGTCAGCCTTTTCTGCAGCAATGTCGACAATGTGGTAAGCATTCTATGTGGTCCCGGTAGGATAGCACTCTTGAGCTGTCACGTTCTGTGGTATGTCAATATACCGTATTTACTTTTAGTCCTCACATCTACGAGGAGCCCATACACATTCAAACCCTAGGTGTGCATTTTATGCCACCCATTCCATTTAACAGAGGCTCAATAATTAACACAGACCAATGGTACAATAGAGCTCACAACACAGTATCACATACAATCAGGTGTCATGAACACTCATACGCCATTCAAAATAACGCACAATCCACGTGGATACGCAAAGAGGTAGCACCGGAGGGCCTATCACAGTATTTCACAATAGAAAGAGCTCATAGAGTACCTGCGAGACCTCCTCCTCCTGGTGCTAGACCACTCCAGATTGTAGCAAAGCTACTGCATTTTAAAGACCAAGACTTCATCCTTTCACAAGCAAGGAAAAAAGGGGAGATCACGATGGAAGGGCAGCGAATAATGATCTTCCCGGACTTCACTAAAGACACCCAGAAACAAAGAGCCAATTTCATGGAGGTCAAGCGGCGACTTAGAGAGCGTGGCATTCAATATGCCATGCTGTTCGAGGCCAAACTAAAGATCATCACAAACAATGATATGCTCTTCTTCACGACACTGCAACAAGCGCAGGAATGGCTAGATGAGATGGGGCCGACAGAGAAAGAGCACAAAGAAGGAGCGACAAAACACGTAGAAAGCAGAGGGGGAAATGCATGACGGGCATAGCCCCGCCACACAACCAGACATTGCGGGAAAGGCAGGATGCGGTGAAGGCCGTGGCGTCTTTGGGTCGGGGAAGCCACCTCTCCGCGTCCATCTGAATCTCTATCGGATCAGGATTAGGTGCCTGACGAAATCTCCTGCTCATCACAGGACACAACCGACAACCTACCAAGATTCACCCCACGGACATTTGGAGAGATCATTTGAAAAACAACAGAGGCCTGCCCGCACCCAAAAGAAAGACTGGAGAGACATGGTTCGATTGAGTGACACAAAGAAGGATCCGCGGAAATGAGGACCCGCGGAGCTGGCCGGACCCGGAACTCAACCGCACACAGCAACACTGGAGCATAATCTCTATGGTCCTGGGACTTCGTCGCAGCCCACTCACCGCAAGTACAGCTGGGGAACCGGGGAGAAAGACACCAAATGAAGCGAATTTGCGTTGAAAGGGGGCTCATGGGTTAAGCACATGGTTCTTGCCTAGCCCCCCACACATAATGTTTACTGAGTTGGGGAAGGCTTGGACGGAAAATGTTACACTACCGGTCCTGGGGAAAGGGAATTTGGAATATAGGAGAATCGTTAAGTTAGCAATTAATAGGTTTCAAATAGGGGAATCAGATCCAAAACGTAGACTTACCTGGCCAATCTCCTGGTCATTGTCACACTCTGAATGGGGGTATGAGTGCAAATACACCAATGGTCCACACATAAGTACAGAGCATGGATGGACCACCAGATTACAAACTCCTCACATGGAATATTAGAGGACTGAACAGTCTGAGTAAGCGTTACAGGGTTTACAATCAGCTCAAAAGAAGTGGAGTGCAAATAGCAATTTTACAAGAAACACACCTTATAGGAAAAGAGGTTACAGGACTGACGAAGAGATGGAGAGGTCAGGTATACACCACAGAATACTCAGCGTATGCACGAGGGGTTCTGATATGGATATGACCATGGGTCCCCTTTCAAAAAACGGAAACACACATAGACATGGTGTTGGAAAATGGGTTATTGGTAGGGCAGGTAGGTACATACCCCTAGCAACAAGCCACTAACCTCCACATAGGTACAGTTAGGTCTCAGTAAATTAATCCCAGCTCAACCCTTGGTAGCTTGGCAACGAGCGTCAAGGCTTAACTTAGGAGACAAAGTGTAAAGCATTCAAATATCACAAAACAGTAATTAAATAAAACACAGGAAACAGTTTAAAAATCCAAAACCAATTTATAAAAATAGTTTATATTTTTATCTTTAAAATGACACAAAAACGATTAAAATCGGTTCAGGGGAACCGGAGATATGAATTTTTAAAGAATTATTACTTTTCTAGCGCTTAGAAACAAAAAGCGCCAATCGGGTCATCTGGTTGCACCTCGACCGGGGCAAAGTCAAACTTTCAGGCCGACCGCGATGGAGCCCTGCTCGGCTACAGGTCGCGGGAGGCCTCGGTTAAAAAGTTACCTTCTGACTTAGTCTTTATTTTGAAGTTTTTCTTCACCGGGACGAACCTGCCAGTTGAATCCGACCTCCTGGAGCCCTTGTCCGGATACGCGATGTGGGTTTCCTCGGTGGAGACTTTTACCTTCGGACTTAGTCGTTTTTTCGAGATGAAAATCCTTCGACCGGGGTAAACCTGGATCTTGATCCGACGTCCATGGAGCCCTTCTCGGATACGATGGCTGGGAGGTCCCGGTCAACTTTTTACGTTCGGACTTAGGTGGTCATTCTGACCCTGGCGGTCTTTGACCGCCAGGGCGGAGGACCGCGGGAGCACCGCCGACAGGCCGGCGGTGCTCCAATGGGGATTCCGACCGCGGTGGTAAAGCCGCGGTCGGACCGGCACCACTGGCGGGGTCACGCCAGTGTACCGCGGCCCCATTGAATCCTCCGCGGCGGCGCAGCTTGCTGCACCGCCGCGGGGATTCCGACCCCCCCTACCGCCATCCAGATCCCGGCGGTCGGACCGCCGAGATCCGGATGGCGGTAGGGGGGGGTCGCGGGGCCCCTGGGGGCCCCTGCAGTGCCCATGCCACTGGCATGGGCATTGCAGGGGCCCCCGTAAGAGGGCCCCTACATGTATTTCACTGTCTGCTGCGCAGACAGTGAAATACGCGACGGGTGCAACTGCACCCGTCGCACAGCTTCCACTCCGCCGGCTCGATTCCGAGCCGGCTTCATCGTGGAAGCCTCTTTCCCGCTGGGCTGGCTGGCGGTCTGAAGGCGACCGCCCGCCAGCCCAGCGGGAAAGTCAGAATTACCGCCGCGGTCTTTCGACCGCGGAACGGTAACCTGACGGCGGGACTTTGGCGGGCGGCCTCCTCCGCCCGCCAAGGTCAGAATGAGGGCCTTAGTCTCTTTTTTGGATGTTTTTCTTTACCGGGATGAACCACGAAGTCAGGCCGGGTCGCGGTTGAGGCAAGCCGGCTAGAATTTCCGCGGCGGGTCGGTCCCTCTCTGGAGCTTTTTTCCAAAAATTCTCAAATCTTTTCCAAACTTCTGGGGCTTCACCCAGATGTTCTTTTAAGGTTCTTTTGGGGTCCACAGCTCACCCCAAGGGTCCAGAAGTTCTGTGATGGTCCTTGGGGGGTGCGGACTTCAACTCCCAGAATGCACCTGGCGCAAACTCCTTTTTGGCCACTGGACAGTGGTCAGCTGGTCGCTTTCTTCAGGAGTTGGTGCAGGGGACTCTGGTTTAGCAATTTTTCACCTGTAGCAAACAGGGAGTCCCTCCTTGAACCAGTTGAAGCCAGGCAAAGTCCTTCTTGTGGTGAAGCCCAAGTGTGCAGCTGGTGCAGTCCTTCTGAGTGCAGGGTCCAGGTGCAGGCCAGGGGTCCAGCAGGGCAGTCCTTCTTCTTCTTTAGTTCCTTTCTGGTTGAATTCTGGAGGGGATCTGAGGCGTGGGTGCAGGTCTGCCAGTTTTATCCTTGCTCCTGGGTGAAAAGCAGGGGGGCCCTGGTTCTCCAATCAGGGACAGGGTCGTCCCCCTGTGATGACCACTTCCTGGGAAGTGTGGCAAAAATCCATCCCAGAAGGCAACAGTCTCTAAAAATCCAACATGGATGAATCTGATTTTTGGAGGTTACATCTGGCTGAGCCCACCCACTGGTGTTGCTAAAAATCATAAACACACCCCTCTCCTGCCCTCTCCTAATCTAATCAAGGGGGCACCTAATTGTCTGGGGTTGCAGGATGTGGGGGTGTTGCTGGGTGCTGCAAATGTCCTTCTCTGCCTTTGAAGACCAGTTTGGCAGCCCTCCCCCTTCCTGCCTCACCATCTGCTGAGGGGAGATTCTCTCCCCCAAGCACATTCCTTTGTGTGAAGCCTGGCCACTTCACACCTCATCAAGGCAGCCTGGCAGAAGCTGCTGCAGGCTGGCCAATCAGAGCACAGCAGCAAAAACAATGCAGAGCTGAAATTGGCAACTTTTTAGGTAAAGTCTAAACTTTTTACCTGAGCAAGTTATATTAAATCCAACAACTGGAAGTTGTGGGATTTATTACAACAATCAATTTGATACCAAATTCTTGGTATGTAACATTTAAGGAGACTTTAAAATTTAAAATAAAGTCTGCCCATTCTAGCCTATGAAGGCCATTTACTTCAATGAGGGAAAAACAAATTTGGCTGTTTTTACCTCACCAGGGCTTATAAATCTATTTTTATAAAGCCCCTGCTTATAGTTACATGGCACCCAGCCCTAGGGGCACATAGGGCACACCTTAGGGGTGACTTATATGTAAAAATAAGGTAGTTTAAGACTTTGGAAGTACCTTTAATTCCAAAGTCGAATTTGCATATAACTTTAATTTAAAAGCAGCCAGCAAGGCAGGCTTGCTTTTAAAATGACACTGGGCACCTCAGCAGTGCACCTAGGTGTGCACCACCTATGCTGTGGTCCCTAAACCTACATGCCCTACCATATACTAGGGACTTATAGGTAGGTTAACTTAGCCAATTATAATTAGCCTAATTTGCATATCCATTTTACACAGAGCACAGGCCCTGGGACTGGTTAGCAGTACCCAGGGCACCTTTAAAGTCAGGAAAACACCAGCAAAAAGTGGAAAATGGGGGCAAAAAGTTATGGGGCCTCTGCAATCAGCCCTGTTTTCTCACACATGGACAGACGCGATGTGAAAGGCCATCTAGGGGGAAGGGACATTACACTGGGAGGTATCTACACCCCTAATCAGGACCAGCGCTCCTTCCTAAACGCAATCTGCCACAAATGGGAACCTCACTTAACCCAGGCAACAGTAGTGGGGGGCGACTTTAATTGTATATCGAATACAGCGCTAGACAGATCTCACCCACCCCTAGAGACCTCCTCTATATGAAGAACAGCCAAGAGTTTCACTGACTGGCAAAGGGACTGGGGACTGCTAGACTCCTGGAGACATCTCTACCCGCAAGAAAGGGACTACTCTTTCTACTCACCCATGCATGACCTACACGTCCGACTGGATGTTATCCTAACCTCCCCAGACGTAAATTGCACGGTACGCAGTGCGGAATATCTATGCCATACAATATCTGACCACAATCCGTTACTGATCACTCTGGATTGGTGAAGAGAACGGCCCCTGATACCAGACTGGTGACTTAATGTAGAGTCCTTAGAGGATAGTGCTTTCCGGCAAACCATTCGAGATGCAATTAAAGAATTTTTTATGCACAATGCAGGCTCAACTTCCTCCCGAGCACAGGAATGGGAAGCGTTCAAGGTGACTATCAGGGGCCAAAGTATGGCCGGAATAATGGTGATAGGAGGTCAATAGAGGGGGGACTCGATAAACGTGAGACGAAATTAAGTACCTTGGAGCGCAATACACCGGACAACCCAGACTTGGCCCCTAGCATATCTGAGACTAAGAATAAAACAGCAAAGTCCCTGGAAAAACTCAGATGCTTTGACTATAAGAAATATATCAGCAGAGAACACGTGGAAGGAGACAGAGCGGGGGCCTTAGTGGCCTGGCTGGCGGCTCCACTGAGACAACAACCGCTCGTAATGGAGATAGAGGACACAGAGGGAAGAAGATTATACAGTCAGGGGGAAATCAACGCTAGCTTTGCTGAATACTATGCAGCTCTCTACGCCCCCCCCAAAGCACCCCTAGAGTCCGGTCAGTTGAGACGCCTGGAAAATATCTGGCTTCAAACCCTGGGAGGGAATGACCAACAAACACTAGGGGAGGTGATAACCCCCTGGGAGGTGACCGTCGTGGTGGAGACAATGGCCAGAGGGAAAGTACCTGGAGCAGATGGGCTACCAGCGGAATTTCTTTAAGCGTATGCGGACCTTCTGTCGCCAAGACTCAGTGATATATATAAAGAGGCGTTTGAGACCGTTAATCTACCCAGTTCCACAAACTAAGCCATTGTTGTCCCACTGCCAAAACAGGACCGCTCGTCCACAGATTTGCGATCATACCATCCGTTATCCATGTTAACCCCTTCGGTGCCAGGCCTTTTCCCCCTCAGGTGCCCGGCCTATTTTTGGCTACTTGGGGCAGTTCACGCTTAGGCCCTCATACCTTTTTGTTCACATAAGCTACCCATGCCAAATTTGCGTCCTTTTTTTCCAACATCCTAGGGATTCTAGAGGCACCCAGACTTTGTGGGTTCCCGAGAAGGAGGCAAAGGAATTAGCCAAAATATAGTGAAAATTTCGTTTTTTTTTTAAAAAATGGGAAAAAGGGGCTGCAGAAGAAGGCTTGTGGTTTTTTCCCTAAAGATGGCATCAACAAAGGGTTTGCGGTGCTAGAATCACCAGCTTCCTAGCTTTCAGGAACAGGCAGACTTGAATCAGAAAACCCAATTTTTCAACACAATTTTGGCATTTTACTGGGACATACCCCATTTTTACGATTTTTTGTGCTTTCAGCCTCCTTCCAGTCAGTGACAGAAATGGGCATAAAACCAATGCTGGATCCCAGAAACCGCAACATTTCTGAACAGTAGACAAAATTCTGAATTCAGCAAGGGGTAATTTGTGTAGATCCTACAAGGGTTTCCTAAAGAAAATAACAACTGAAAAATCTAAATATTGAAATTGAGGTGAAAAAATCTGCAATTTTTCTCTACGTTTTACTCTGTAACTTTTTCATGCAATGTCAGACTTTTTAATGCAATATACTATTACGTCTGCTGGACTCTTCTGGTTGCGGGGATATATAGGGCTTGTAGGTTCATCAAGAGCCCTAGGTACGCAGAGCCAATAAATGAGCTGCACCCTGCAGTGCATTTTCATTCTATACTGGGTATACAGCAATTCATTTGCTGAAATATAAAGAGTGAAAAATAGCTATCAAGAAAACCTTTGTATTTCCAAAAAGGGCACAAGATAAGGTGTTGAGGAACAGTGGTTATATGCACATCTCTGAATCCCGGGGTGACCATACTAGCATGTGAATTACAGGGCATTTCTCAAATAGATGTCTTTTTTACACACTCTCTTATATTTGGAAGGAAAAAAATTAGAGAAAGACAAGGGGCAATAACACTTGTTTTGCTAATCTATGTTCCCCCAAGTCTCCCGATAAAAGTGATACCTCACTTGTGTGGGTAGGCCTAGTGCCCGCGACAGGAAATGCCCCAAAACGCAACGTGGACCCATCACATCTTTTGAAAGAAAACAGAGGTGTTTTTTGCAAAGTGATTACCTGTAGATTTTGGCCTCTTGCTCAGCCGGCACCTAGGGAAACCTACCAAACCTGTGCATTTTTGAAAACTAGAGACCTTGGGAAATCCAAGATGGGGTGACTTGTGGGGCTCTGACCAGGTTCTGTTACCCAGAATCCTTTGCAAACCTCAAACTTTGGCTAAAAAAAACATTTTCGTCAAATTTTAGTGACAGAAAGTTCTGAAATCAGAGAGGAGCCACAAATTTCCTTCCACCAAGCATTCCCCGAAGTCTCCCGATAAAAATGATACCTCACTTGTGTGGGTAGGCGTAGCACCCGCGACAGGAAATGCCCCAAAACGTAACGTGGACCCATCACATTTTTTGAAAGAAAACAGAGGTGTTTTTTGCAAAGTGATTACCTGTAGATTTTGGCCTCTAGCTCAGCCGGCACCTAGGGAAACCTACCAAACCTGTGCATTTTTTAAAACTAGAGACCAAGGGTAATCCAAGATGGGGTGACTTGTGGGGCTCTGACCAGGTTCTGTTACCCAGAATCCTTTGCAAACCTCAACATTTGGCAAAAAAAATATGTTTTCCTCACATTTTGGTGACAGAAAGTTCTGGAATCAGAGAGGAACCACAAATTTCCTTCCACCCAGCGTTCCCCCAAGCCTCCTGATAACAATTGTACCTCACTTGTGTGGGTAGGCCTAGCGCCCGCAACAGGAAATGCCCCAAAACGCAACGTGGACACATCAAATTTTTTTAAAGAAAACAGAGGTGTTTTTTGCAAAGTGACTACCTGTAGATTTTGGCCTCTTGCTCAGCCGGCACCTAGGGAAACCTACCAAACCTGTGCATTTTTTAAAACTAGAGACCTAAGGAAATCCAAGATGTGGTGACTTGTGGGGCTCTGACCAGGTTCTGTTACCCAGAATCCTTTGCAAACCTCAAACTTTGGCTAAAATAACTCATTTTCCTCAAATTTTGGTGACAGAAAGTTCTGAAATCAGAGAGGAGCCACACATTTCCTTCCACCCAGCGTTCCCCCAAGTCTCCCGATAAAAATGATACCTCACTTGTGTGGGAAGGCCTAGCGCCTGCGACAGGAAATGCCCCAAAACGTAACGTGGACCCATCACATTTTTTGAAAGAAAACAGAGGTGTTTTTTGCAAAGTGCCTACCTGTAGATTTTGGCCTCTAGCTCAGCCGGCACCTAGGGAAACCTACCAAACCTGTGCATTTCTGAAAACTAGAGACCTAGGGGAATCCAAGATGGGGTGACTTGTGGGGCTCTGACCAGGTTCTGTTACCCAGAATCCTTTGCAAACCTCAAAATTTGACTAAAAAACATG
Source organism: Pleurodeles waltl (assembly GCF_031143425.1). Lineage (NCBI taxonomy): Eukaryota > Metazoa > Chordata > Amphibia > Caudata > Salamandridae > Pleurodeles > Pleurodeles waltl. Next base: position 148,443,599 of record NC_090437.1, on the reverse strand, counting down.
TTTTCCTCAAATTTCGGTGACAGAAAGTTCTGGAATCAGAGAGGTGCCACAAATTCCCTTCCACCCAGCGTTCCCCCAAGTCTCCTGATAAAAATGATACCTCACTTGAGTGGGTAGGCCTAGCGCCCGTGACAGGAAATGCCCCAAAACGCAACGTGGACACATCACATTTTTTGAAAGAAAACAGAGGTGTTTTTTGCAAAGTGACTACCTGTAGATTTTGGCCTCTAGCTCAGCCAGCACCTAGGAAAACCTACCAAACCTGTGCATTTTTGAAAATTAGAGACCTAGGGGAATCCAAGATGGGAAGACTTGTGGGGTCTGACCAGGTACTGTTACCCAGAATCCTTTGCAAACCTCAAACTTTGGCTAAAAAAACAAATTTTCCTCAAATTTTGGTGACAGAAAGTTCTGAAATCAGAGAGGAGCCACAAATTTCCTTCCACCCAGCGTTCCCCCAAGTCTCCCGATAAAAATGATACCTCACTTGTGTGGGTGGGCCTAGTGCCCGCGACAGGAAATGCCCCAAAACGTAACGTGGACCCATCACATTTTTTTAAAGAAAACAGAGGTGTTTTTTGCAAAGTGCCAACCTGTAGATTTTGGCCTGTAGCTCAGCCGGAACCTAGGAAACCTACCAAATCTGTGCATTTTTGAAAACTACAGACCTAGGGGAATCCAGGATGGGGTGACTTGTGGGGCTCTGACCAGGTTCTATTACCCAGAATCCTTAGCAAACCTCAAAATTTGGCTAAAAAAACACATTTTCCTCAAAGTTTGGTGACAGAAAGTTCTGGAATCAGAGAGGAGCCACAAATTCCCTTCCACCCAACGTTCCCCCAAGTCTCCTGATAAAAATTATACCTCACTTGTGTGGGTAGGCCTTGCGCCCGCGACAGGAAATGCCCCAAAACGCAACGTGGACACATCACATTTTTGAAAGAAAACAGAGGTGTTTTTTGCAAAGTGACTACCTGTAGATTTTGGCCTCTAGCTCAGCCGGCACCTAGGGAAACCTACCAAACCTGTGCATTTTTGAAAACTAGAGACCTAGGGGAATCCAGGACGGGGTGACTTGTGGGGCTCTGACCAGGTTCTGTTACCCAGAATCCTTTGCAAACCTCAAAATTTGGCTAAAAAAACACGTTTTCCTCAAAGTTTGGTGAGAGAAAGTTCTGGAATCAGAGAGGAGCCACAAATTCCCTTCCACCCAGCGTTCCCCCAAGTCTCCTGATAAAAATGATACCTCACTTGTGTGGGTAGGCCTAGTGCCCGCGACAGGAAATGCCCCAAAACGCAACGTGGACACATCACAATTTTGAAAGGAAAACAGAGGTGTTTTTTGCAAAGTGACTACCAGTAGATTTTGGCCTGTAGCTCAGCCGGCACCTAGGGAAACCTACCAAACCTGTGCATTTTTGAAAACCTGAGACCTAGGGAAATCCAAGATGTGGTGACTTGTGGGGCTCTGACGAGGTTCTGTTACCCAGAAACCTTTGCAAACCTCAAACTTTGGCTAAAAAAACACATTTTCCTCAAATTTTGGTGACAGAAAGTTCTGAAATCAGAGAGGAGCCACAAATTTCCTCCCACCCAGCGTTCCCCCAAGTCTCCCGATAAAAATGATACCTCACTTGTGTGGGTGGGCCTAGTGCCCGCGACAGGAAATGCCCCAAAACGTAACGTGGACCCATCAAATTTTTTTAAAGAAAACAGAGGTGTTTTTTGCAAAGTGCCAACCTGTAGATTTTGGCCTATAGCTCAGCCGGAACCTAGGAAACCTACCAAATCTGTGCATTTTTGAAAACTACAGACCTAGGGGAATCCAGGATGGGGTGACTTGTGGGGCTCTGACCAGGTTCTATTACCCAGAATCCTTTGCACACCTCAAAATTTGGCTAAAAAAACACATTTTCCTCAAAGTTTGGTGACAGAAAGTTCTGGAATCAGAGAGGAGCCACAAATTCCCTTCCACCCAACGTTCCCCCAAGTCTCCTGATAAAAATGATACCTCACTTGTGTGGGTAGGCCTTGCGCCCGCGACAGGAAATGCCCCAAAACGCAACGTGGACACATCACATTTTTGAAAGAAAACAGAGGTGTTTTTTGCAAAGTGACTACCTGTAGATTTTGGCCTCTAGCTCAGCCGGCACCTAGGGAAACCTACCAAACCTGTGCATTTTTGAAAACTAGAGACCTAGGGGAATCCAGGACGGGGTGACTTGTGGGGCTCTGACCAGGTTCTGTTACCCAGAATCCTTTGCAAACCTCAAAATTTGGCTAAAAAAACACGTTTTCCTCAAAGTTTGGTGAGAGAAAGTTCTGGAATCAGAGAGGAGCCACAAATTCCCTTCCACCCAGCGTTCCCCCAAGTCTCCTGATAAAAATGATACCTCACTTGTGTGGGTAGGCCTAGTGCCCGCGACAGGAAATGCCCCAAAACGCAACGTGGACACATCACAATTTTGAAAGGAAAACAGAGGTGTTTTTTGCAAAGTGACTACCTGTAGATTTTGTCCTGTAGCTCAGCCGGCACCTAGGGAAACCTACCAAACCTGTGCATTTTTGAAAACTAGAGACCTAGGGTAATCCAAGATGGGGTGACGTGTGGGGCTCTGACCAGGTTCTGTTACCCTGAATCCTTTGCAAACCTCAACATTTGGCTAAAAAAACACGTTTTCCTCACATTTTGGTGTCAGAAAGTTCTGGAATCAGAGAGGAGCCACAAATTTCCTTCCACCCAGCGTTTCCCCAAGTCTCCTGATAAAAATTATACCTCACTTGTGTGGGTAGGCCTAGCGCCCGCAACAGGAAATGCCCCAAAACGCAACGTGGACACATCAAATTTTTTTTAAGAAAACAGAGGTGTTTTTTGCAAAGTGACTACCTGTAGATTTTGGCCTGTAGCTCAGCCGGCACCTAGGGAAACCTACCAAACCTGTGCATTTTTGAAAACTAGAGACCTAGGGTAATCCAAGATGGGGTGACGTGTGGGGCTCTGACCAGGTTCTGTTACCCTGAATCCTTTGCAAACCTCAAAATTTGGCTAAAAAACCACATTTTCCTCAAAGTTTGGTGACAGAAAGTTCTGGAATCAGAGAGGAGCCACAAATTCCCTTCCACCCAACGTTCCCTCAAGTCTCCTGATAAAAATGATACCTCACTTGTGTGGGTAGGCCTTGCGCCCGCGACAGGAAATGCCCCAAAACGCAACGTGGACACATCACATTTTTGAAAGAAAACAGAGGTGTTTTTTGCAAAGTGACTACCTGTAGATTTTGGCCTCTAGCTCAGCCGGCACCTAGGGAAGCCTACCAAACCTGTGCATTTTTGAAAACTAGAGACCTAGGGGAATCCAGGACGGGGTGACTTGTGGGGCTCTGACCAGGTTCTGTTACCCAGAATCCTTTGCAAACCTCAAAATTTGGCTAAAAAAACACGTTTTCCTCAAAGTTTGGTGAGAGAAAGTTCTGGAAGCAGAGAGGAGCCACAAATTCCCTTCCACCCAGCGTTCCCCCAAGTCTCCTGCTAAAAATGATACCTCACTTGTGTGGGTAGGCCTAGTGCCCGCGACAGGAAATGCCCCAAAACGCAATGTGGACACATCACAATTTTGAAAGGAAAACAGAGGTGTTTTTTGCAAAGTGACTACCTGTAGATTTTGGCCTCTAGCTCAGCCGGCACCTAGGGAAACCTACCAAACCTGTGCATTTTTTAAAACTAGAGACCTAGGTTAATCCAAGATGGGGTGACGTGTGGGGCTCTGACCAGGTTCTGTTACCCTGAATCCTTTGCAAACCTCAACATTTGGCTAAAAAAACACGTTTTCCTCACATTTTGGTGACAGAAAGTTCTGGAATCAGAGAGGAGCCACAAATTTCCTTCCACCCAGCGTTTCCCCAAGTCTCCTGATAAAAATTATACCTCACTTGTGTGGGTAGGCCTAGCGCCCGCAACAGGAAATGCCCCAAAACGCAACGTGGACACATCACATTTTTTGAAAGAAAACAGAGGTGTTTTTTGCAAAGTGACTACCTGTAGATTTTGGCCTCTAGCTCAGCCGGCACCTAGGAAAACCTACCAAACCTGTGCATTTCTGAAAACTAGAGACCTAGGGGAATCCAAGATGGGGTGACTTGTGGGGCTCTGACCAGGTTCTGTTACCCAGAATCCTTTGCAAACCTCAAAATTTGACTAAAAAACATGTTTTCCTCAAATTTCGGTGACAGAAAGTTCTGGAATCAGAGAGGTGCCACAAATTCCCTTCCACCCAGCGTTCCCCCAAGTCTCCTGATAAAAATGATACCTCACTTGTGTGGGTAGGCCTAGCGCCCGTGACAGGAAATGCCCCAAAACGCAACGTGGACACATCACATTTTTTGAAAGAAAACAGAGGTGTTTTTTGCAAAGTGACTACCTGTAGATTTTGGCCTCTAGCTCAGCCGGCACCTAGGAAAACCAACCAAACCTGTGCATTTTTGAAAATTAGAGACCTAGGGGAATCCAAGATGGGAAGACTTGTGGGGTCTGACCAGGTACTGTTACCCAGAATCCTTTGCAAACCTCAAACTTTGGCTAAAAAAACAAATTTTCCTCAAATTTTGGTGACAGAAAGTTCTGAAATCAGAGAGGAGCCACAAATTTCCTTCCACCCAGCGTTCCCCCAAGTCTCCCGATAAAAATGATACCTCACTTGTGTGGGTGGGCCTAGTGCCCGCGACAGGAAATGCCCCAAAACGTAACGTGGACCCATCACATTTTTTTAAAGAAAACAGAGGTGTTTTTTGCAAAGTGCCAACCTGTAGATTTTGGCCTGTAGCTCAGCCGGAACCTAGGAAACCTACCAAATCTGTGCATTTTTGAAAACTACAGACCTAGGGGAATCCAGGATGGGGTGACTTGTGGGGCTCTGACCAGGTTCTATTACCCAGAATCCTTTGCAAACCTCAAAATTTGGCTAAAAAAACACATTTTCCTCAAAGTTTGGTGACAGAAAGTTCTGGAATCAGAGAGGAGCCACAAATTCCCTTCCACCCAACGTTCCCCCAAGTCTCCTGATAAAAATGATACCTCACTTGTGTGGGTAGGCCTTGCGCCCGCGACAGGAAATGCCCCAAAACGCAACGTGGACACATCACATTTTTGAAAGAAAACAGAGGTGTTTTTTGCAAAGTGACTACCTGTAGATTTTGGCCTCTAGCTCAGCCGGCACCTAGGGAAACCTACCAAACCTGTGCATTTTTGAAAACTAGAGACCTAGGGGAATCCAGGACGGGGTGACTTGTGGGGCTCTGACCAGGTTCTGTTACCCAGAATCCTTTGCAAACCTCAAAATTTGGCTAAAAAAACACGTTTTCCTCAAAGTTTGGTGAGAGAAAGTTCTGGAATCAGAGAGGAGCCACAAATTCCCTTCCACCCAGCGTTCCCCCAAGTCTCCTGATAAAAATGATACCTCACTTGTGTGGGTAGGCCTAGTGCCCGCGACAGGAAATGCCCCAAAACGCAACGTGGACACATCACAATTTTGAAAGGAAAACAGAGGTGTTTTTTGCAAAGTGACTACCTGTAGATTTTGTCCTGTAGCTCAGCCGGCACCTAGGGAAACCTACCAAACCTGTGCATTTTTGAAAACTAGAGACCTAGGGTAATCCAAGATGGGGTGACGTGTGGGGCTCTGACCAGGTTCTGTTACCCTGAATCCTTTGCAAACCTCAACATTTGGCTAAAAAAACACGTTTTCCTCACATTTTGGTGACAGAAAGTTCTGGAATTAGAGAGGAGCCACAAATTTCCTTCCACCCAGCGTTTCCCCAAGTCTCCTGATAAAAATTATACCTCACTTGTGTGGGTAGGCCTAGCGCCCGCAACAGGAAATGCCCCAAAACGCAACGTGGACACATCAAATTTTTTTTAAGAAAACAGAGGTGTTTTTTGCAAAGTGACTACCTGTAGATTTTGGCCTGTAGCTCAGCCGGCACCTAGGGAAACCTACCAAACCTGTGCATTTTTGAAAACTAGAGACCTAGGGTAATCCAAGATGGGGTGACGTGTGGGGCTCTGACCAGGTTCTGTTACCCTGAATCCTTTGCAAACCTCAACATTTGGCTAAAAAAACACGTTTTCCTCACATTTTGGTGACAGAAAGTTCTGGAATCAGAGAGGAGCCACAAATTTCCTTCCACCCAGCGTTCCCCCAAGTCTCCCGATAAAAATGATACCTCACTTGTGTGGGTGGGCCTAGTGCCCGCGACAGGAAATGCCCCAAAACGTAACGTGGACCCATCACATTTTTTTAAAGAAAACAGAGGTGTTTTTTGCAAAGTGCCTACCTGTAGATTTTGGCCTCTAGCTCAGCCGGAACCTAGGGAAACCTACCAAATCTGTGCATTTTTGAAAACTACAGACCTAGGGGAATCCAGGATGGGGTGACTTGTGGGGCTCTGACCAGGTTCTATTACAGAGAATCCTTTGCAAACCTCAAAATTTGGCTAAAAAACCACATTTTCCTCAAAGTTTGGTGACAGAAAGTTCTGGAATCAGAGAGGAGCCACAAATTCCCTTCCACCCAACGTTCCCTCAAGTCTCCTGATAAAAATGATACCTCACTTGTGTGGGCAGGCCTTGCGCCCGCGACAGGAAATGCCCCAAAACGCAACGTGGACACATCACATTTTTGAAAGAAAACAGAGGTGTTTTTTGCAAAGTGACTACCTGTAGATTTTGGCCTCTAGCTCAGCCGGCACCTAGGGAAGCCTACCAAACCTGTGCATTTTTGAAAACTAGAGACCTAGGGGAATCCAGGACGGGGTGACTTGTGGGGCTCTGACCAGGTTCTGTTACCCAGAATCCTTTGCAAACCTCAAAATTTGGCTAAAAAAACACGTTTTCCTCAAAGTTTGGTGAGAGAAAGTTCTGGAAGCAGAGAGGAGCCACAAATTCCCTTCCACCCAGCGTTCCCCCAAGTCTCCTGCTAAAAATGATACCTCACTTGTGTGGGTAGGCCTAGTGCCCGCGACAGGAAATGCCCCAAAACGCAACGTGGACACATCACAATTTTGAAAGGAAAACAGAGGTGTTTTTTGCAAAGTGACTACCTGTAGATTTTGGCCTCTAGCTCAGCCGGCACCTAGGGAAACCTACCAAACCTGTGCATTTTTTAAAACTAGAGACCTAGGTTAATCCAAGATGGGGTGACGTGTGGGGCTCTGACCAGGTTCTGTTACCCTGAATCCTTTGCAAACCTCAACATTTGGCTAAAAAAACACGTTTTCCTCACATTTTGGTGACAGAAAGTTCTGGAATCAGAGAGGAGCCACAAATTTCCTTCCACCCAGCGTTTCCCCAAGTCTCCTGATAAAAATTATACCTCACTTGTGTGGGTAGGCCTAGCGCCCGCAACAGGAAATGCCCCAAAACGCAACGTGGACACATCACATTTTTTGAAAGAAAACAGAGGTGTTTTTTGCAAAGTGACTACCTGTAGATTTTGGCCTCTAGCTCAGCCGGCACCTAGGAAAACCTACCAAACCTGTGCATTTCTGAAAACTAGAGACCTAGGGGAATCCAAGATGGGGTGACTTGTGGGGCTCTGACCAGGTTCTGTTACCCAGAATCCTTTGCAAACCTCAAAATTTGACTAAAAAACATGTTTTCCTCAAATTTCGGTGACAGAAAGTTCTGGAATCAGAGAGGTGCCACAAATTCCCTTCCACCCAGCGTTCCCCCAAGTCTCCTGATAAAAATGATACCTCACTTGTGTGGGTAGGCCTAGCGCCCGTGACAGGAAATGCCCCAAAACGCAACGTGGACACATCACATTTTTTGAAAGAAAACAGAGGTGTTTTTTGCAAAGTGACTACCTGTAGATTTTGGCCTCTAGCTCAGCCGGCACCTAGGAAAACCTACCAAACCTGTGCATTTTTGAAAATTAGAGACCTAGGGGAATCCAAGATGGGAAGACTTGTGGGGTCTGACCAGGTACTGTTACCCAGAATCCTTTGCAAACCTCAAACTTTGGCTAAAAAAACAAATTTTCCTCAAATTTTGGTGACAGAAAGTTCTGAAATCAGAGAGGAGCCACAAATTTCCTTCCACCCAGCGTTCCCCCAAGTCTCCCGATAAAAATGATACCTCACTTGTGTGGGTGGGCCTAGTGCCCGCGACAGGAAATGCCCCAAAACGTAACGTGGACCCATCACATTTTTTTAAAGAAAACAGAGGTGTTTTTTGCAAAGTGCCAACCTGTAGATTTTGGCCTGTAGCTCAGCCGGAACCTAGGAAACCTACCAAATCTGTGCATTTTTGAAAACTACAGACCTAGGGGAATCCAGGATGGGGTGACTTGTGGGGCTCTGACCAGGTTCTATTACCCAGAATCCTTAGCAAACCTCAAAATTTGGCTAAAAAAACACATTTTCCTCAAAGTTTGGTGACAGAAAGTTCTGGAATCAGAGAGGAGCCACAAATTCCCTTCCACCCAACGTTCCCCCAAGTCTCCTGATAAAAATTATACCTCACTTGTGTGGGTAGGCCTTGCGCCCGCGACAGGAAATGCCCCAAAACGCAACGTGGACACATCACATTTTTGAAAGAAAACAGAGGTGTTTTTTGCAAAGTGACTACCTGTAGATTTTGGCCTCTAGCTCAGCCGGCACCTAGGGAAACCTACCAAACCTGTGCATTTTTGAAAACTAGAGACCTAGGGGAATCCAGGACGGGGTGACTTGTGGGGCTCTGACCAGGTTCTGTTACCCAGAATCCTTTGCAAACCTCAAAATTTGGCTAAAAAAACACGTTTTCCTCAAAGTTTGGTGAGAGAAAGTTCTGGAATCAGAGAGGAGCCACAAATTCCCTTCCACCCAGCGTTCCCCCAAGTCTCCTGATAAAAATGATACCTCACTTGTGTGGGTAGGCCTAGTGCCCGCGACAGGAAATGCCCCAAAACGCAACGTGGACACATCACAATTTTGAAAGGAAAACAGAGGTGTTTTTTGCAAAGTGACTACCAGTAGATTTTGGCCTGTAGCTCAGCCGGCACCTAGGGAAACCTACCAAACCTGTGCATTTTTTAAAACTAGAGACCTAGGGTAATCCAAGATGGGGTGACGTGTGGGGCTCTGACCAGGTTCTGTTACCCTGAATCCTTTGCAAACCTCAACATTTGGCTAAAAAAACACGTTTTCCTCACATTTTGGTGACAGAAAGTTCTGGAATCAGAGAGGAGCCACAAATTTCCTTCCACCCAGCGTTTCCCCAAGTCTCCTGATAAAAATTATACCTCACTTGTGTGGGTAGGCCTAGCGCCCGCAACAGGAAATGCCCCAAAACGCAACGTGGACACATCACATTTTTTTAAAGAAAACAGAGGTGTTTTTTGCAAAGTGACTACCTGTAGATTTTGGCCTCTTGCTCAGCCGGCACCTAGGGAAACCTACCAAACCTGTGCATTTTTGAAAACCTGAGACCTAGGGAAATCCAAGATGTGGTGACTTGTGGGGCTCTGACGAGGTTCTGTTACCCAGAAACCTTTGCAAACCTCAAACTTTGGCTAAAAAAACACATTTTCCTCAAATTTTGGTGACAGAAAGTTCTGAAATCAGAGAGGAGCCACAAATTTCCTTCCACCCAGCGTTCCCCCAAGTCTCCCGATAAAAATGATACCTCACTTGTGTGGGTGGGCCTAGTGCCCGCGACAGGAAATGCCCCAAAACGTAACGTGGACCCATCAAATTTTTTTAAAGAAAACAGAGGTGTTTTTTGCAAAGTGCCAACCTGTAGATTTTGGCCTATAGCTCAGCCGGAACCTAGGAAACCTACCAAATCTGTGCATTTTTGAAAACTACAGACCTAGGGGAATCCAGGATGGGGTGACTTGTGGGGCTCTGACCAGGTTCTATTACCCAGAATCCTTTGCAAACCTCAAAATTTGGCTAAAAAAACACATTTTCCTCAAAGTTTGGTGACAGAAAGTTCTGGAATCAGAGAGGAGCCACAAATTCCCTTCCACCCAACGTTCCCCCAAGTCTCCTGATAAAAATGATACCTCACTTGTGTGGGTAGGCCTTGCGCCCGCGACAGGAAATGCCCCAAAACGCAACGTGGACACATCACATTTTTGAAAGGAAACAGAGGTGTTTTTTGCAAAGTGACTACCTGTAGATTTTGGCCTCTAGCTCAGCCGGCACCTAGGGAAACCTACCAAACCTGTGCATTTTTGAAAACTAGAGACCTAGGGGAATCCAGGACGGGGTGACTTGTGGGGCTCTGACCAGGTTCTGTTACCCAGAATCCTTTGCAAACCTCAAAATTTGGCTAAAAAAACACGTTTTCCTCAAAGTTTGGTGAGAGAAAGTTCTGGAATCAGAGAGGAGCCACAAATTCCCTTCCACCCAGCGTTCCCCCAAGTCTCCTGATAAAAATGATACCTCACTTGTGTGGGTAGGCCTAGTGCCCGCGACAGGAAATGCCCCAAAACGCAACGTGGACACATCACAATTTTGAAAGGAAAACAGAGGTGTTTTTTGCAAAGTGACTACCTGTAGATTTTGTCCTGTAGCTCAGCCGGCACCTAGGGAAACCTACCAAACCTGTGCATTTTTGAAAACTAGAGACCTAGGGTAATCCAAGATGGGGTGACGTGTGGGGCTCTGACCAGGTTCTGTTACCCTGAATCCTTTGCAAACCTCAACATTTGGCTAAAAAAACACGTTTTCCTCACATTTTGGTGACAGAAAGTTCTGGAATCAGAGAGGAGCCACAAATTTCCTTCCACCCAGCGTTTCCCCAAGTCTCCTGATAAAAATTATACCTCACTTGTGTGGGTAGGCCTAGCGCCCGCAACAGGAAATGCCCCAAAACGCAACGTGGACACATCAAATTTTTTTTAAGAAAACAGAGGTGTTTTTTGCAAAGTGACTACCTGTAGATTTTGGCCTCTAGCTCAGCCGGCACCTAGGGAAACCTACCAAACCTGTGCATTTTTGAAAACTAGAGACCTAGGGTAATCCAAGATGGGGTGACGTGTGGGGCTCTGACCAGGTTCTGTTACCCTGAATCCTTTGCAAACCTCAACATTTGGCTAAAAAAACACGTTTTCCTCACATTTTGGTGACAGAAAGTTCTGGAATCAGAGAGGAGCCACAAATTCCCTTCCACCCAGCGTTCCCCCAAGTCTCCTGATAAAAATGATACCTCACTTGTGTGGGTAGGCCTAGTGCCCGCGACAGGAAATGCCCCAAAACGCAACGTGGACACATCACATTTTTTTAAAGAAAACAGAGGTGTTTTTTGCAAAGTGACTACCAGTAGATTTTGGCCTGTAGCTCAGCCGGCACCTAGGGAAACCTACCAAACCTGTGCATTTTTTAAAACTAGAGACCTAGGGTAATCCAAGATGGGGTGACGTGTGGGGCTCTGACCAGGTTCTGTTACCCTGAATCCTTTGCAAACCTCAACATTTGGCTAAAAAAACACGTTTTCCTCACATTTTGGTGACAGAAAGTTCTGGAATCAGAGAGGAGCCACAAATTTCCTTCCACCCAGCGTTTCCCCAAGTCTCCTGATAAAAATTATACCTCACTTGTGTGGGTAGGCCTAGCGCCCGCAACAGGAAATGCCCCAAAACGCAACGTGGACACATCACATTTTTTTAAAGAAAACAGAGGTGTTTTTTGCAAAGTGACTACCTGTAGATTTTGGCCTCTTGCTCAGCCGGCACCTAGGGAAACCTACCAAACCTGTGCATTTTTGAAAACCTGAGACCTAGGGAAATCCAAGATGTGGTGACTTGTGGGGCTCTGACGAGGTTCTGTTACCCAGAAACCTTTGCAAACCTCAAACTTTGGCTAAAAAAAACACATTTTCCTCAAATTTTGGTGACAGAAAGTTCTGAAATCAGAGAGGAGCCACAAATTTCCTTCCACCCAGCGTTCCCCCAAGTCTCCCGATAAAAATGATACCTCACTTGTGTGGGTGGGCCTAGTGCCCGCGACAGGAAATGCCCCAAAACGTAACGTGGACCCATCAAATTTTTTTAAAGAAAACAGAGGTGTTTTTTGCAAAGTGCCAACCTGTAGATTTTGGCCTATAGCTCAGCCGGAACCTAGGAAACCTACCAAATCTGTGCATTTTTGAAAACTACAGACCTAGGGGAATCCAGGATGGGGTGACTTGTGGGGCTCTGACCAGGTTCTATTACCCAGAATCCTTTGCAAACCTCAAAATTTGGCTAAAAAAACACATTTTCCTCAAAGTTTGGTGACAGAAAGTTCTGGAATCAGAGAGGAGCCACAAATTCCCTTCCACCCAACGTTCCCCCAAGTCTCCTGATAAAAATGATACCTCACTTGTGTGGGTAGGCCTTGCGCCCGCGACAGGAAATGCCCCAAAACGCAACGTGGACACATCACATTTTTGAAAGGAAACAGAGGTGTTTTTTGCAAAGTGACTACCTGTAGATTTTGGCCTCTAGCTCAGCCGGCACCTAGGGAAACCTACCAAACCTGTGCATTTTTGAAAACTAGAGACCTAGGGGAATCCAGGACGGGGTGACTTGTGGGGCTCTGACCAGGTTCTGTTACCCAGAATCCTTTGCAAACCTCAAAATTTGGCTAAAAAAACACGTTTTCCTCAAAGTTTGGTGAGAGAAAGTTCTGGAATCAGAGAGGAGCCACAAATTCCCTTCCACCCAGCGTTCCCCCAAGTCTCCTGATAAAAATGATACCTCACTTGTGTGGGTAGGCCTAGTGCCCGCGACAGGAAATGCCCCAAAACGCAACGTGGACACATCACAATTTTGAAAGGAAAACAGAGGTGTTTTTTGCAAAGTGACTACCTGTAGATTTTGTCCTGTAGCTCAGCCGGCACCTAGGGAAACCTACCAAACCTGTGCATTTTTGAAAACTAGAGACCTAGGGTAATCCAAGATGGGGTGACGTGTGGGGCTCTGACCAGGTTCTGTTACCCTGAATCCTTTGCAAACCTCAACATTTGGCTAAAAAAACACGTTTTCCTCACATTTTGGTGACAGAAAGTTCTGGAATCAGAGAGGAGCCACAAATTTCCTTCCACCCAGCGTTTCCCCAAGTCTCCTGATAAAAATTATACCTCACTTGTGTGGGTAGGCCTAGCGCCCGCAACAGGAAATGCCCCAAAACGCAACGTGGACACATCAAATTTTTTTTAAGAAAACAGAGGTGTTTTTTGCAAAGTGACTACCTGTAGATTTTGGCCTCTAGCTCAGCCGGCACCTAGGGAAACCTACCAAACCTGTGCATTTTTGAAAACTAGAGACCTAGGGTAATCCAAGATGGGGTGACGTGTGGGGCTCTGACCAGGTTCTGTTACCCTGAATCCTTTGCAAACCTCAACATTTGGCTAAAAAAACACGTTTTCCTCACATTTTGGTGACAGAAAGTTCTGGAATCAGAGAGGAGCCACAAATTTCCTTCCACCCAGCGTTCCCCCAAGTCTCCCGATAAAAATGATACCTCACTTGTGTGGGTGGGCCTAGTGCCCGCGACAGGAAATGCCCCAAAACGTAACGTGGACCCATCACATTTTTTTAAAGAAAACAGAGGTGTTTTTTGCAAAGTGCCTACCTGTAGATTTTGGCCTCTAGCTCAGCCGGAACCTAGGGAAACCTACCAAATCTGTGCATTTTTGAAAACTACAGACCTAGGGGAATCCAGGATGGGGTGACTTGTGGGGCTCTGACCAGGTTCTATTACAGAGAATCCTTTGCAAACCTCAAAATTTGGCTAAAAAACCACATTTTCCTCAAAGTTTGGTGACAGAAAGTTCTGGAATCAGAGAGGAGCCACAAATTCCCTTCCACCCAACGTTCCCTCAAGTCTCCTGATAAAAATGATACCTCACTTGTGTGGGTAGGCCTTGCGCCCGCGACAGGAAATGCCCCAAAACGCAACGTGGACACATCACATTTTTTAAAGAAAACAGAGGTGTTTTTTGCAAAGTGACTACCTGTAGATTTTGGCCTCTAGCTCAGCCGGCACCTAGGGAAGCCTACCAAACCTGTGCATTTTTGAAAACTAGAGACCTAGGGGAATCCAGGACGGGGTGACTTGTGGGGCTCTGACCAGGTTCTGTTACCCAGAATCCTTTGCAAACCTCAAAATTTGGCTAAAAAAACACGTTTTCCTCAAAGTTTGGTGAGAGAAAGTTCTGGAATCAGAGAGGAGCCACAAATTCCCTTCCACCCAGCGTTCCCCCAAGTCTCCTGATAAAAATGATACCTCACTTGTGTGGGTAGGCCTAGTGCCCGCGACAGGAAATGCCCCAAAACGCAACGTGGACACATCACAATTTTGAAAGGAAAACAGAGGTGTTTTTTGCAAAGTGACTACCTGTAGATTTTGTCCTGTAGCTCAGCCGGCACCTAGGGAAACCTACCAAACCTGTGCATTTTTGAAAACTAGAGACCTAGGGTAATCCAAGATGGGGTGACGTGTGGGGCTCTGACCAGGTTCTGTTACCCTGAATCCTTTGCAAACCTCAACATTTGGCTAAAAAAACACGTTTTCCTCACATTTTGGTGACAGAAAGTTCTGGAATCAGAGAGGAGCCACAAATTTCCTTCCACCCAGCGTTTCCCCAAGTCTCCTGATAAAAATTATACCTCACTTGTGTGGGTAGGCCTAGCGCCCGCAACAGGAAATGCCCCAAAACGCAACGTGGACACATCAAATTTTTTTTAAGAAAACAGAGGTGTTTTTTGCAAAGTGACTACCTGTAGATTTTGGCCTGTAGCTCAGCCGGCACCTAGGGAAACCTACCAAACCTGTGCATTTTTGAAAACTAGAGACCTAGGGTAATCCAAGATGGGGTGACGTGTGGGGCTCTGACCAGGTTCTGTTACCCTGAATCCTTTGCAAACCTCAACATTTGGCTAAAAAAACACGTTTTCCTCACATTTTGGTGACAGAAAGTTCTGGAATCAGAGAGGAGCCACAAATTTCCTTCCACCCAGCGTTCCCCCAAGTCTCCCGATAAAAATGATACCTCACTTGTGTGGGTGGGCCTAGTGCCCGCGACAGGAAATGCCCCAAAACGTAACGTGGACCCATCAAATTTTTTTAAAGAAAACAGAGGTGTTTTTTGCAAAGTGCCTACCTGTAGATTTTGGCCTCTAGCTCAGCCGGAACCTAGGGAAACCTACCAAATCTGTGCATTTTTGAAAACTACAGACCTAGGGGAATCCAGGATGGGGTGACTTGTGGGGCTCTGACCAGGTTCTATTACAGAGAATCCTTTGCAAACCTCAAAATTTGGCTAAAAAACCACATTTTCCTCAAAGTTTGGTGACAGAAAGTTCTGGAATCAGAGAGGAGCCACAAATTCCCTTCCACCCAACGTTCCCTCAAGTCTCCTGATAAAAATGATACCTCACTTGTGTGGGTAGGCCTTGCGCCCGCGACAGGAAATGCCCCAAAACGCAACGTGGACACATCACATTTTTGAAAGAAAACAGAGGTGTTTTTTGCAAAGTGACTACCTGTAGATTTTGGCCTCTAGCTCAGCCGGCACCTAGGGAAGCCTACCAAACCTGTGCATTTTTGAAAACTAGAGACCTAGGGGAATCCAGGACGGGGTGACTTGTGGGGCTCTGACCAGGTTCTGTTACCCAGAATCCTTTGCAAACCTCAAAATTTGGCTAAAAAAACACGTTTTCCTCAAAGTTTGGTGAGAGAAAGTTCTGGAAGCAGAGAGGAGCCACAAATTCCCTTCCACCCAGCGTTCCCCCAAGTCTCCTGCTAAAAATGATACCTCACTTGTGTGGGTAGGCCTAGTGCCCGCGACAGGAAATGCCCCAAAACGCAACGTGGACACATCACAATTTTGAAAGGAAAACAGAGGTGTTTTTTGCAAAGTGACTACCTGTAGATTTTGGCCTCTAGCTCAGCCGGCACTTAGGGAAACCTACCAAACCTGTGCATTTTTTAAAACTAGAGGCCTAGGTTAATCCAAGATGGGGTGACGTGTGGGGCTCTGACCAGGTTCTGTTACCCTGAATCCTTTGCAAACCTCAACATTTGGCTAAAAAAACACGTTTTCCTCACATTTTGGTGACAGAAAGTTCTGGAATCAGAGAGGAGCCACAAATTTCCTTCCACCCAGCGTTTCCCCAAGTCTCCTGATAAAAATTATACCTCACTTGTGTGGGTAGGCCTAGCGCCCGCAACAGGAAATGCCCCAAAACGCAACGTGGACACATCACATTTTTTGAAAGAAAACAGAGGTGTTTTTTGCAAAGTGACTACCTGTAGATTTTGGCCTCTAGCTCAGCCGGCACCTAGGAAAACCTACCAAACCTGTGCATTTCTGAAAACTAGAGACCTAGGGGAATCCAAGATGGGGTGACTTGTGGGGCTCTGACCAGGTTCTGTTACCCAGAATCCTTTGCAAACCTCAAAATTTGACTAAAAAACATGTTTTCCTCAAATTTCGGTGACAGAAAGTTCTGGAATCAGAGAGGTGCCACAAATTCCCTTCCACCCAGCGTTCCCCCAAGTCTCCTGATAAAAATGATACCTCACTTGTGTGGGTAGGCCTAGCGCCCGTGACAGGAAATGCCCCAAAACGCAACGTGGACACATCACATTTTTTGAAAGAAAACAGAGGTGTTTTTTGCAAAGTGACTACCTGTAGATTTTGGCCTCTAGCTCAGCCGGCACCTAGGAAAACCTACCAAACCTGTGCATTTTTGAAAATTAGAGACCTAGGGGAATCCAAGATGGGAAGACTTGTGGGGTCTGACCAGGTACTGTTACCCAGAATCCTTTGCAAACCTCAAACTTTGGCTAAAAAAACAAATTTTCCTCAAATTTTGGTGACAGAAAGTTCTGAAATCAGAGAGGAGCCACAAATTTCCTTCCACCCAGCGTTCCCCCAAGTCTCCCGATAAAAATGATACCTCACTTGTGTGGGTGGGCCTAGTGCCCGCGACAGGAAATGCCCCAAAACGTAACGTGGACCCATCACATTTTTTTAAAGAAAACAGAGGTGTTTTTTGCAAAGTGCCAACCTGTAGATTTTGGCCTGTAGCTCAGCCGGAACCTAGGAAACCTACCAAATCTGTGCATTTTTGAAAACTACAGACCTAGGGGAATCCAGGATGGGGTGACTTGTGGGGCTCTGACCAGGTTCTATTACCCAGAATCCTTAGCAAACCTCAAAATTTGGCTAAAAAAACACATTTTCCTCAAAGTTTGGTGACAGAAAGTTCTGGAATCAGAGAGGAGCCACAAATTCCCTTCCACCCAATGTTCCCCCAAGTCTCCTGATAAAAATTATACCTCACTTGTGTGGGTAGGCCTTGCGCCCGCGACAGGAAATGCCCCAAAACGCAACGTGGACACATCACATTTTTGAAAGAAAACAGAGGTGTTTTTTGCAAAGTGACTACCTGTAGATTTTGGCCTCTAGCTCAGCCGGCACCTAGGGAAACCTACCAAACCTGTGCATTTTTGAAAACTAGAGACCTAGGGGAATCCAGGACGGGGTGACTTGTGGGGCCCTGACCAGGTTCTGTTACCCAGAATCCTTTGCAAACCTCAAAATTTGGCTAAAAAAACACGTTTTCCTCAAAGTTTGGTGAGAGAAAGTTCTGGAATCAGAGAGGAGCCACAAATTCCCTTCCACCCAGCGTTCCCCCAAGTCTCCTGATAAAAATAATACCTCACTTGTGTGGGTAGGCCTAGTGCCCGCGACAGGAAATGCCCCAAAACGCAACGTGGACACATCACAATTTTGAAAGGAAAACAGAGGTGTTTTTTGCAAAGTGACTACCAGTAGATTTTGGCCTGTAGCTCAGCCGGCACCTAGGGAAACCTACCAAACCTGTGCATTTTTGAAAACTAGAGACCTAGGGTAATCCAAGATGGGGTGACGTGTGGGGCTCTGACCAGGTTCTGTTACCCTGAATCCTTTGCAAACCTCAACATTTGGCTAAAAAAACACGTTTTCCTCACATTTTGGTGACAGAAAGTTCTGGAATCAGAGAGGAGCCACAAATTTCCTTCCACCCAGCGTTTCCCCAAGTCTCCTGATAAAAATTATACCTCACTTGTGTGGGTAGGCCTAGCGCCCGCAACAGGAAATGCCCCAAAACGCAACGTGGACACATCACATTTTTTTAAAGAAAACAGAGGTGTTTTTTGCAAAGTGACTACCTGTAGATTTTGGCCTCTTGCTCAGCCGGCACCTAGGGAAACCTACCAAACCTGTGCATTTTTGAAAACCTGAGACCTAGGGAAATCCAAGATGTGGTGACTTGTGGGGCTCTGACGAGGTTCTGTTACCCAGAAACCTTTGCAAACCTCAAACTTTGGCTAAAAAAACACATTTTCCTCAAATTTTGGTGACAGAAAGTTCTGAAATCAGAGAGGAGCCACAAATTTCCTTCCACCCAGCGTTCCCCCAAGTCTCCCGATAAAAATGATACCTCACTTGTGTGGGTGGGCCTAGTGCCCGCGACAGGAAATGCCCCAAAACGTAACGTGGACCCATCACATTTTTGTAAAGAAAACAGAGGTGTTTTTTGCAAAGTGCCAACCTGTAGATTTTGGCCTATAGCTCAGCCGGAACCTAGGAAACCTACCAAATCTGTGCATTTTTGAAAACTACAGACCTAGGGGAATCCAGGATGGGGTGACTTGTGGGGCTCTGACCAGGTTCTATTACCCAGAATCCTTTGCAAACCTCAAAATTTGGCTAAAAAAACACATTTTCCTCAAAGTTTGGTGACAGAAAGTTCTGGAATCAGAGAGGAGCCACAAATTCCCTTCCACCCAACGTTCCCCCAAGTCTCCTGATAAAAATGATACCTCACTTGTGTGGGTAGGCCTTGCGCCCGCGACAGGAAATGCCCCAAAACGCAACGTGGACACATCACATTTTTGAAAGAAAACAGAGGTGTTTTTTGCAAAGTGACTACCTGTAGATTTTGGCCTCTAGCTCAGCCGGCACCTAGGGAAACCTACCAAACCTGTGCATTTTTGAAAACTAGAGACCTAGGGGAATCCAGGACGGGGTGACTTGTGGGGCTCTGACCAGGTTCTGTTACCCAGAATCCTTTGCAAACCTCAAAATTTGGCTAAAAAAACACGTTTTCCTCAAAGTTTGGTGAGAGAAAGTTCTGGAATCAGAGAGGAGCCACAAATTCCCTTCCACCCAGCGTTCCCCCCAAGTCTCCTGATAAAAATGATACCTCACTTGTGTGGGTAGGCCTAGTGCCCGCGACAGGAAATGCCCCAAAACGCAACGTGGACACATCACAATTTTGAAAGGAAAACAGAGGTGTTTTTTGCAAAGTGACTACCTGTAGATTTTGTCCTGTAGCTCAGCCGGCACCTAGGGAAACCTACCAAACCTGTGCATTTTTGAAAACTAGAGACCTAGGGTAATCCAAGATGGGGTGACGTGTGGGGCTCTGACCAGGTTCTGTTACCCTGAATCCTTTGCAAACCTCAACATTTGGCTAAAAAAACACGTTTTCCTCACATTTTGGTGACAGAAAGTTCTGGAATCAGAGAGGAGCCACAAATTTCCTTCCACCCAGCGTTTCCCCAAGTCTCCTGATAAAATTTATACCTCACTTGTGTGGGTAGGCCTAGCGCCCGCAACAGGAAATGCCCCAAAACGCAACGTGGACACATCAAATTTTTTTTAAGAAAACAGAGGTGTTTTTTGCAAAGTGACTACCTGTAGATTTTGGCCTGTAGCTCAGCCGGCACCTAGGGAAACCTACCAAACCTGTGCATTTTTGAAAACTAGAGACCTAGGGTAATCCAAGATGGGGTGACGTGTGGGGCTCTGACCAGGTTCTGTTACCCTGAATCCTTTGCAAACCTCAACATTTGGCTAAAAAAACACGTTTTCCTCACATTTTGGTGACAGAAAGTTCTGGAATCAGAGAGGAGCCACAAATTTCCTTCCACCCAGCGTTCCCCCAAGTCTCCCGATAAAAATGATACCTCACTTGTGTGGGTGGGCCTAGTGCCCGCGACAGGAAATGCCCCAAAACGTAACGTGGACCCATCACATTTTTTTAAAGAAAACAGAGGTGTTTTTTGCAAAGTGCCTACCTGTAGATTTTGGCCTCTAGCTCAGCCGGAACCTAGGGAAACCTACCAAATCTGTGCATTTTTGAAAACTACAGACCTAGGGGAATCCAGGATGGGGTGACTTGTGGGGCTCTGACCAGGTTCTATTACAGAGAATCCTTTGCAAACCTCAAAATTTGGCTAAAAAAACACATTTTCCTCAAAGTTTGGTGACAGAAAGTTCTGGAATCAGAGAGGAGCCACAAATTCCCTTCCACCCAACGTTCCCTCAAGTCTCCTGATAAAAATGATACCTCACTTGTGTGGGTAGGCCTTGCGCCCGCGACAGGAAATGCCCCAAAACGCAACGTGGACACATCACATTTTTTAAAGAAAACAGAGGTGTTTTTTTGCAAAGTGACTACCTGTAGATTTTGGCCTCTAGCTCAGCCGGCACCTAGGGAAGCCTACCAAACCTGTGCATTTTTGAAAACTAGAGACCTAGGGGAATCCAGGACGGGGTGACTTGTGGGGCTCTGACCAGGTTCTGTTACCCAGAATCCTTTGCAAACCTCAAAATTTGGCTAAAAAAACACGTTTTCCTCAAAGTTTGGTGAGAGAAAGTTCTGGAAGCAGAGAGGAGCCACAAATTCCCTTCCACCCAGCGTTCCCCCCAAGTCTCCTGCTAAAAATGATACCTCACTTGTGTGGGTAGGCCTAGTGCCCGCGACAGGAAATGCCCCAAAACGCAACGTGGACACATCACAATTTTGAAAGGAAAACAGAGGTGTTTTTTGCAAAGTGACTACCTGTAGATTTTGGCCTCTAGCTCAGCCGGCACCTAGGGAAACCTACCAAACCTGTGCATTTTTTAAAACTAGAGACCTAGGTTAATCCAAGATGGGGTGACGTGTGGGGGCTCTGACCAGGTTCTGTTACCCTGAATCCTTTGCAAACCTCAACATTTGGCTAAAAAAACACGTTTTCCTCACATTTTGGTGACAGAAAGTTCTGGAATCAGAGAGGAGCCACAAATTTCCTTCCACCCAGCGTTTCCCCAAGTCTCCTGATAAAAATTATACCTCACTTGTGTGGGTAGGCCTAGCGCCCGCAACAGGAAATGCCCCAAAACGCAACGTGGACACATCACATTTTTTGAAAGAAAACAGGTGTTTTTTGCAAAGTGACTACCTGTAGATTTTGGCCTCTTGCTCAGCCGGCACCTAGGGAAACCTACCAAACCTGTGCATTTTTGAAAACCTGAGACCTAGGGAAATCCAAGATGGGGTGACTTGTGGGGCTCTGACCAGGTTCTGTTACCCAGAATCCTTTGCAAACCTCAAAATTTGGCTAAAAAAACACATTTTCCTCAAATTTTGGTGACAGAAAGTTCTGGAATCAGAGAGGAGCCACAAATTCCCTTCCACCCAACTTTCCCCCAAGTCTCCCGATAAAAATGATACCTCACTTGTGTGGGTAGGCTTGCGCCTGTGGCAGGAAAGGCCCCAAAACGCAACGTGGACACATAACATTTTTTGAAAGAAAACAGAGGTGTTTTTTGCAAAGTGACTACCTGTAGATTTTGGCCTCTAGCTCAGCCGGCACCTAGGGAAACCTACCAAACCTGTGCATTTTTGAAAACTAGAGACCTAGGGGAATCCAAGATGGGGTGACTTGTGGGGCTGTGACAAGGTTCTGATACCCAGAATCCTTTGCAAACCTCAAAATTTGGCTAAAAAACACATTTTCCTCAAATTTTGGTGACAGAAAGTTCTGGAATCAGAGAGGAGCCACAAATTCCCTTCCACCCAACGTTCCCCCAAGTCTCCTGATAAAAATGATACCTCACTTGTGTGGGTAGGCCTTGCGCCCGCGACAGGAAATGCCCCAAAACGCAACGTGGACACATCACATTTTTGAAAGAAAACAGAGGTGTTTTTTGCAAAGTGACTACCTGTAGATTTTGGCCTCTAGCTCAGCCGGCACCTAGGGAAACCTACCAAACCTGTGCATTTTTGAAAACTAGAGACCTAGGGGAATCCAGGACGGGGTGACTTGTGGGGCTCTGACCAGGTTCTGTTACCCAGAATCCTTTGCAAACCTCAAAATTTGGCTAAAAAAACACGTTTTCCTCAAAGTTTGGTGAGAGAAAGTTCTGGAATCAGAGAGGAGTCACAAATTCCCTTCCACCCAGCGTTCCCCCAAGTCTCCTGATAAAAATTATACCTCACTTGTGTGGGTAGGCCTAGTGCCCGCGACAGGAAATGACCCAAAACGCAACGTGGACACATCACAATTTTGAAAGGAAAACAGAGGTGTTTTTTGCAAAGTGACTACCTGTAGATTTTGGCCTGTAGCTCAGCCGGCACCTAGGGAAACCTACCAAACCTGTGCATTTTTGAAAACTAGAGACCTAGGGTAATCCAAGATGGGGTGACGTGTGGGGCTCTGACCAGGTTCTGTTACCCTGAATCCTTTGCAAACCTCAACATTTGGCTAAAAAAACAAGTTTTCCTCACATTTTGGTGACAGAAAGTTCTGGAATCAGAGAGGAGCCACAAATTTCCTTCCACCCAGCGTTTCCCCAAGTCTCCTGATAAAAATTATACCTCACTTTTGTGGGTAGGCCTAGCGCCCGCAACAGGAAATGCCCCAAAACGCAACGTGGACACATCACATTTTTTTAAAGAAAACAGAGGTGTTTTTTGCAAAGTGACTACCTGTAGATTTTGGCCTGTAGCTCAGCCGGCACCTAGGGAAACCTACCAAACCTGTGCATTTTTGAAAACTAGAGACCTAGGGTAATCCAAGATGGGGTGACGTGTGGGGCTCTGACCAGGTTCTGTTACCCTGAATCCTTTGCAAACCTCAACATTTGGCTAAAAAAACACGTTTTCCTCACATTTTGGTGACAGAAAGTTCTGGAATCAGAGAGGAGCCACAAATTCCCTTCCACCCAGCGTTCCCCCAAGTCTCCTGCTAAAAATGATACCTCACTTGTGTGGGTAGGCCTAGTGCCCGCGACAGGAAATGCCCCAAAACGCAACGTGGACACATCACAATTTTGAAAGGAAAACAGAGGTGTTTTTTGCAAAGTGACTACCTGTAGATTTTGGCCTCTAGCTCAGCCGGCACTTAGGGAAACCTACCAAACCTGTGCATTTTTTAAAACTAGAGGCCTAGGTTAATCCAAGATGGGGTGACGTGTGGGGCTCTGACCAGGTTCTGTTACCCTGAATCCTTTGCAAACCTCAACATTTGGCTAAAAAAACAAGTTTTCCTCACATTTTGGTGACAGAAAGTTCTGGAATCAGAGAGGAGCCACAAATTTCCTTCCACCCAGCGTTTCCCCCAAGTCTCCTGATAAAAATTATACCTCACTTGTGTGGGTAGGCCTAGCGCCCGCAACAGGAAATGCCCCAAAACGCAACGTGGACACATCACATTTTTTGAAAGAAAACAGAGGTGTTTTTTGCAAAGTGACTACCTGTAGATTTTGGCCTCTAGCTCAGCCGGCACCTAGGAAAACCTACCAAACCTGTGCATTTCTGAAAACTAGAGACCTAGGGGAATCCAAGATGGGGTGACTTGTGGGGCTCTGACCAGGTTCTGTTACCCAGAATCCTTTGCAAACCTCAAAATTTGACTAAAAAACATGTTTTCCTCAAATTTCGGTGACAGAAAGTTCTGGAATCAGAGAGGTGCCACAAATTCCCTTCCACCCAGCGTTCCCCCAAGTCTCCTGATAAAAATGATACCTCACTTGTGTGGGTAGGCCTAGCGCCCGTGACAGGAAATGCCCCAAAACGCAACGTGGACACATCACATTTTTTGAAAGAAAACAGAGGTGTTTTTTGCAAAGTGACTACCTGTAGATTTTGGCCTCTAGCTCAGCCGGCACCTAGGAAAACCTACCAAACCTGTGCATTTTTGAAAATTAGAGACCTAGGGGAATCCAAGATGGGAAGACTTGTGGGGTCTGACCAGGTACTGTTACCCAGAATCCTTTGCAAACCTCAAACTTTGGCTAAAAAAACAAATTTTCCTCAAATTTTGGTGACAGAAAGTTCTGAAATCAGAGAGGAGCCACAAATTTCCTTCCACCCAGCGTTCCCCCAAGTCTCCCGATAAAAATGATACCTCACTTGTGTGGGTGGGCCTAGTGCCCGCGACAGGAAATGCCCCAAAACGTAACGTGGACCCATCACATTTTTTAAAGAAAACAGAGGTGTTTTTTGCAAAGTGCCATCCTGTAGATTTTGGCCTGTAGCTCAGCCGGAACCTAGGAAACCTACCAAATCTGTGCATTTTTGAAAACTACAGACCTAGGGGAATCCAGGATGGGGTGACTTGTGGGGCTCTGACCAGGTTCTATTACCCAGAATCCTTAGCAAACCTCAAAATTTGGCTAAAAAAACACATTTTCCTCAAAGTTTGGTGACAGAAAGTTCTGGAATCAGAGAGGAGCCACAAATTCCCTTCCACCCAACGTTCCCCCAAGTCTCCTGATAAAAATTATACCTCACTTGTGTGGGTAGGCCTTGCGCCCGCGACAGGAAATGCCCCAAAACGCAACGTGGACACATCACATTTTTGAAAGAAAACAGAGGTGTTTTTTGCAAAGTGACTACCTGTAGATTTTGGCCTCTAGCTCAGCCGGCACCTAGGGAAACCTACCAAACCTGTGCATTTTTGAAAACTAGAGACCTAGGGGAATCCAGGACGGGGTGACTTGTGGGGCCCTGACCAGGTTCTGTTACCCAGAATCCTTTGCAAACCTCAAAATTTGGCTAAAAAAACACGTTTTCCTCAAAGTTTGGTGAGAGAAAGTTCTGGAATCAGAGAGGAGCCACAAATTCCCTTCCACCCAGCGTTCCCCCAAGTCTCCTGATAAAAATAATACCTCACTTGTGTGGGTAGGCCTAGTGCCCGCGACAGGAAATGCCCCAAAACGCAACGTGGACACATCACAATTTTGAAAGGAAAACAGAGGTGTTTTTTGCAAAGTGACTACCAGTAGATTTTGGCCTGTAGCTCAGCCGGCACCTAGGGAAACCTACCAAACCTGTGCATTTTTGAAAACTAGAGACCTAGGGTAATCCAAGATGGGGTGACGTGTGGGGCTCTGACCAGGTTCTGTTACCCTGAATCCTTTGCAAACCTCAACATTTGGCTAAAAAAACACGTTTTCCTCACATTTTGGTGACAGAAAGTTCTGGAATCAGAGAGGAGCCACAAATTTCCTTCCACCCAGCGTTTCCCCAAGTCTCCTGATAAAAATTATACCTCACTTGTGTGGGTAGGCCTAGCGCCCGCAACAGGAAATGCCCCAAAACGCAACGTGGACACATCACATTTTTTTAAAGAAAACAGAGGTGTTTTTTGCAAAGTGACTACCTGTAGATTTTGGCCTCTTGCTCAGCCGGCACCTAGGGAAACCTACCAAACCTGTGCATTTTTGAAAACCTGAGACCTAGGGAAATCCAAGATGTGGTGACTTGTGGGGCTCTGACGAGGTTCTGTTACCCAGAAACCTTTGCAAACCTCAAACTTTGGCTAAAAAAACACATTTTCCTCAAATTTTGGTGACAGAAAGTTCTGAAATCAGAGAGGAGCCACAAATTTCCTTCCACCCAGCGTTCCCCCAAGTCTCCCGATAAAAATGATACCTCACTTGTGTGGGTGGGCCTAGTGCCCGCGACAGGAAATGCCCCAAAACGTAACGTGGACCCATCAAATTTTTTTAAAGAAAACAGAGGTGTTTTTTGCAAAGTGCCAACCTGTAGATTTTGGCCTATAGCTCAGCCGGAACCTAGGAAACCTACCAAATCTGTGCATTTTTGAAAACTACAGACCTAGGGGAATCCAGGATGGGGTGACTTGTGGGGCTCTGACCAGGTTCTATTACCCAGAATCCTTTGCAAACCTCAAAATTTGGCTAAAAAAACACATTCTCCTCAAAGTTTGGTGACAGAAAGTTCTGGAATCAGAGAGGAGCCACAAATTCCCTTCCACCCAACGTTCCCCCAAGTCTCCTGATAAAAATGATACCTCACTTGTGTGGGTAGGCCTTGCGCCCGCGACAGGAAATGCCCCAAAACGCAACGTGGACACATCACATTTTTGAAAGAAAACAGAGGTGTTTTTTGCAAAGTGACTACCTGTAGATTTTGGCCTCTAGCTCAGCCGGCACCTAGGGAAACCTACCAAACCTGTGCATTTTTGAAAACTAGAGACCTAGGGGAATCCAGGACGGGGTGACTTGTGGGGCTCTGACCAGGTTCTGTTACCCAGAATCCTTTGCAAACCTCAAAATTTGGCTAAAAAAACACGTTTTCCTCAAAGTTTGGTGAGAGAAAGTTCTGGAATCAGAGAGGAGCCACAAATTCCCTTCCACCCAGCGTTCCCCCAAGTCTCCTGATAAAAATGATACCTCACTTGTGTGGGTAGGCCTAGTGCCCGCGACAGGAAATGCCCCAAAACGCAACGTGGACACATCACAATTTTGAAAGGAAAACAGAGGTGTTTTTTGCAAAGTGACTACCTGTAGATTTTGTCCTGTAGCTCAGCCGGCACCTAGGGAAACCTACCAAACCTGTGCATTTTTGAAAACTAGAGACCTAGGGTAATCCAAGATGGGGTGACGTGTGGGGCTCTGACCAGGTTCTGTTACCCTGAATCCTTTGCAAACCTCAACATTTGGCTAAAAAAACACGTTTTCCTCACATTTTGGTGACAGAAAGTTCTGGAATCAGAGAGGAGCCACAAATTTCCTTCCACCCAGCGTTTCCCCAAGTCTCCTGATAAAAATTATACCTCACTTGTGTGGGTAGGCCTAGCGCCCGCAACAGGAAATGCCCCAAAACGCAACGTGGACACATCAAATTTTTTTTAAGAAAACAGAGGTGTTTTTTGCAAAGTGACTACCTGTAGATTTTGGCCTGTAGCTCAGCCGGCACCTAGGGAAACCTACCAAACCTGTGCATTTTTGAAAACTAGAGACCTAGGGTAATCCAAGATGGGGTGACGTGTGGGGCTCTGACCAGGTTCTGTTACCCTGAATCCTTTGCAAACCTCAACATTTGGCTAAAAAAACACGTTTTCCTCACATTTTGGTGACAGAAAGTTCTGGAATCAGAGAGGAGCCACAAATTTCCTTCCACCCAGCGTTCCCCCAAGTCTCCCGATAAAAATGATACCTCACTTGTGTGGGTGGGCCTAGTGCCCGCGACAGGAAATGCCCCAAAACGTAACGTGGACCCATCACATTTTTTTAAAGTAAAACAGAGGTGTTTTTTGCAAAGTGCCTACCTGTAGATTTTGGCCTCTAGCTCAGCCGGAACCTAGGGAAACCTACCAAATCTGTGCATTTTTGAAAACTACAGACCTAGGGGAATCCAGGATGGGGTGACTTGTGGGGCTCTGACCAGGTTCTATTACAGAGAATCCTTTGCAAACCTCAAAATTTGGCTTAAAAACCACATTTTCCTCAAAGTTTGGTGACAGAAAGTTCTGGAATCAGAGAGGAGCCACAAATTCCCTTCCACCCAACGTTCCCTCAAGTCTCCTGATAAAAATGATACCTCACTTGTGTGGGTAGGCCTTGCGCCCGCGACAGGAAATGCCCCAAAACGCAACGTGGACACATCACATTTTTGAAAGAAAACAGAGGTGTTTTTTGCAAAGTGACTACCTGTAGATTTTGGCCTCTAGCTCAGCCGGCACCTAGGGAAGCCTACCAAACCTGTGCATTTTTGAAAACTAGAGACCTAGGGGAATCCAGGACGGGGTGACTTGTGGGGCTCTGACCAGGTTCTGTTACCCAGAATCCTTTGCAAACCTCAAAATTTGGCTAAAAAAACATGTTTTCCTCAAAGTTTGGTGAGAGAAAGTTCTGGAAGCAGAGAGGAGCCACAAATTCCCTTCCACCCAGCGTTCCCCCAAGTCTCCTGCTAAAAATGATACCTCACTTGTGTGGGTAGGCCTAGTGCCCGCGACAGGAAATGCCCCAAAACGCAACGTGGACACATCACAATTTTGAAAGGAAAACAGAGGTGTTTTTTGCAAAGTGACTACCTGTAGATTTTGGCCTCTAGCTCAGCCGGCACCTAGGGAAACCTACCAAACCTGTGCATTTTTTAAAACTAGAGACCTAGGTTAATCCAAGATGGGGTGACGTGTGGGGCTCTGACCAGGTTCTGTTACCCTGAATCCTTTGCAAACCTCAACATTTGGCTAAAAAAACACGTTTTCCTCACATTTTGGTGACAGAAAGTTCTGGAATCAGAGAGGAGCCACAAATTTCCTTCCACCCAGCGTTTCCCCAAGTCTCCTGATAAAAATTATACCTCACTTGTGTGGGTAGGCCTAGCGCCCGCAACAGGAAATGCCCCAAAACGCAACGTGGACACATCACATTTTTTGAAAGAAAACAGGTGTTTTTTGCAAAGTGACTACCTGTAGATTTTGGCCTCTTGCTCAGCCGGCACCTAGGGAAACCTACCAAACCTGTGCATTTTTGAAAACCTGAGACCTAGGGAAATCCAAGATGGGGTGACTTGTGGGGCTCTGACCAGGTTCTGTTACCCAGAATCCTTTGCAAACCTCAAAATTTGGCTAAAAAACACATTTTCCTCAAATTTTGGTGACAGAAAGTTCTGGAATCAGAGAGGAGCCACAAATTCCCTTCCACCCAACTTTCCCCCAAGTCTCCCGATAAAAATGATACCTCACTTGTGTGGGTAGGCTTGCGCCTGTGGCAGGAAAGGCCCCAAAACGCAACGTGGACACATAACATTTTTTGAAAGAAAACAGAGGTGTTTTTTGCAAAGTGACTACCTGTAGATTTTGGCCTCTAGCTCAGCCGGCACCTAGGGAAACCTACCAAACCTGTGCATTTTTGAAAACTAGAGACCTAGGGGAATCCAAGATGGGGTGACTTGTGGGGCTGTGACAAGGTTCTGATACCCAGAATCCTTTGCAAACCTCAAAATTTGGCTAAAAAACACATTTTCCTCAAATTTTGGTGACAGAAAGTTCTGGAATCAGAGAGGAGCCACAAATTCCCTTCCACCCAACGTTCCCCCAAGTCTCCTGATAAAAATGATACCTCACTTGTGTGGGTAGGCCTTGCGCCCGCGACAGGAAATGCCCCAAAACGCAACGTGGACACATCACATTTTTGAAAGAAAACAGAGGTGTTTTTTGCAAAGTGACTACCTGTAGATTTTGGCCTCTAGCTCAGCCGGCACCTAGGGAAACCTACCAAACCTGTGCATTTTTGAAAACTAGAGACCTAGGGGAATCCAGGACGGGGTGACTTGTGGGGCTCTGACCAGGTTCTGTTACCCAGAATCCTTTGCAAACCTCAAAATTTGGCTAAAAAAACACGTTTTCCTCAAAGTTTGGTGAGAGAAAGTTCTGGAATCAGAGAGGAGTCACAAATTCCCTTCCACCCAGCGTTCCCCCAAGTCTCCTGATAAAAATTATACCTCACTTGTGTGGGTAGGCCTAGTGCCCGCGACAGGAAATGACCCAAAACGCAACGTGGACACATCACAATTTTGAAAGGAAAACAGAGGTGTTTTTTGCAAAGTGACTACCTGTAGATTTTGGCCTGTAGCTCAGCCGGCACCTAGGGAAACCTACCAAACCTGTGCATTTTTGAAAACTAGAGACCTAGGGTAATCCAAGATGGGGTGACGTGTGGGGCTCTGACCAGGTTCTGTTACCCTGAATCCTTTGCAAACCTCAACATTTGGCTAAAAAAACAAGTTTTCCTCACATTTTGGTGACAGAAAGTTCTGGAATCAGAGAGGAGCCACAAATTTCCTTCCACCCAGCGTTTCCCCAAGTCTCCTGATAAAAATTATACCTCACTTTTGTGGGTAGGCCTAGCGCCCGCAACAGGAAATGCCCCAAAACGCAACGTGGACACATCACATTTTTTTAAAGAAAACAGAGGTGTTTTTTGCAAAGTGACTACCTGTAGATTTTGGCCTGTAGCTCAGCCGGCACCTAGGGAAACCTACCAAACCTGTGCATTTTTGAAAACTAGAGACCTAGGGTAATCCAAGATGGGGTGACGTGTGGGGCTCTGACCAGGTTCTGTTACCCTGAATCCTTTGCAAACCTCAACATTTGGCTAAAAAAACACGTTTTCCTCACATTTTGGTGACAGAAAGTTCTGGAATCAGAGAGGAGCCACAAATTCCCTTCCACCCAACGTTCCCTCAAGTCTCCTGATAAAAATGATACCTCACTTGTGTGGGTAGGCCTTGCGCCCGCGACAGGAAATGCCCCAAAACGCAACGTGGACACATCACATTTTTGAAAGAAAACAGAGGTGTTTTTTGCAAAGTGACTACCTGTAGATTTTGGCCTCTAGCTCAGCCGGCACCTAGGGAAGCCTACCAAACCTGTGCATTTTTGAAAACTAGAGACCTAGGGGAATCCAGGACGGGGTGACTTGTGGGGCTCTGACCAGGTTCTGTTACCCAGAATCCTTTGCAAACCTCAAAATTTGGCTAAAAAAACACGTTTTCCTCAAAGTTTGGTGAGAGAAAGTTCTGGAAGCAGAGAGGAGCCACAAATTCCCTTCCACCCAGCGTTCCCCCAAGTCTCCTGCTAAAAATGATACCTCACTTGTGTGGGTAGGCCTAGTGCCCGCGACAGGAAATGCCCCAAAACGCAACGTGGACACATCACAATTTTGAAAGGAAAACAGAGGTGTTTTTTGCAAAGTGACTACCTGTAGATTTTGGCCTCTAGCTCAGCCGGCACTTAGGGAAACCTACCAAACCTGTGCATTTTTTAAAACTAGAGGCCTAGGTTAATCCAAGATGGGGTGACGTGTGGGGCTCTGACCAGGTTCTGTTACCCTGAATCCTTTGCAAACCTCAACATTTGGCTAAAAAAACACGTTTTCCTCACATTTTGGTGACAGAAAGTTCTGGAATCAGAGAGGAGCCACAAATTTCCTTCCACCCAGCGTTTCCCCAAGTCTCCTGATAAAAATTATACCTCACTTGTGTGGGTAGGCCTAGCGCCCGCAACAGGAAATGCCCCAAAACGCAACGTGGACACATCACATTTTTTGAAAGAAAACAGAGGTGTTTTTTGCAAAGTGACTACCTGTAGATTTTGGCCTCTAGCTCAGCCGGCACCTAGGAAAACCTACCAAACCTGTGCATTTCTGAAAACTAGAGACCTAGGGGAATCCAAGATGGGGTGACTTGTGGGGCTCTGACCAGGTTCTGTTACCCAGAATCCTTTGCAAACCTCAAAATTTGACTAAAAAACATGTTTTCCTCAAATTTCGGTGACAGAAAGTTCTGGAATCAGAGAGGTGCCACAAATTCCCTTCCACCCAGCGTTCCCCCAAGTCTCCTGATAAAAATGATACCTCACTTGTGTGGGTAGGCCTAGCGCCCGTGACAGGAAATGCCCCAAAACGCAACGTGGACACATCACATTTTTTGAAAGAAAACAGAGGTGTTTTTTGCAAAGTGACTACCTGTAGATTTTGGCCTCTAGCTCAGCCGGCACCTAGGAAAACCTACCAAACCTGTGCATTTTTGAAAATTAGAGACCTAGGGGAATCCAAGATGGGAAGACTTGTGGGGTCTGACCAGGTACTGTTACCCAGAATCCTTTGCAAACCTCAAACTTTGGCTAAAAAAACACATTTTCCTCAAATTTTGGTGACAGAAAGTTCTGAAATCAGAGAGGAGCCACAAATTTCCTTCCACCCAGCGTTCCCCCAAGTCTCCCGATAAAAATGATACCTCACTTGTGTGGGTGGGCCTAGTGCCCGCGACAGGAAATGCCCCAAAACGTAACGTGGACCCATCACATTTTTTTAAAGAAAACAGAGGTGTTTTTTGCAAAGTGCCAACCTGTAGATTTTGGCCTGTAGCTCAGCCGGAACCTAGGAAACCTACCAAATCTGTGCATTTTTGAAAACTACAGACCTAGGGGAATCCAGGATGGGGTGACTTGTGGGGCTCTGACCAGGTTCTATTACCCAGAATCCTTAGCAAACCTCAAAATTTGGCTAAAAAAACACGTTTTCCTCAAAGTTTGGTGAGAGAAAGTTCTGGAATCAGAGAGGAGTCACAAATTCCCTTCCACCCAGCGTTCCCCCAAGTCTCCTGATAAAAATTATACCTCACTTGTGTGGGTAGGCCTAGTGCCCGCGACAGGAAATGACCCAAAACGCAACGTGGACACATCACAATTTTGAAAGGAAAACAGAGGTGTTTTTTGCAAAGTGACTACCTGTAGATTTTGGCCTGTAGCTCAGCCGGCACCTAGGGAAACCTACCAAACCTGTGCATTTTTGAAAACTAGAGACCTAGGGTAATCCAAGATGGGGTGACGTGTGGGGCTCTGACCAGGTTCTGTTACCCTGAATCCTTTGCAAACCTCAACATTTGGCTAAAAAAACAAGTTTTCCTCACATTTTGGTGACAGAAAGTTCTGGAATCAGAGAGGAGCCACAAATTTCCTTCCACCCAGCGTTTCCCCAAGTCTCCTGATAAAAATTATACCTCACTTTTGTGGGTAGGCCTAGCGCCCGCAACAGGAAATGCCCCAAAACGCAACGTGGACACATCACATTTTTTTAAAGAAAACAGAGGTGTTTTTTGCAAAGTGACTACCTGTAGATTTTGGCCTGTAGCTCAGCCGGCACCTAGGGAAACCTACCAAACCTGTGCATTTTTGAAAACTAGAGACCTAGGGTAATCCAAGATGGGGTGACGTGTGGGGCTCTGACCAGGTTCTGTTACCCTGAATCCTTTGCAAACCTCAACATTTGGCTAAAAAAACACGTTTTCCTCACATTTTGGTGACAGAAAGTTCTGGAATCAGAGAGGAGCCACAAATTCCCTTCCACCCAACGTTCCCTCAAGTCTCCTGATAAAAATGATACCTCACTTGTGTGGGTAGGCCTTGCGCCCGCGACAGGAAATGCCCCAAAACGCAACGTGGACACATCACATTTTTGAAAGAAAACAGAGGTGTTTTTTGCAAAGTGACTACCTGTAGATTTTGGCCTCTAGCTCAGCCGGCACCTAGGGAAGCCTACCAAACCTGTGCATTTTTGAAAACTAGAGACCTAGGGGAATCCAGGACGGGGTGACTTGTGGGGCTCTGACCAGGTTCTGTTACCCAGAATCCTTTGCAAACCTCAAAATTTGGCTAAAAAAACACGTTTTCCTCAAAGTTTGGTGAGAGAAAGTTCTGGAAGCAGAGAGGAGCCACAAATTCCCTTCCACCCAGCGTTCCCCCAAGTCTCCTGCTAAAAATGATACCTCACTTGTGTGGGTAGGCCTAGTGCCCGCGACAGGAAATGCCCCAAAACGCAACGTGGACACATCACAATTTTGAAAGGAAAACAGAGGTGTTTTTTGCAAAGTGACTACCTGTAGATTTTGGCCTCTAGCTCAGCCGGCACTTAGGGAAACCTACCAAACCTGTGCATTTTTTAAAACTAGAGGCCTAGGTTAATCCAAGATGGGGTGACGTGTGGGGCTCTGACCAGGTTCTGTTACCCTGAATCCTTTGCAAACCTCAACATTTGGCTAAAAAAACACGTTTTCCTCACATTTTGGTGACAGAAAGTTCTGGAATCAGAGAGGAGCCACAAATTTCCTTCCACCCAGCGTTTCCCCAAGTCTCCTGATAAAAATTATACCTCACTTGTGTGGGTAGGCCTAGCGCCCGCAACAGGAAATGCCCCAAAACGCAACGTGGACACATCACATTTTTTGAAAGAAAACAGAGGTGTTTTTTGCAAAGTGACTACCTGTAGATTTTGGCCTCTAGCTCAGCCGGCACCTAGGAAAACCTACCAAACCTGTGCATTTCTGAAAACTAGAGACCTAGGGGAATCCAAGATGGGGTGACTTGTGGGGCTCTGACCAGGTTCTGTTACCCAGAATCCTTTGCAAACCTCAAAATTTGACTAAAAAACATGTTTTCCTCAAATTTCGGTGACAGAAAGTTCTGGAATCAGAGAGGTGCCACAAATTCCCTTCCACCCAGCGTTCCCCCAAGTCTCCTGATAAAAATGATACCTCACTTGTGTGGGTAGGCCTAGCGCCCGTGACAGGAAATGCCCCAAAACGCAACGTGGACACATCACATTTTTTGAAAGAAAACAGAGGTGTTTTTTGCAAAGTGACTACCTGTAGATTTTGGCCTCTAGCTCAGCCGGCACCTAGGAAAACCTACCAAACCTGTGCATTTTTGAAAATTAGAGACCTAGGGGAATCCAAGATGGGAAGACTTGTGGGGTCTGACCAGGTACTGTTACCCAGAATCCTTTGCAAACCTCAAACTTTGGCTAAAAAAACAAATTTTCCTCAAATTTTGGTGACAGAAAGTTCTGAAATCAGAGAGGAGCCACAAATTTCCTTCCACCCAGCGTTCCCCCAAGTCTCCCGATAAAAATGATACCTCACTTGTGTGGGTGGGCCTAGTGCCCGCGACAGGAAATGCCCCAAAACGTAACGTGGACCCATCACATTTTTTTAAAGAAAACAGAGGTGTTTTTTGCAAAGTGCCAACCTGTAGATTTTGGCCTGTAGCTCAGCCGGAACCTAGGAAACCTACCAAATCTGTGCATTTTTGAAAACTACAGACCTAGGGGAATCCAGGATGGGGTGACTTGTGGGGCTCTGACCAGGTTCTATTACCCAGAATCCTTAGCAAACCTCAAAATTTGGCTAAAAAAACACATTTTCCTCAAAGTTTGGTGACAGAAAGTTCTGGAATCAGAGAGGAGCCACAAATTCCCTTCCACCCAACGTTCCCCCAAGTCTCCTGATAAAAATTATACCTCACTTGTGTGGGTAGGCCTTGCGCCCGCGACAGGAAATGCCCCAAAACGCAACGTGGACACATCACATTTTTGAAAGAAAACAGAGGTGTTTTTTGCAAAGTGACTACCTGTAGATTTTGGCCTCTAGCTCAGCCGGCACCTAGGGAAACCTACCAAACCTGTGCATTTTTGAAAACTAGAGACCTAGGGGAATCCAGGACGGGGTGACTTGTGGGGCCCTGACCAGGTTCTGTTACCCAGAATCCTTTGCAAACCTCAAAATTTGGCTAAAAAAACACGTTTTCCTCAAAGTTTGGTGAGAGAAAGTTCTGGAATCAGAGAGGAGCCACAAATTCCCTTCCACCCAGCGTTCCCCCAAGTCTCCTGATAAAAATAATACCTCTCTTGTGTGGGTAGGCCTAGTGCCCGCGACAGGAAATGCCCCAAAACGCAACGTGGACACATCACAATTTTGAAAGGAAAACAGAGGTGTTTTTTGCAAAGTGACTACCAGTAGATTTTGGCCTGTAGCTCAGCCGGCACCTAGGGAAACCTACCAAACCTGTGCATTTTTGAAAACTAGAGACCTAGGGTAATCCAAGATGGGGTGACGTGTGGGGCTCTGACCAGGTTCTGTTACCCTGAATCCTTTGCAAACCTCAACATTTGGCTAAAAAAACACGTTTTCCTCACATTTTGGTGACAGAAAGTTCTGGAATCAGAGAGGAGCCACAAATTTCCTTCCACCCAGCGTTTCCCCAAGTCTCCTGATAAAAATTATACCTCACTTGTGTGGGTAGGCCTAGCGCCCGCAACAGGAAATGCCCCAAAACGCAACGTGGACACATCACATTTTTTTAAAGAAAACAGAGGTGTTTTTTGCAAAGTGACTACCTGTAGATTTTGGCCTCTTGCTCAGCCGGCACCTAGGGAAACCTACCAAACCTGTGCATTTTTGAAAACCTGAGACCTAGGGAAATCCAAGATGTGGTGACTTGTGGGGCTCTGACGAGGTTCTGTTACCCAGAAACCTTTGCAAACCTCAAACTTTGGCTAAAAAAACACATTTTCCTCAAATTTTGGTGACAGAAAGTTCTGAAATCAGAGAGGAGCCACAAATTTCCTTCCACCCAGCGTTCCCCCAAGTCTCCCGATAAAAATGATACCTCACTTGTGTGGGTGGGCCTAGTGCCCGCGACAGGAAATGCCCCAAAACGTAACGTGGACCCATCAAATTTTTTTAAAGAAAACAGAGGTGTTTTTTGCAAAGTGCCAACCTGTAGATTTTGGCCTATAGCTCAGCCGGAACCTAGGAAACCTACCAAATCTGTGCATTTTTGAAAACTACAGACCTAGGGGAATCCAGGATGGGGTGACTTGTGGGGCTCTGACCAGGTTCTATTACCCAGAATCCTTTGCAAACCTCAAAATTTGGCTAAAAAAACACATTCTCCTCAAAGTTTGGTGACAGAAAGTTCTGGAATCAGAGAGGAGCCACAAATTCCCTTCCACCCAACGTTCCCCCAAGTCTCCTGATAAAAATGATACCTCACTTGTGTGGGTAGGCCTTGCGCCCGCGACAGGAAATGCCCCAAAACGCAACGTGGACACATCACATTTTTGAAAGAAAACAGAGGTGTTTTTTGCAAAGTGACTACCTGTAGATTTTGGCCTCTAGCTCAGCCGGCACCTAGGGAAACCTACCAAACCTGTGCATTTTTGAAAACTAGAGACCTAGGGGAATCCAGGACGGGGTGACTTGTGGGGCTCTGACCAGGTTCTGTTACCCAGAATCCTTTGCAAACCTCAAAATTTGGCTAAAAAAACACGTTTTCCTCAAAGTTTGGTGAGAGAAAGTTCTGGAATCAGAGAGGAGCCACAAATTCCCTTCCACCCAGCGTTCCCCCAAGTCTCCTGATAAAAATGATACCTCACTTGTGTGGGTAGGCCTAGTGCCCGCGACAGGAAATGCCCCAAAACGCAACGTGGACACATCACAATTTTGAAAGGAAAACAGAGGTGTTTTTTGCAAAGTGACTACCTGTAGATTTTGTCCTGTAGCTCAGCCGGCACCTAGGGAAACCTACCAAACCTGTGCATTTTTGAAAACTAGAGACCTAGGGTAATCCAAGATGGGGTGACGTGTGGGGCTCTGACCAGGTTCTGTTACCCTGAATCCTTTGCAAACCTCAACATTTGGCTAAAAAAACACGTTTTCCTCACATTTTGGTGACAGAAAGTTCTGGAATCAGAGAGGAGCCACAAATTTCCTTCCACCCAGCGTTTCCCCAAGTCTCCTGATAAAAATTATACCTCACTTGTGTGGGTAGGCCTAGCGCCCGCAACAGGAAATGCCCCAAAACGCAACGTGGACACATCAAATTTTTTTTAAGAAAACAGAGGTGTTTTTTGCAAAGTGACTACCTGTAGATTTTGGCCTGTAGCTCAGCCGGCACCTAGGGAAACCTACCAAACCTGTGCATTTTTGAAAACTAGAGACCTAGGGTAATCCAAGATGGGGTGACGTGTGGGGCTCTGAC
Source organism: Pleurodeles waltl (assembly GCF_031143425.1). Taxonomy (NCBI): domain Eukaryota; kingdom Metazoa; phylum Chordata; class Amphibia; order Caudata; family Salamandridae; genus Pleurodeles; species Pleurodeles waltl. The sequence continues at coordinate 148,406,172 of NC_090437.1, read as the reverse complement.
CAGGTTCTGTTACCCTGAATCCTTTGCAAACCTCAACATTTGGCTAAAAAAACACGTTTTCCTCACATTTTGGTGACAGAAAGTTCTGGAATCAGAGAGGAGCCACAAATTTCCTTCCACCCAGCGTTCCCCCAAGTCTCCCGATAAAAATGATACCTCACTTGTGTGGGTGGGCCTAGTGCCCGCGACAGGAAATGCCCCAAAACGTAACGTGGACCCATCACATTTTTTTAAAGAAAACAGAGGTGTTTTTTGCAAAGTGCCTACCTGTAGATTTTGGCCTCTAGCTCAGCCGGAACCTAGGGAAACCTACCAAATCTGTGCATTTTTGAAAACTACAGACCTAGGGGAATCCAGGATGGGGTGACTTGTGGGGCTCTGACCAGGTTCTATTACAGAGAATCCTTTGCAAACCTCAAAATTTGGCTAAAAAAACACATTTTCCTCAAAGTTTGGTGACAGAAAGTTCTGGAATCAGAGAGGAGCCACAAATTCCCTTCCACCCAACGTTCCCTCAAGTCTCCTGATAAAAATGATACCTCACTTGTGTGGGTAGGCCTTGCGCCCGCGACAGGAAATGCCCCAAAACGCAACGTGGACACATCACATTTTTGAAAGAAAACAGAGGTGTTTTTTGCAAAGTGACTACCTGTAGATTTTGGCCTCTAGCTCAGCCGGCACCTAGGGAAGCCTACCAAACCTGTGCATTTTTGAAAACTAGAGACCTAGGGGAATCCAGGACGGGGTGACTTGTGGGGCTCTGACCAGGTTCTGTTACCCAGAATCCTTTGCAAACCTCAAAATTTGGCTAAAAAAACACGTTTTCCTCAAAGTTTGGTGAGAGAAAGTTCTGGAAGCAGAGAGGAGCCACAAATTCCCTTCCACCCAGCGTTCCCCCAAGTCTCCTGCTAAAAATGATACCTCACTTGTGTGGGTAGGCCTAGTGCCCGCGACAGGAAATGCCCCAAAACGCAACGTGGACACATCACAATTTTGAAAGGAAAACAGAGGTGTTTTTTGCAAAGTGACTACCTGTAGATTTTGGCCTCTAGCTCAGCCGGCACCTAGGGAAACCTACCAAACCTGTGCATTTTTTAAAACTAGAGACCTAGGTTAATCCAAGATGGGGTGACGTGTGGGGCTCTGACCAGGTTCTGTTACCCTGAATCCTTTGCAAACCTCAACATTTGGCTAAAAAAACACGTTTTCCTCAAAGTTTGGTGACAGAAAGTTCTGGAATCAGAGAGGAGCCACAAATTCCCTTCCACCCAACGTTCCCTCAAGTCTCCTGATAAAAATGATACCTCACTTGTGTGGGTAGGCCTTGCGCCCGCGACAGGAAATGCCCCAAAACGCAACGTGGACACATCACATTTTTGAAAGAAAACAGAGGTGTTTTTTGCAAAGTGACTACCTGTAGATTTTGGCCTCTAGCTCAGCCGGCACCTAGGGAAACCTACCAAACCTGTGCATTTTTGAAAACTAGAGACCTAGGGGAATCCAGGACGGGGTGACTTGTGGGGCCCTGACCAGGTTCTGTTACCCAGAATCCTTTGCAAACCTCAAAATTTGGCTAAAAAAACACGTTTTCCTCAAAGTTTGGTGAGAGAAAGTTCTGGAATCAGAGAGGAGCCACAAATTCCCTTCCACCCAGCGTTCCCCCAAGTCTCCTGATAAAAATAATACCTCACTTGTGTGGGTAGGCCTAGTGCCCGCGACAGGAAATGCCCCAAAACGCAACGTGGACACATCACAATTTTGAAAGGAAAACAGAGGTGTTTTTTGCAAAGTGACTACCAGTAGATTTTGGCCTGTAGCTCAGCCGGCACCTAGGGAAACCTACCAAACCTGTGCATTTTTGAAAACTAGAGACCTAGGGTAATCCAAGATGGGGTGACGTGTGGGGCTCTGACCAGGTTCTGTTACCCTGAATCCTTTGCAAACCTCAACATTTGGCTAAAAAAACACGTTTTCCTCACATTTTGGTGACAGAAAGTTCTGGAATCAGAGAGGAGCCACAAATTTCCTTCCACCCAGCGTTTCCCCAAGTCTCCTGATAAAAATTATACCTCACTTGTGTGGGTAGGCCTAGCGCCCGCAACAGGAAATGCCCCAAAACGCAACGTGGACACATCACATTTTTTTAAAGAAAACAGAGGTGTTTTTTGCAAAGTGACTACCTGTAGATTTTGGCCTCTTGCTCAGCCGGCACCTAGGGAAACCTACCAAACCTGTGCATTTTTGAAAACCTGAGACCTAGGGAAATCCAAGATGTGGTGACTTGTGGGGCTCTGACGAGGTTCTGTTACCCAGAAACCTTTGCAAACCTCAAACTTTGGCTAAAAAAACACATTTTCCTCAAATTTTGGTGACAGAAAGTTCTGAAATCAGAGAGGAGCCACAAATTTCCTTCCACCCAGCGTTCCCCCAAGTCTCCCGATAAAAATGATACCTCACTTGTGTGGGTGGGCCTAGTGCCCGCGACAGGAAATGCCCCAAAACGTAACGTGGACCCATCAAATTTTTTTAAAGAAAACAGAGGTGTTTTTTGCAAAGTGCCAACCTGTAGATTTTGGCCTATAGCTCAGCCGGAACCTAGGAAACCTACCAAATCTGTGCATTTTTGAAAACTACAGACCTAGGGGAATCCAGGATGGGGTGACTTGTGGGGCTCTGACCAGGTTCTATTACCCAGAATCCTTTGCAAACCTCAAAATTTGGCTAAAAAAACACATTCTCCTCAAAGTTTGGTGACAGAAAGTTCTGGAATCAGAGAGGAGCCACAAATTCCCTTCCACCCAACGTTCCCCCAAGTCTCCTGATAAAAATGATACCTCACTTGTGTGGGTAGGCCTTGCGCCCGCGACAGGAAATGCCCCAAAACGCAACGTGGACACATCACATTTTTGAAAGAAAACAGAGGTGTTTTTTGCAAAGTGACTACCTGTAGATTTTGGCCTCTAGCTCAGCCGGCACCTAGGGAAACCTACCAAACCTGTGCATTTTTGAAAACTAGAGACCTAGGGGAATCCAGGACGGGGTGACTTGTGGGGCTCTGACCAGGTTCTGTTACCCAGAATCCTTTGCAAACCTCAAAATTTGGCTAAAAAAACACGTTTTCCTCAAAGTTTGGTGAGAGAAAGTTCTGGAATCAGAGAGGAGCCACAAATTCCCTTCCACCCAGCGTTCCCCCAAGTCTCCTGATAAAAATGATACCTCACTTGTGTGGGTAGGCCTAGTGCCCGCGACAGGAAATGCCCCAAAACGCAACGTGGACACATCACAATTTTGAAAGGAAAACAGAGGTGTTTTTTGCAAAGTGACTACCTGTAGATTTTGTCCTGTAGCTCAGCCGGCACCTAGGGAAACCTACCAAACCTGTGCATTTTTGAAAACTAGAGACCTAGGGTAATCCAAGATGGGGTGACGTGTGGGGCTCTGACCAGGTTCTGTTACCCTGAATCCTTTGCAAACCTCAACATTTGGCTAAAAAAACACGTTTTCCTCACATTTTGGTGACAGAAAGTTCTGGAATCAGAGAGGAGCCACAAATTTCCTTCCACCCAGCGTTTCCCCAAGTCTCCTGATAAAAATTATACCTCACTTGTGTGGGTAGGCCTAGCGCCCGCAACAGGAAATGCCCCAAAACGCAACGTGGACACATCAAATTTTTTTTAAGAAAACAGAGGTGTTTTTTGCAAAGTGACTACCTGTAGATTTTGGCCTGTAGCTCAGCCGGCACCTAGGGAAACCTACCAAACCTGTGCATTTTTGAAAACTAGAGACCTAGGGTAATCCAAGATGGGGTGACGTGTGGGGCTCTGACCAGGTTCTGTTACCCTGAATCCTTTGCAAACCTCAACATTTGGCTAAAAAAACACGTTTTCCTCACATTTTGGTGACAGAAAGTTCTGGAATCAGAGAGGAGCCACAAATTTCCTTCCACCCAGCGTTCCCCCAAGTCTCCCGATAAAAATGATACCTCACTTGTGTGGGTGGGCCTAGTGCCCGCGACAGGAAATGCCCCAAAACGTAACGTGGACCCATCACATTTTTTTAAAGAAAACAGAGGTGTTTTTTGCAAAGTGCCTACCTGTAGATTTTGGCCTCTAGCTCAGCCGGAACCTAGGGAAACCTACCAAATCTGTGCATTTTTGAAAACTACAGACCTAGGGGAATCCAGGATGGGGTGACTTGTGGGGCTCTGACCAGGTTCTATTACAGAGAATCCTTTGCAAACCTCAAAATTTGGCTAAAAAAACACATTTTCCTCAAAGTTTGGTGACAGAAAGTTCTGGAATCAGAGAGGAGCCACAAATTCCCTTCCACCCAACGTTCCCTCAAGTCTCCTGATAAAAATGATACCTCACTTGTGTGGGTAGGCCTTGCGCCCGCGACAGGAAATGCCCCAAAACGCAACGTGGACACATCACATTTTTGAAAGAAAACAGAGGTGTTTTTTGCAAAGTGACTACCTGTAGATTTTGGCCTCTAGCTCAGCCGGCACCTAGGGAAGCCTACCAAACCTGTGCATTTTTGAAAACTAGAGACCTAGGGGAATCCAGGACGGGGTGACTTGTGGGGCTCTGACCAGGTTCTGTTACCCAGAATCCTTTGCAAACCTCAAAATTTGGCTAAAAAAACACGTTTTCCTCAAAGTTTGGTGAGAGAAAGTTCTGGAAGCAGAGAGGAGCCACAAATTCCCTTCCACCCAGCGTTCCCCCAAGTCTCCTGCTAAAAATGATACCTCACTTGTGTGGGTAGGCCTAGTGCCCGCGACAGGAAATGCCCCAAAACGCAACGTGGACACATCACAATTTTGAAAGGAAAACAGAGGTGTTTTTTGCAAAGTGACTACCTGTAGATTTTGGCCTCTAGCTCAGCCGGCACCTAGGGAAACCTACCAAACCTGTGCATTTTTTAAAACTAGAGACCTAGGTTAATCCAAGATGGGGTGACGTGTGGGGCTCTGACCAGGTTCTGTTACCCTGAATCCTTTGCAAACCTCAACATTTGGCTAAAAAAACACGTTTTCCTCACATTTTGGTGACAGAAAGTTCTGGAATCAGAGAGGAGCCACAAATTTCCTTCCACCCAGCGTTTCCCCAAGTCTCCTGATAAAAATTATACCTCACTTGTGTGGGTAGGCCTAGCGCCCGCAACAGGAAATGCCCCAAAACGCAACGTGGACACATCACATTTTTTGAAAGAAAACAGGTGTTTTTTGCAAAGTGACTACCTGTAGATTTTGGCCTCTTGCTCAGCCGGCACCTAGGGAAACCTACCAAACCTGTGCATTTTTGAAAACCTGAGACCTAGGGAAATCCAAGATGGGGTGACTTGTGGGGCTCTGACCAGGTTCTGTTACCCAGAATCCTTTGCAAACCTCAAAATTTGGCTAAAAAACACATTTTCCTCAAATTTTGGTGACAGAAAGTTCTGGAATCAGAGAGGAGCCACAAATTCCCTTCCACCCAACTTTCCCCCAAGTCTCCCGATAAAAATGATACCTCACTTGTGTGGGTAGGCTTGCGCCTGTGGCAGGAAAGGCCCCAAAACGCAACGTGGACACATAACATTTTTTGAAAGAAAACAGAGGTGTTTTTTGCAAAGTGACTACCTGTAGATTTTGGCCTCTAGCTCAGCCGGCACCTAGGGAAACCTACCAAACCTGTGCATTTTTGAAAACTAGAGACCTAGGGGAATCCAAGATGGGGTGACTTGTGGGGCTGTGACAAGGTTCTGATACCCAGAATCCTTTGCAAACCTCAAAATTTGGCTAAAAAACACATTTTCCTCAAATTTTGGTGACAGAAAGTTCTGGAATCAGAGAGGAGCCACAAATTCCCTTCCACCCAACGTTCCCCCAAGTCTCCTGATAAAAATGATACCTCACTTGTGTGGGTAGGCCTTGCGCCCGCGACAGGAAATGCCCCAAAACGCAACGTGGACACATCACATTTTTGAAAGAAAACAGAGGTGTTTTTTGCAAAGTGACTACCTGTAGATTTTGGCCTCTAGCTCAGCCGGCACCTAGGGAAACCTACCAAACCTGTGCATTTTTGAAAACTAGAGACCTAGGGGAATCCAGGACGGGGTGACTTGTGGGGCTCTGACCAGGTTCTGTTACCCAGAATCCTTTGCAAACCTCAAAATTTGGCTAAAAAAACACGTTTTCCTCAAAGTTTGGTGAGAGAAAGTTCTGGAATCAGAGAGGAGCCACAAATTCCCTTCCACCCAGCGTTCCCCCAAGTCTCCTGATAAAAATTATACCTCACTTGTGTGGGTAGGCCTAGTGCCCGCGACAGGAAATGACCCAAAACGCAACGTGGACACATCACAATTTTGAAAGGAAAACAGAGGTGTTTTTTGCAAAGTGACTACCTGTAGATTTTGGCCTGTAGCTCAGCCGGCACCTAGGGAAACCTACCAAACCTGTGCATTTTTGAAAACTAGAGACCTAGGGTAATCCAAGATGGGGTGACGTGTGGGGCTCTGACCAGGTTCTGTTACCCTGAATCCTTTGCAAACCTCAACATTTGGCTAAAAAAACAAGTTTTCCTCACATTTTGGTGACAGAAAGTTCTGGAATCAGAGAGGAGCCACAAATTTCCTTCCACCCAGCGTTTCCCCAAGTCTCCTGATAAAAATTATACCTCACTTGTGTGGGTAGGCCTAGTGCCCGCAACAGGAAATGCCCCAAAACGCAACGTGGACACATCACATTTTTTTAAAGAAAACAGAGGTGTTTTTTGCAAAGTGACTACCTGTAGATTTTGGCCTGTAGCTCAGCCGGCACCTAGGGAAACCTACCAAACCTGTGCATTTTTGAAAACTAGAGACCTAGGGTAATCCAAGATGGGGTGACGTGTGGGGCTCTGACCAGGTTCTGTTACCCTGAATCCTTTGCAAACCTCAACATTTGGCTAAAAAAACACGTTTTCCTCACATTTTGGTGACAGAAAGTTCTGGAATCAGAGAGGAGCCACAAATTTCCTTCCACCCAGCGTTCCCCCAAGTCTCCCGATAAAAATGATACCTCACTTGTGTGGGTGGGCCTAGTGCCCGAGACAGGAAATGCCCCAAAACGTAACGTGGACCCATCACATTTTTTTAAAGAAAACAGAGGTGTTTTTTGCAAAGTGCCTACCTCTAGATTTTGGCCTCTAGCTCAGCCGGAACCTAGGGAAACCTACCAAATCTGTGCATTTTTGAAAACTACAGACCTAGGGGAACACAGGATGGGGTGACTTGTGGGGCTCTGACCAGGTTCTATTACAGAGAATCCTTTGCAAACCTCAAAATTTGGCTAAAAAAACACATTTTCCTCAAAGTTTGGTGACAGAAAGTTCTGGAATCAGAGAGGAGCCACAAATTCCCTTCCACCCAAAGTTCCCTCAAGTCTCCTGATAAAAATGATACCTCACTTGTGTGGGTAGGCCTTGCGCCCGCGACAGGAAATGCCCCAAAACGCAACGTGGACACATCACATTTTTGAAAGAAAACAGAGGTGTTTTTTGCAAAGTGACTACCTGTAGATTTTGGCCTCTAGCTCAGCCGGCACCTAGGGAAGCCTACCAAACCTGTGCATTTTTGAAAACTAGAGACCTAGGGGAATCCAGGACGGGGTGACTTGTGGGGCTCTGACCAGGTTCTGTTACCCAGAATCCTTTGCAAACCTCAAAATTTGGCTAAAAAAACACGTTTTCCTCAAAGTTTGGTGAGAGAAAGTTCTGGAAGCAGAGAGGAGCCACAAATTCCCTTCCACCCAGCGTTCCCCCAAGTCTCCTGATAAAAATGATACCTCACTTGTGTGGGTAGGCCTAGTGCCCGCGACAGGAAATGCCCCAAAACGCAACGTGGACACATCACAATTTTGAAAGGAAAACAGAGGTGTTTTTTGCAAAGTGACTACCTGTAGATTTTGGCCTCTAGCTCAGCCGGCACCTAGGGAAACCTACCAAACCTGTGCATTTTTGAAAACTAGAGACCTAGGGTAATCCAAGATGGGGTGACGTGTGGGGCTCTGACCAGGTTCTGTTACCCTGAATCCTTTGCAAACCTCAATATTTGGCTAAAAAAACACGTTTTCTTCACATTTTGGTGACAGAAAGTTCTGGAATCAGAGAGGAGCCACAAATTTCCTTCCACCCAGCGTTTCCCCAAGTCTCCTGATAAAAATTATACCTCACTTGTGTGGGTAGGCCTAGCGCCCGCAACTGGAAATGCCCCAAAACGCAACGTGGACACATCACATTTTTTGAAAGAAAACAGAGGTGTTTTTTGCAAAGTGACTACCTGTAGATTTTGGCCTCTTGCTCAGCCGGCACCTAGGGAAACCTACCAAACCTGTGCATTTTTGAAAACCTGAGACCTAGGGAAATCCAAGATGGGGTGACTTGTGGGGCTCTGACCAGGTTCTGTTACCCAGAATCCTTTGCAAACCTCAAAATTTGGCTAAAAAACACATTTTCCTCAAATTTTGGTGACAGAAAGTTCTGGAATCAGAGAGGAGCCACAAATTCCCTTCCACCCAACTTTCCCCCAAGTCTCCCGATAAAAATGATACCTCACTTGTGTGGGTATGCTTGCGCCTGTGGCAGGAAAGGCCCCAAAACGCAACGTGGACACATAACATTTTTTGAAAGAAAACAGAGGTGTTTTTTGCAAAGTGAGTACCTGTAGATTTTGGCCTCTAGCTCAGCCGGCACCTAGGGAAACCTACCAAACCTGTGCATTTTTGAAAACTAGAGACCTAGGGGAATCCAAGATGGGGTGACTTGTGGGGCTCTGACAAGGTTCTGATACCCAGAATCCTTTGCAAACCTCAAAATTTGGCTAAAAAAACACATTTTCTTCACATTTTGGTGACAGAAAGTTCTGCAATCAGAGACGAGCCACAAATTTCCTTCCACCCAGCGTTCCCCCAAGTCTCCCGATAAAAATGATACCTCACTTGTGTGGGTGGGCCTAGCGTCCGTGACAGAAAATGCCCCAAATCGCAACGTGGACACATCACATTTGTTTAAAGAAAACAGAGGTGTTTTTTGCAAAGTGTCTACCTGTAGATTTTGGCCTCTAGCTCAGCCGGCACCTAGGGAAACCTCCCAAACCTGTGCATTTGTGAAAACTAGAGACCTAGAGAATCCAAGATGGGATGACTTGTGGGGTCTGACCAGGTTCTGTTACCCAGAATACTTTGCAAACCTCAAAATTTGGCTAAAAAACACCTTTTCCTCAAATTTTGGTGACAGAAAGTTCTGGAATCAGAGAGGAGCCACAAATTCCCTTCCACCCAACGTTCCCCCAAGTCTCCCGATAAAAATGATACCTCACTTGTGTGGGTAGGCCTAGCGCCTGTGACAGGAAATGCCCCAAAACGCAACGTGGACACATCACATTTTTTGGAAAAAAAAACAGAGGTGTTTTTTGCAAAGTGACTACCTGTAGATTTTGGCCTCTAGCTCAGCCGGCACCTAGGGAAACCTACCAAACCTGTGCATTTTTTAAAACTAGAGACCTAGGGGAATCCAAGATGGGGTGACTTGTGGGGCTCTGACAAGCTTCTGATACCCAGAATCCTTTGCAAACCTCATAATTTGGCTAAAAAAACACATTTTCTTCAGATTTTGGTGACAGAAAGTTCTGCAATCAGAGACGAGCCACAAATTTCCTTCCACCCAGCGTTCCCCCAAGTCTCCCGATAAAAATGATACCTCACTTGTGTGGGTGGGCCTAGCGCCCGTGACAGGAAATGCCCCAAAACGCAACGTGGACACATCACATTTTTTAAAAGAAAACAGAGGTGTTTTTTGCAAAGTGTCTACCTGTAGATTTTGGGCTCTATCTCAGCCGGCACCTAGGGAAACCTACCAAACCTGTGCATTTTTGAAAACCTGAGACCTAGGGAAATCCAAGATGGGGTGACTTGTGGGGCTCTGACCAGGTTCTGTTACCCAGAATCCTTTGCAAACCTCAAAATTTGGCTAAAAAACACATTTTCCTCAAATTTTGGTGACAGAAAGTTCTGGAATCAGAGAGGAGCCACAAATTCCCTTCCACCCAACTTTCCCCCAAGTCTCCCGATAAAAATGATACCTCACTTGTGTGGGTAGGCTTGCGCCTGTGGCAGGAAAGGCCCCAAAACGCAACGTGGACACATAACATTTTTTGAAAGAAAACAGAGGTGTTTTTTGCAAAGTGACTACCTGTAGATTTTGGCCTCTAGCTCAGCCGGCACCTAGGGAAACCTACCAAACCTGTGCATTTTTGAAAACTAGAGACCTAGGGGAATCCAAGATGGGGTGACTTGTGGGGCTCTGACAAGGTTCTGATACCCAGAATCCTTTGCAAACATCAAAATTTGGCTAAAAAAACACATTTTCTTCACATTTTGGTGACAGAAAGTTCTTGAATCAGAGAGGAGTCACAAATTCCCTTCCACCCAACGTTCCCCCAAGTCTCCTGATAAAAATGATACCTCACTTGTGTGGGTAGGCCTTGCGCCCGCGACAGGAAATGCCCCAAAACGCAACGTGGACACATCACATTTTTGAAAGAAAACAGAGGTGTTTTTTGCAAAGTGACTACCTGTAGATTTTGGCCTCTAGCTCAGCCGGCACCTAGGGAAACCTACCAAACCTGTGCATTTTTGAAAACTAGAGACCTAGGGGAATCCAGGACGGGGTGACTTGTGGGGCTCTGACCAGGTTCTGTTACCCAGAATCCTTTGCAAACCTCAAAATTGGGCTAAAAAAACACGTTTTCCTCAAAGTTTGGTGAGAGAAAGTTCTGGAATCAGAGAGGAGCCACAAATTCCCTTCCACCCAGCGTTCCCCCAAGTCTCCTGATAAAAATGATACCTCACTTGTGTGGGTAGGCCTAGTGCCCGCGACAGGAAATGACCCAAAACGCAACGTGGACACATCACATTTTTGAAAGAAAACAGAGGTGTTTTTTGCAAAGTGACTACCTGTAGATTTTGGCCTCTAGCTCAGCCGGCACCTAGGGAAACCTACCAAACCTGTGCATTTTTGAAAACTAGAGACCTAGGGGAATCCAAGATGGGGTGACTTGTGGGGCTCTGACAAGGTTCTGATACCCAGAATCCTTTGCAAACATCAAAATTTGGCTAAAAAAACACATTTTCTTCACATTTTGGTGACAGAAAGTTCTGGAATCAGAGAGGAGTCACAAATTCCCTTCCACCCAACGTTCCCCCAAGTCTCCTGATAAAAATGATACCTCACTTGTGTGGGTAGGCTTGCGCCTGTGGCAGGAAAGGCCCCAAAACGCAACGTGGACACATAACATTTTTTGAAAGAAAACAGAGGTGTTTTTTGCAAAGTGACTACCTGTAAATTTTGGCCTCTAGCTCAGCCGGCACCTAGGGAAACCTACCAAACCTGTGCATTTTTGAAAACTAGAGACCTAGGGGAATCCAAGATGGGGTGACTTGTGGGGCTCTGACAAGGTTCTGATACCCAGAATCCTTTGCAAACCTCACAATTTGGCTAAAAAAACACATTTTCTTCACATTTTGGTGACAGAAAGTTCTGCAATCAGAGACGAGCCACAAATTTCCTTCCACCCAGCGTTCCCCCAAGTCTCCCGATAAAAATGATACCTCACTTGTGTGGGTGGGCCTAGCGTCCGTGACAGAAAATGCCCCAAATCGCAACGTGGACACATCACATTTGTTTAAAGAAAACAGAGGTGTTTTTTGCAAAGTGTCTACCTGTAGATTTTGGCCTCTAGCTCAGCCGGCACCTAGGGAAACCTCCCAAACCTGTGCATTTGTGAAAACTAGAGACCTAGGGAATCCAAGATGGGATGACTTGTGGGGTCTGACCAGGTTCTGTTACCCAGAATCCTTTGCAAACTTCAAACTTTGGCTAAAAAACACGTTTTTCTCAAATTTTGGTGACAGAAAGTTCTGAAATCAGAGAGGAGCCACAAATTTCCTTCCACCCAGCGTTCCCCCAAGTCTCCCGATAAAAATGATACCTCACTTGTGTGGGTAGGCCTAGTGCCTGCGACAGGAAATGCCCCAAAATGTAACGTGGGCCCATCACATTTTTTGAAAGAAAACAGAGGTGTTTTTTACAAAGTGCCTACCTGTAGATTTTGGCCTCTAGCTCAGCCGGCACCTAGGGAAACCTACCAAACCTGTGCATTTTTTAAAACTAGAGACCTAGGGTAATCCAAGATGGGGTGACGTGTGGGGCTCTGACCAGGTTCTGTTACCCTGAATCCTTTGCAAACCTCAACATTTGGCTAAAAAAACACGTTTTCCTCACATTTTGGTGACAGAAAGTTCTGGAATCAGAGAGGAGCCACAAATTTCCATCCACCCAGCGTTCCCCCAAGTCTCCTGATAAAAATTATACCTCACTTGTGTGGGTAGGCCTAGCGCCCGGGACAGGAAATGCCCCAAAACGCAACGTGGACACATCACATTTTTGGAAAGAAAACAGAGGTGTTTTTTGCAAAGTGACTACCTGTAGATTTTGGCCTCTTGCTCAGCCGGCACCTAGGGAAACCTACCAAACCTGTGCATTTTTGAAAACCTGAGACCTAGGGAAATCCAAGATGGGGTGACTTGTGGGGCTCTGACCAGGTTCTGTTACCCAGAATCCTTTGCAAACCTCAAAATTTGGCTAAAAAACACATTTTCCTCAAATGTTGGTGACAGAAAGTTCTGGAATCAGAGAGGAGCCACAAATTCCCTTCCACCCAACGTTCCCCCAAGTCTCCCGATAAAAATGATACCTCACTTGTGTGGGTAGGCCTAGCGCCTGTGACAGGAAATGCCCCAAAACGCATCGTGGACACATCACATTTTTGGAAAGAAAACAGAGGTGTTTTTTGCAAAGTGAGTACCTGTAGATTTTGGCCTCTTGCTCAGCCGGCACCTAGGGAAACCTACCAAACCTGTGCATTTTTGAAAACCTGAGACCTAGGGAAATCCAAGATGGGGTGACTTGTGGGGCTCTGACCAGGTTCTGTTACCCAGAATACTTTGCAAACCTCAAAATTTGGCTAAAAAACACCTTTTCCTCAAATTTTGGTGACAGAAAGTTCTGGAATCAGAGAGGAGCCACAAATTCCCTTCCACCCAACGTTCCCCCAAGTCTCCCGATAAAAATGATACCTCACTTGTGTGGGTAGGCCTAGCGCCTGTGACAGGAAATGCCCCAAAACGCAACGTGGACACATCACATTTTTTGAAAAAGAAAACAGAGGTGTTTTTTGCAAAGTGACTACCTGTAGATTTTGGCCTCTAGCTCAGCCGGCACCTAGGGAAACCTACCAAACCTGTGCATTTTTTAAAACTAGAGACCTAGGGGAATCCAAGATGGGGTGACTTGTGGGGCTCTGACAAGCTTCTGATACCCAGAATCCTTTGCAAACCTCATAATTTGGCTAAAAAAACACATTTTCTTCAGATTTTGGTGACAGAAAGTTCTGCAATCAGAGACGAGCCACAAATTTCCTTCCACCCAGCGTTCCCCCAAGTCTCCCGATAAAAATGATACCTCACTTGTGTGGGTGGGCCTAGCGCCCGTGACAGGAAATGCCCCAAAACGCAACGTGGACACGTCACATTTTTTAAAAGAAAACAGAGGTGTTTTTTGCAAAGTGTCTACCTGTAGATTTTGGGCTCTATCTCAGCCGGCACCTAGGGAAACCTACCAAAAATGTGCATTTTTGAAAACCTGAGACCTAGGGAAATCCAAGATGGGGTGACTTGTGGGGCTCTGACCAGGTTCTGTTACCCAGAATCCTTTGCAAACCTCAAAATTTGGCTAAAAAACACATTTTCCTCAAATTTTGGTGACAGAAAGTTCTGGAATCAGAGAGGAGCCACAAATTCCCTTCCACCCAACTTTCCCCCAAGTCTCCCGATAAAAATGATACCTCACTTGTGTGGGTAGGCTTGCGCCTGTGGCAGGAAAGGCCCCAAAACGCAACGTGGACACATAACATTTTTTGAAAGAAAACAGAGGTGTTTTTTGCAAAGTGACTACCTGTAGATTTTGGCCTCTAGCTCAGCCGGCACCTAGGGAAACCTACCAAACCTGTGCATTTTTGAAAACTAGAGACCTAGGGGAATCCAAGATGGGGTGACTTGTGGGGCTCTGACAAGGTTCTGATACCCAGAATCCTTTGCAAACATCAAAATTTGGCTAAAAAAACACATTTTCTTCACATTTTGGTGACAGAAAGTTCTGGAATCAGAGAGGAGTCACAAATTCGCTTCCACCCAACGTTCCCCCAAGTCTCCTGATAAAAATGATACCTCACTTGTGTGGGTAGGCCTTGCGCCCGCGACAGGAAATGCCCCAAAACGCAACGTGGACACATCACATTTTTGAAAGAAAACAGAGGTGTTTTTTGCAAAGTGACTACCTGTAGATTTTGGCCTCTAGCTCAGCCGGCACCTAGGGAAACCTACCAAACCTGTGCATTTTTGAAAACTAGAGACCTAGGGGAATCCAGGACGGGGTGACTTGTGGGGCTCTCACCAGGTTCTGTTACCCAGAATCCTTTGCAAACCTCAAAATTGGGCTAAAAAAACACGTTTTCCTCAAAGTTTGGTGAGAGAAAGTTCTGGAATCAGAGAGGAGCCACAAATTCCCTTCCACCCAGCGTTCCCCCAAGTCTCCTGATAAAAATGATACCTCACTTGTGTGGGTAGGCCTAGTGCCCGCGACAGGAAATGACCCAAAACGCAACGTGGACACATCACAATTTTGAAAGGAAAACAGAGGTGTTTTTTGCAAAGTGACTACCTGTAGATTTTGGCCTGTAGCTCAGCCGGCACCTAGGGAAACCTACCAAACCTGTGCATTTTTGAAAACTAGAGACCTAGGGTAATCCAAGATGGGGTGACGTGTGGGGCTCTGACCAGGTTCTGTTACCCTGAATCCTTTGCAAACCTCAACATTTGGCTAAAAAAACACGTTTTCCTCACATTTTGGTGACAGAAAGTTCTGGAATCAGAGAGGAGCCACAAATTTCCTTCCACCCAGCGTTTCCCCAAGTCTCCTGATAAAAATTATACCTCACTTTTGTGGGTAGGCCTAGCGCCCGCAACAGGAAATGCCCCAAAACGCAACGTGGACACATCACATTTTTTTAAAGAAAACAGAGGTGTTTTTTGCAAAGTGACTACCTGTAGATTTTGGCCTGTAGCTCAGCCGGCACCTAGGGAAACCTACCAAACCTGTGCATTTTTGAAAACTAGAGACCTAGGGTAATCCAAGATGGGGTGACGTGTGGGGCTCTGACCAGGTTCTGTTACCCTGAATCCTTTGCAAACCTCAACATTTGGCTAAAAAAACACGTTTTCCTCACATTTTGGTGACAGAAAGTTCTGGAATCAGAGAGGAGCCACAAATTTCCTTCCACCCAGCGTTCCCCCAAGTCTCCCGATAAAAATGATACCTCACTTGTGTGGGTGGGCCTAGTGCCCGAGACAGGAAATGCCCCAAAACGTAACGTGGACCCATCACATTTTTTTAAAGAAAACAGAGGTGTTTTTTGCAAAGTGCCTACCTGTAGATTTTGGCCTCTAGCTCAGCCGGAACCTAGGGAAACCTACCAAATCTGTGCATTTTTGAAAACTACAGACCTAGGGGAACACAGGATGGGGTGACTTGTGGGGCTCTGACCAGGTTCTATTACAGAGAATCCTTTGCAAACCTCAAAATTTGGCTAAAAAAACACATTTTCCTCAAAGTTTGGTGACAGAAAGTTCTGGAATCAGAGAGGAGCCACAAATTCCCTTCCACCCAACGTTCCCTCAAGTCTCCTGATAAAAATGATACCTCACTTGTGTGGGTAGGCCTTGCGCCCGCGACAGGAAATGCCCCAAAACGCAACGTGGACACATCACATTTTTGAAAGAAAACAGAGGTGTTTTTTGCAAAGTGACTACCTGTAGATTTTGGCCTCTAGCTCAGCCGGCACCTAGGGAAGCCTACCAAACCTGTGCATTTTTGAAAACTAGAGACCTAGGGGAATCCAGGACGGGGTGACTTGTGGGGCTCTGACCAGGTTCTGTTACCCAGAATCCTTTGCAAACCTCAAAATTTGGCTAAAAAAACACGTTTTCCTCAAAGTTTGGTGAGAGAAAGTTCTGGAATCAGAGAGGAGCCACAAATTCCCTTCCACCCAGCGTTCCCCCAAGTCTCCTGATAAAAATGATACCTCACTTGTGTGGGTAGGCCTAGTGCCCGCGACAGGAAATGCCCCAAAACGCAACGTGGACACATCACAATTTTGAAAGGAAAACAGAGGTGTTTTTTGCAAAGTGACTACCAGTAGATTTTGGCCTGTAGCTCAGCCGGCACCTAGGGAAACCTACCAAACCTGTGCATTTTTGAAAACTAGAGACCTAGGGTAATCCAAGATGGGGTGACGTGTGGGGCTCTGACTAGGTTCTGTTACCCTGAATCCTTTGCAAACCTCAACATTTGGCTAAAAAAACACGTTTTCCTCACATTTTGGTGACAGAAAGTTCTGGAATCAGAGAGGAGCCACAAATTTCCTTCCACCCAGCGTTTCCCCAAGTCTCCTGATAAAAATTATACCTCACTTGTGTGGGTAGGCCTAGCGCCCGCAACTGGAAATGCCCCAAAACGCAACGTGGACACATCACATTTTTTGAAAGAAAACAGAGGTGTTTTTTGCAAAGTGACTACCTGTAGATTTTGGCCTCTTGCTCAGCCGGCACCTAGGGAAACCTACCAAACCTGTGCATTTTTGAAAACCTGAGACCTAGGGAAATCCAAGATGGGGTGACTTGTGGGGCTCTGACCAGGTTCTGTTACCCAGAATCCTTTGCAAACCTCAAAATTTGGCTAAAAAAACACGTTTTCCTCACATTTTGGTGACAGAAAGTTCTGGAATCAGAGAGGAGCCACAAATTTCCTTCCACCCAGCGTTCCCCCAAGTCTCCCGATAAAAATGATACCTCACTTGTGTGGGTGGGCCTAGTGCCCGCGACAGGAAATGCCCCAAAACGTAACGTGGACCCATCACATTTTTTTAAAGAAAACAGAGGTGTTTTTTGCAAAGTGCCTACCTGTAGATTTTGGCCTCTAGCTCAGCCGGAACCTAGGGAAACCTACCAAATCTGTGCATTTTTGAAAACTACAGACCTAGGGGAATCCAGGATGGGGTGACTTGTGGGGCTCTGACCAGGTTCTATTACAGAGAATCCTTTGCAAACCTCAAAATTTGGCTAAAAAAACACATTTTCCTCAAAGTTTGGTGACAGAAAGTTCTGGAATCAGAGAGGAGCCACAAATTCCCTTCCACCCAGCGTTCCCCCAAGTCTCCTGCTAAAAATGATACCTCACTTGTGTGGGTAGGCCTAGTGCCCGCGACAGGAAATGCCCCAAAACGCAACGTGGACACATCACAATTTTGAAAGGAAAACAGAGGTGTTTTTTGCAAAGTGACTACCTGTAGATTTTGGCCTGTAGCTCAGCCGGCACCTAGGGAAACCTACCAAACCTGTGCATTTTTGAAAACTAGAGACCTAGGTTAATCCAAGATGGGGTGACGTGTGGGGCTCTGACCAGGTTCTGTTACCCTGAATCCTTTGCAAACCTCAACATTTGGCTAAAAAAACACGTTTTCCTCACATTTTGGTGACAGAAAGTTCTGGAATCAGAGAGGAGCCACAAATTTCCTTCCACCCAGCGTTTCCCCAAGTCTCCTGATAAAAATTATACCTCACTTGTGTGGGTAGGCCTAGCGCCCGCAACAGGAAATGCCCCAAAACGCAACGTGGACACATCACATTTTTTTAAAGAAAACAGAGGTGTTTTTTGCAAAGTGACTACCTGTAGATTTTGGCCTGTAGCTCAGCCGGCACCTAGGGAAACCTACCAAACCTGTGCATTTTTGAAAACTAGAGACCTAGGGTAATCCAAGATGGGGTGACGTGTGGGGCTCTGACCAGGTTCTGTTACCCTGAATCCTTTGCAAACCTCAACATTTGGCTAAAAAAACACGTTTTCCTCACATTTTGGTGACAGAAAGTTCTGGAATCAGAGAGGAGCCACAAATTCCCTTCCACCCACCGTTCCCCCAAGTCTCCTGATAAAAATGATACCTCACTTGTGTGGGTAGGCCTAGTGCCCGCGACAGGAAATGACCCAAAACGCAACGTGGACACATCACAATTTTGAAAGGAAAACAGAGGTGTTTTTTGCAAAGTGACTACCTGTAGATTTTGGCCTGTAGCTCAGCCGGCACCTAGGGAAACCTACCAAACCTGTGCATTTTTGAAAACTAGAGACCTAGGGTAATCCAAGATGGGGTGACGTGTGGGGCTCTGTCCAGGTTCTGTTACCCTGAATCCTTTGCAAACCTCAACATTTGGCTAAAAAAACACGTTTTCCTCACATTTTGGTGACAGAAAGTTCTGGAATCAGAGAGGAGCCACAAATTTCCTTCCACCCAGCGTTTCCCCAAGTCTCCTGATAAAAATTATACCTCACTTTTGTGGGTAGGCCTAGCGCCCGCAACAGGAAATGCCCCAAAACGCAACGTGGACACATCACATTTTTTTAAAGAAAACAGAGGTGTTTTTTGCAAAGTGACTACCTGTAGATTTTGGCCTGTAGCTCAGCCGGCACCTAGGGAAACCTACCAAACCTGTGCCTTTTTGAAAACTAGAGACCTAGGGTAATCCAAGATGGGGTGACGTGTGGGGCTCTGACCAGGTTCTGTTACCCTGAATCCTTTGCAAACCTCAACATTTGGCTAAAAAAACACGTTTTCCTCACATTTTGGTGACAGAAAGTTCTGGAATCAGAGAGGAGCCACAAATTTCCTTCCACCCGGCGTTCCCCCAAGTCTCCCGATAAAAATGATACCTCACTTGTGTGGGTGGGCCTAGTGCCCGAGACAGGAAATGCCCCAAAACGTAACGTGGACCCATCACATTTTTTTAATGAAAACAGAGGTGTTTTTTGCAAAGTGACTACCTGTAGATTTTGGCCTCTAGCTCAGCCGGAACCTAGGGAAACCTACCAAATCTGTGCATTTTTGAAAACTACAGACCTAGGGGAACACAGGATGGGGTGACTTGTGGGGCTCTGACCAGGTTCTATTACAGAGAATCCTTTGCAAACCTCAAAATTTGGCTAAAAAAACACATTTTCCTCAAAGTTTGGTGACAGAAAGTTCTGGAATCAGAGAGGAGCCACAAATTCCCTTCCACCCAACGTTCCCTCAAGTCTCCTGATAAAAATGATACCTCACTTGTGTGGGTAGGCCTTGCGCCCGCGACAGGAAATGCCCCAAAACGCAACGTGGACACATCACATTTTTGAAAGAAAACAGAGGTGTTTTTTTGCAAAGTGACTACCTGTAGATTTTGGCCTCTAGCTCAGCCGGCACCTAGGGAAGCCTACCAAACCTGTGCATTTTTGAAAACTAGAGACCTAGGGGAATCCAGGACGGGGTGACTTGTGGGGCTCTGACCAGGTTCTGTTACCCAGAATCCTTTGCAAACCTCAAAATTTGGCTAAAAAAACACGTTTTCCTCAAAGTTTGGTGAGAGAAAGTTCTGGAATCAGAGAGGAGCCACAAATTCCCTTCCACCCATCGTTCCCCCAAGTCTCCTGATAAAAATGATACCTCACTTGTGTGGGTAGGCCTAGTGCCCGCGACAGGAAATGCCCCAAAACGCAACGTGGACACATCACAATTTTGAAAGGAAAACAGAGGTGTTTTTTGCAAAGTGACTACCAGTAGATTTTGGCCTGTAGCTCAGCCGGCACCTAGGGAAACCTACCAAACCTGTGCATTTTTGAAAACTAGAGACCTAGGGTAATCCAAGATGGGGTGACGTGTGGGGCTCTGACCAGGTTCTGTTACCCTGAATCCTTTGCAAACCTCAACATTTGGCTAAAAAAACACGTTTTCCTCACATTTTGGTGACAGAAAGTTCTGGAATCAGAGAGGAGCCACAAATTTCCTTCCACCCAGCGTTTCCCCAAGTCTCCTGATAAAAATTATACCTCACTTGTGTGGGTAGGCCTAGCGCCCGCAACAGGAAATGCCCCAAAACGCAACGTGGACACATCACATTTTTTTAAAGAAAACAGAGGTGTTTTTTGCAAAGTGACTACCTGTAGATTTTGGCCTCTTGCTCAGCCGGCACCTAGGGAAACCTACCAAACCTGTGCATTTTTGAAAACCTGAGACCTAGGGAAATCCAAGATGTGGTGACTTGTGGGGCTCTGACGAGGTTCTGTTACCCAGAATCCTTTGCAAACCTCAAACTTTGGCTAAAAAAACACATTTTCCTCAAATTTTGGTGACAGAAAGTTCTGAAATCAGAGAGGAGTCACAAATTTCCTTCCACCCAGCGTTCCCCCAAGTCTCCCGATAAAAATGATACCTCACTTGTGTGGGTGGGCCTAGTGCCCGCGACAGGAAATGCCCCAAAACGTAACGTGGACCCATCAAATTTTTTTAAAGAAAACAGAGGTGTTTTTTGCAAAGTGCCAACCTGTAGATTTTGGCCTATAGCTCAGCCGGAACCTAGGAAACCTACCAAATCTGTGCATTTTTGAAAACTACAGACCTAGGGGAATCCAGGATGGGGTGACTTGTGGGGCTCTGACCAGGTTCTATTACAGAGAATCCTTTGCAAACCTCAAAATTTGGCTAAAAAAACACATTTTCCTCAAAGTTTGGTGACAGAAAGTTCTGGAATCAGAGAGGAGCCACAAATTCCCTTCCACCCAACGTTCCCCCAAGTCTCCTGATAAAAATGATACCTCACTTGTGTGGGTAGGCCTTGCGCCCGCGACAGGAAATGCCCCAAAACGCAACGTGGACACATCACATTTGTTTAAAGAAAACAGAGGTGTTTTTTGCAAAGTGTCTACCTGTAGATTTTGGCCTCTAGCTCAGCCGGCACCTAGGGAAACCTCCCAAACCTGTGCATTTGTGAAAACTAGAGACCTAGAGAATCCAAGATGGGATGACTTGTGGGGTCTGACCAGGTTCTGTTACCCAGAATCCTTTGCAAACTTCAAACTTTGGCTAAAAAACATGTTTTTCTCAAATTTTGGTGACAGAAAGTTCTGAAATCAGAGAGGAGCCACAAATTTCCTTCCACCCAGCGTTCCCCCAAGTCTCCCGATAAAAATGATACCTCACTTGTGTGGGTAGGCCTAGTGCCTGCGACAGGAAATGCCCCAAAATGTAACGTGGGCCCATCACATTTTTTGAAAGAAAACAGAGGTGTTTTTTACAAAGTGCCTACCTGTAGATTTTGGCCTCTAGCTCAGCCGGCACCTAGGGAAACCTACCAAACCTGTGCATTTTTTTAAACTAGAGACCTAGGGTAATCCAAGATGGGGTGACGTGTGGGGCTCTGACCAGGTTCTGTTACCCTGAATCCTTTGCAAACCTCAACATTTGGCTAAAAAAACACGTTTTCCTCACATTTTGGTGACAGAAAGTTCTGGAATCAGAGAGGAGCCACAAATTTCCATCCACCCAGCGTTCCCCCAAGTCTCCTGATAAAAATTATACCTCACTTGTGTGGGTAGGCCTAGCGCCCGGGACAGGAAATGCCCCAAAACGCAACGTGGACACATCACATTTTTGGAAAGAAAACAGAGGTGTTTTTTGCAAAGTGACTACCTGTAGATTTTGGCCTCTTGCTCAGCCGGCACCTAGGGAAACCTACCAAACCTGTGCATTTTTGAAAACCTGAGACCTAGGGAAATCCAAGATGGGGTGACTTGTGGGGCTCTGACCAGGTTCTGTTACCCAGAATCCTTTGCAAACCTCAAAATTTGGCTAAAAAAACACGTTTTCCTCAAAGTTTGGTGAGAGAAAGTTCTGGAAGCAGAGAGGAGCCACAAATTCCCTTCCACCCAGCGTTCCCCCAAGTCTCCTGATAAAAATGATACCTCACTTGTGTGGGTAGGCCTAGTGCCCGCGACAGGAAATGCCCCAAAACGCAACGTGGACACATCACAATTTTGAAAGGAAAACAGAGGTGTTTTTTGCAAAGTGACTACCTGTAGATTTTGGCCTCTAGCTCAGCCGGCACCTAGGGAAACCTACCAAACCTGTGCATTTTTGAAAACTAGAGACCTAGGGAAATCCAAGATGGGGTGACTTGTGGGGCTCTGACCAGGTTCTGTTACCCAGAATCCTTTGCAAACCTCAAAATTTGGCTAAAAAACACATTTTCCTCAAATTTTGGTGACAGAAAGTTCTGGAATCAGAGAGGAGCCACAAATTCCCTTCCACCCAACTTTCCCCCAAGTCTCCCGATAAAAATGATACCTCACTTGTGTGGGTAGGCTTGCGCCTGTGGCAGGAAAGGCCCCAAAACGCAACGTGGACACATAACATTTTTTGAAAGAAAACAGAGGTGTTTTTTGCAAAGTGACTACCTGTAGATTTTGGCCTCTAGCTCAGCCGGCACCTAGGGAAACCTACCAAACCTGTGCATTTTTGAAAACTAGAGACCTAGGGGAATCCAAGATGGGGTGACTTGTGGGGCTCTGACAAGGTTCTGATACCCAGAATCCTTTGCAAACCTCAAAATTTGGCTAAAAAAACACATTTTCTTGACATTTTGGTGACAGAAAGTTCTGCAATCAGAGACGAGCCACAAATTTCCTTCCACCCAGCGTTCCCCCAAGTCTCCCGATAAAAATGATACCTCACTTGTGTGGGTGGGCCTAGCGTCCGTGACAGAAAATGCCCCAAATCGCAACTTGGACACATCACATTTTTGAAAGAAAACAGAGGTGTTTTTTGCAAAGTGACTACCTGTAGATTTTGGCCTCTAGCTCAGCCGGCACCTAGGGAAGCCTACCAAACCTGTGCATTTTTGAAAACTAGAGACCTAGGGGAATCCAGGACGGGGTGACTTGTGGGGCTCTGACCAGGTTCTGTTACCCAGAATCCTTTGCAAACTTCAAAATTTGGCTAAAAAAACACGTTTTCCTCAAAGTTTGGTGAGCGAAAGTTCTGGAAGCAGAGAGGAGCCACAAATTCCCTTCCACCCAGCGTTCCCCCAAGTCTCCTGATAAAAATGATACCTCACTTGTGTGGGTAGGCCTAGTGCCCGCGACAGGAAATGCCCCAAAACGCAACGTGGACACATCACAATTTTGAAAGGAAAACAGAGGTGTTTTTTGCAAAGTGACTACCTGTAGATTTTGGCCTCTAGCTCAGCCGGCACCTAGGGAAACCTACCAAACCTGTGCATTTTTGAAAACTAGAGACCTAGGGTAATCCAAGATGGGGTGACGTGTGGGGCTCTGACCAGGTTCTGTTACCCTGAATCCTTTGCAAACCTCAATATTTGGCTAAAAAGACACGTTTTCCTCACATTTTGGTGACAGAAAGTTCTGGAATCAGAGAGGAGCCACAAATTTCCTTCCACCCAGCGTTTCCCCAAGTCTCCTGATAAAAATTATACCTCACTTGTGTGGGTAGGCCTAGCGCCCGCAACTGGAAATGCCCCAAAACGCAACGTGGACACATCACATTTTTTGAAAGAAAACAGAGGTGTTTTTTGCAAAGTGACTACCTGTAGATTTTGGCCTCTTGCTCAGCCGGCACCTAGGGAAACCTACCAAACCTGTGCATTTTTGAAAACCTGAGACCTAGGGAAATCCAAGATGGGGTGACTTGTGGGGCTCTGACCAGGTTCTGTTACCCAGAATCCTTTGCAAACCTCAAAATTTGGCTAAAAAACACATTTTCCTCAAATTTTGGTGACAGAAAGTTCTGGAATCAGAGAGGAGCCACAAATTCCCTTCCACCCAACTTTCCCCCAAGTCTCCCGATAAAAATGATACCTCACTTGTGTGGGTAGGCTTGCGCCTGTGGCAGGAAAGGCCCCAAAAACGCAACGTGGACACATAACATTTTTTGAAAGAAAACAGAGGTGTTTTTTGCAAAGAGAGTACCTGTAGATTTTGGCCTCTAGCTCAGCCGGCACCTAGGGAAACCTACCAAACCTGTGCATTTTTGAAAACTAGAGACCTAGGGGAATCCAAGATGGGGTGACTTGTGGGGCTCTGACAAGGTTCTGATACCCAGAATCCTTTGCAAACCTCAAAATTTGGCTAAAAAAACACATTTTCTTCACATTTTGGTGACAGAAAGTTCTGCAATCAGAGACGAGCCACAAATTTCCTTCCACCCAGCGTTCCCCCAAGTCTCCCGATAAAAATGATACCTCACTTGTGTGGGTGGGCCTAGCGTCCGTGACAGAAAATGCCCCAAATCGCAACGTGGACACATCACATTTGTTTAAAGAAAACAGAGGTGTTTTTTGCAAAGTGTCTACCTGTAGATTTTGGCCTCTAGCTCAGCCGGCACCTAGGGAAACCTCCCAAACCTGTGCATTTGTGAAAACTAGAGACCTAGAGAATCCAAGATGGGATGACTTGTGGGGTCTGACCAGGTTCTGTTACCCAGAATCCTTTGCAAACTTCAAACTTTGGCTAAAAAACACGTTTTTCTCAAATTTTGGTGACAGAAAGTTCTGAAATCAGAGAGGAGCCACAAATTTCCTTCCACCCAGCGTTCCCCCAAGTCTCCCGATAAAAATGATACCTCACTTGTGTGGGTAGGCCTAGTGCCTGCGACAGGAAATGCCCCAAAATGTAACGTGGGCCCATCACATTTTTTGAAAGAAAACAGAGGTGTTTTTTACAAAGTGCCTACCTGTAGATTTTGGCCTCTAGCTCAGCCGGCACCTAGGGAAACCTACCAAACCTGTGCATTTTTTAAAACTAGAGACCTAGGGTAATCCAAGATGGGGTGACGTGTGGGGCTCTGACCAGGTTCTGTTACCCTGAATCCTTTGCAAACCTCAACATTTGGCTAAAAAAACACGTTTTCCTCACATTTTGGTGACAGAAAGTTCTGGAATCAGAGAGGAGCCACAAATTTCCATCCACCCAGCGTTCCCCCAAGTCTCCTGATAAAAATTATACCTCACTTGTGTGGGTAGGCCTAGCGCCCGGGACAGGAAATGCCCCAAAACGCAACGTGGACACATCACATTTTTGGAAAGAAAACAGAGGTGTTTTTTGCAAAGTGACTACCTGTAGATTTTGGCCTCTTGCTCAGCCGGCACCTAGGGAAACCTACCAAAACTGTGCATTTTTGAAAACCTGAGACCTAGGGAAATCCAAGATGGGGTGACTTGTGGGGCTCTGACCAGGTTCTGTTACCCAGAATCCTTTGCAAACCTCAAAATTTGGCTAAAAAAACACGTTTTCCTCAAAGTTTGGTGAGAGAAAGTTCTGGAAGCAGAGAGGAGCCACAAATTCCCTTCCACCCAGCGTTCCCCCAAGTCTCCTGATAAAAATGATACCTCACTTGTGTGGGTAGGCCTAGTGCCCGCGACAGGAAATGCCCCAAAACGCAACGTGGACACATCACAATTTTGAAAGGAAAACAGAGGTGTTTTTTGCAAAGTGACTACCTGTAGATTTTGGCCTCTAGCTCAGCCGGCACCTAGGGAAACCTACCAAACCTGTGCATTTTTGAAAACTAGAGACCTAGGGAAATCCAAGATGGGGTGACTTGTGGGGCTCTGACCAGGTTCTGTTACCCAGAATCCTTTGCAAACCTCAAAATTTGGCTAAAAAACACATTTTCCTCAAATTTTGGTGACAGAAAGTTCTGGAATCAGAGAGGAGCCACAAATTCCCTTCCACCCAACTTTCCCCCAAGTCTCCCGATAAAAATGATACCTCACTTGTGTGGGTAGGCTTGCGCCTGTGGCAGGAAAGGCCCCAAAACGCAACGTGGACACATAACATTTTTTGAAAGAAAACAGAGGTGTTTTTTGCAAAGTGACTACCTGTAGATTTTGGCCTCTAGCTCAGCCGGCACCTAGGGAAACCTACCAAACCTGTGCATTTTTGAAAACTAGAGACCTAGGGGAATCCAAGATGGGGTGACTTGTGGGGCTCTGACAAGGTTCTGATACCCAGAATCCTTTGCAAACCTCAAAATTTGGCTAAAAAAACACATTTTCTTCACATTTTGGTGACAGAAAGTTCTGCAATCAGAGACGAGCCACAAATTTCCTTCCACCCAGCGTTCCCCCAAGTCTCCCGATAAAAATGATACCTCACTTGTGTGGGTGGGCCTAGCGTCCGTGACAGAAAATGCCCCAAATCGCAACGTGGACACATCACATTTGTTTAAAGAAAACAGAGGTGTTTTTTGCAAAGTGTCTACCTGTAGATTTTGGCCTCTAGCTCAGCCGGCACCTAGGGAAACCTCCCAAACCTGTGCATTTGTGAAAACTAGAGACCTAGAGAATCCAAGATGGGATGACTTGTGGGGTCTGACCAGGTTCTGTTACCCAGAATCCTTTGCAAACTTCAAACTTTGGCTAAAAAACACGTTTTTCTCAAATTTTGGTGACAGAAAGTTCTGAAATCAGAGAGGAGCCACAAATTTCCTTCCACCCAGCGTTCCCCCAAGTCTCCCGATAAAAATGATACCTCACTTGTGTGGGTAGGCCTAGTGCCTGCGACAGGAAATGCCCCAAAATGTAACGTGGGCCCATCACATTTTTTGAAAGAAAACAGAGGTGTTTTTTACAAAGTGCCTACCTGTAGATTTTGGCCTCTAGCTCAGCCGGCACCTAGGGAAACCTACCAAACCTGTGCATTTTTTAAAACTAGAGACCTAGGGTAATCCAAGATGGGGTGACGTGTGGGGCTCTGACCAGGTTCTGTTACCCTGAATCCTTTGCAAACCTCAACATTTGGCTAAAAAAACACGTTTTCCTCACATTTTGGTGACAGAAAGTTCTGGAATCAGAGAGGAGCCACAAATTTCCATCCACCCAGCGTTCCCCCAAGTCTCCTGATAAAAATTATACCTCACTTGTGTGGGTAGGCCTAGCGCCCGGGACAGGAAATGCCCCAAAACGCAACGTGGACACATCACATTTTTGGAAAGAAAACAGAGGTGTTTTTTGCAAAGTGACTACCTGTAGATTTTGGCCTCTTGCTCAGCCGGCACCTAGGGAAACCTACCAAACCTGTGCATTTTTGAAAACCTGAGACCTAGGGAAATCCAAGATGGGGTGACTTGTGGGGCTCTGACCAGGTTCTGTTACCCAGAATCCTTTGCAAACCTCAAAATTTGGCTAAAAAAACACGCTTTCCTCAAAGTTTGGTGAGAGAAAGTTCTGGAAGCAGAGAGGAGCCACAAATTCCCTTCCACCCAGCGTTCCCCCAAGTCTCCTGATAAAAATGATACCTCACTTGTGTGGGTAGGCCTAGTGCCCGCGACAGGAAATGCCCCAAAACGCAACGTGGACACATCACAATTTTGAAAGGAAAACAGAGGTGTTTTTTGCAAAGTGACTACCTGTAGATTTTGGCCTCTAGCTCAGCCGGCACCTAGGGAAACCTACCAAACCTGTGCATTTTTGAAAACTAGAGACCTAGGGAAATCCAAGATGGGGTGACTTGTGGGGCTCTGACCAGGTTCTGTTACCCAGAATCCTTTGCAAACCTCAAAATTTGGCTAAAAAACACATTTTCATCAAATTTTGGTGACAGAAAGTTCTGGAATCAGAGAGGAGCCACAAATTCCCTTCCACCCAACTTTCCCCCAAGTCTCCCGATAAAAATGATACCTCACTTGTGTGGGTAGGCTTGCGCCTGTGGCAGGAAAGGCCCCAAAACGCAACGTGGACACATAACATTTTTTGAAAGAAAACAGAGGTGTTTTTTGCAAAGTGACTACCTGTAGATTTTGGCCTCTAGCTCAGCCGGCACCTAGGGAAACCTACCAAACCTGTGCATTTTTGAAAACTAGAGACCTAGGGGAATCCAAGATGGGGTGACTTGTGGGGCTCTGACAAGGTTCTGATACCCAGAATCCTTTGCAAACCTCAAAATTTGGCTAAAAAAACACATTTTCTTCACATTTTGGTGACAGAAAGTTCTGCAATCAGAGACGAGCCACAAATTTCCTTCCACCCAGCGTTCCCCCAAGTCTCCCGATAAAAATGATACCTCACTTGTGTGGGTGGGCCTAGCGTCCGTGACAGAAAATGCCCCAAATCGCAACGTGGACACATCACATTTGTTTAAAGAAAACAGAGGTGTTTTTTGCAAAGTGTCTACCTGTAGATTTTGGCCTCTAGCTCAGCCGGCACCTAGGGAAACCTCCCAAACCTGTGCATTTGTGAAAACTAGAGACCTAGGGAATCCAAGATGGGATGACTTGTGGGGTCCGACCAGGTTCTGTTACCCAGAATCCTTTGCAAACTTCAAACTTTGGCTAAAAAACACGTTTTTCTCAAATTTTGGTGACAGAAAGTTCTGAAATCAGAGAGGAGCCACAAATTTCCTTCCACCCAGCGTTCCCCCAAGTCTCCCGATAAAAATGATACCTCACTTGTGTGGGTAGGCCTAGTGCCTGCGACAGGAAATGCCCCAAAATGTAACGTGGGCCCATCACATTTTTTGAAAGAAAACAGAGGTGTTTTTTACAAAGTGCCTACCTGTAGATTTTGGCCTCTAGCTCAGCCGGCACCTAGGGAAACCTACCAAACCTGTGCATTTTTTAAAACTAGAGACCTAGGGTAATCCAAGATGGGGTGACGTGTGGGGCTCTGACCAGGTTCTGTTACCCTGAATCCTTTGCAAACCTCAACATTTGGCTAAAAAAACACGTTTTCCTCACATTTTGGTGACAGAAAGTTCTGGAATCAAAGAGGAGCCACAAATTTCCATCCACCCAGCGTTCCCCCAAGTCTCCTGATAAAAATTATACCTCACTTGTGTGGGTAGGCCTAGCGCCCGGGACAGGAAATGCCCCAAAACGCAACGTGGACACATCACATTTTTGGAAAGAAAACAGAGGTGTTTTTTGCAAAGTGACTACCTGTAGATTTTGGCCTCTTGCTCAGCCGGCACCTAGGGAAACCTACCAAACCTGTGCATTTTTGAAAACCTGAGACCTAGGGAAATCCAAGATGGGGTGACTTGTGGGGCTCTGACCAGGTTCTGTTACCCAGAATCCTTTGCAAACCTCAAAATTTGGCTAAAAAACACATTTTCCTCAAATTTTGGTGACAGAAAGTTCTGGAATCAGAGAGGAGCCACAAATTCCCTTCCACCCAACGTTCCCCCAAGTCTCCTGATAAAAATGATACCTCACTTGTGTGGGTAGGCCTAGCGCCTGTGACAGGAAATGCCCCAAAACGCATCGTGGACACATCACATTTTTGGAAAGAAAACAGAGGTGTTTTTTGCAAAGTGACTACCTGTAGATTTTGGCCTCTTGCTCAGCCGGCACCTAGGGAAACCTACCAAACCTGTGCATTTTTGAAAACCTGAGACCTAGGGAAATCCAAGATGGGGTGACTTGTGGGGCTCTGACCAGGTTCTGTTACCCAGAATACTTTGCAAACCTCAAAATTTGGCTAAAAAACACCTTTTCCTCAAATTTTGGTGACAGAAAGTTCTGGAATCAGAGAGGAGCCACAAATTCCCTTCCACCCAACGTTCCCCCAAGTCTCCCGATAAAAATGATACCTCACTTGTGTGGGTAGGCCTAGCGCCTGTGACAGGAAATGCCCCAAAACGCAACGTGGACACATCACATTTTTTGAAAAAAAAAACAGAGGTGTTTTTTGCAAAGTGACTACCTGTAGATTTTGGCCTCTAGCTCAGCCGGCACCTAGGGAAACCTACCAAACCTGTGCATTTTTTAAAACTAGAGACCTAGGGGAATCCAAGATGGGGTGACTTGTGGGGCTCTGACAAGCTTCTGATACCCAGAATCCTTTGCAAACCTCATAATTTGGCTAAAAAAACACATTTTCTTCAGATTTTGGTGACAGAAAGTTCTGCAATCAGAGACGAGCCACAAATTTCCTTCCACCCAGCATTCCCCCAAGTCTCCCGATAAAAATGATACCTCACTTGTGTGGGTGGGCCTAGCGCCCGTGACAGGAAATGCCCCAAAACGCAACGTGGACACATCACATTTTTTAAAAGAAAACAGAGGTGTTTTTTGCAAAGTGTCTACCTGTAGATTTTGGGCTCTATCTCAGCCGGCACCTAGGGAAACCTACCAAACCTGTGCATTTGTGAAAACTAGAGACCTAGAGGAATCCAAGATGGGGTGACTTGTGGGGCTCTGACCAGGTTCAGTTACCCAGAATCCTTTGCAAACCTCACAATTTGGCTAAAAAACACATTTTCCTCAAATTTTGGTGACAGAAAGTTCTGGAATCAGAGAGGAGCCACAAATTCCCTTCCACCCAGCGTTCCCCCAAGTCTCCTGATAAAAATGATACCTCACTTGTGTGGGTAGGCCTAGCGCCAGTGACAGGAAATGCCCCAAAACGCAACGTGGACACATCACATTTTTTGAAAGAAAACAGAGGTGTTTTTTGCAAAGTTACTACCTGTAGATTTTGGCCTCTAGCTCAGCCGGCACCTAGGGAAACCTACCATACCTGTGCATTTTTGAAAACTAGAGACCTAGGGGAATCCAAGATGGGGTGACTTGTGGGGCTCTGCAAGGTTCTGATACCCAGAATCCTTTGCAAACCTCAAAATTTGGCTAAAAAAACACGTTTTCCTCAAAGTTTGGTGAGAGAAAGTTCTGGAAGCAGAGAGGAGCCACAAATTCCCTTCCACCCAGCGTTCCCCCAAGTCTCCTGATAAAAATGATACCTCACTTGTGTGGGTAGGCCTAGTGCCCGCGACAGGAAATGCCCCAAAACGCAACGTGGACACATCACAATTTTGAAAGGAAAACAGAGGTGATTTTTGCAAAGTGACTACCTGTAGATTTTGGCCTGTAGCTCAGCCGGCACCTAGGGAAACCTACCAAACCTGTGCATTTTTGAAAACTAGAGACCTAGGGTAATCCAAGATGGGGTGACGTGTGGGGCTCTGACCAGGTTCTGTTACCCTGAATCCTTTGCAAACCTCAACATTTGGCTAAAAAAACACGTTTTCCTCACATTTTGGTGACAGAAAGTTCTGGAATCAGAGAGGAGCCACAAATTTCCTTCCACCCAGCGTTTCCCCAAGTCTCCTGATAAAAATTATACCTCACTTGTGTGGGTAGGCCTAGCGCCCGCAAGAGGAAATGCCCCAAAACGCAACGTGGACACATCACATTTTTTGAAAGAAAACAGAGGTGTTTTTTGCAAAGTGACTACCTGTAGATTTTGGCCTCTTGCTCAGCCGGCACCTAGGGAAACCTACCAAACCTGTGCATTTTTGAAAACCTGAGACCTAGGGAAATCCAAGATGGGGTGACTTGTGGGGCTCTGACCAGGTTCTGTTACCCAGAATCCTTTGCAAACCTCAAAATTTGGCTAAAAAACACATTTTCCTCAAATTTTGGTGACAGAAAGTTCTGGAATCAGAGAGGAGCCACAAATTTCCATCCACCCAGCGTTCCCCCAAGCCTCCTGATAAAAATTATACCTCACTTGTGTGGGTAGGCCTAGCGCCCGGGACAGGAAATGCCCCAAAACGCAACGTGGACACATAACATTTTTTGAAAGAAAACAGAGGTGTTTTTTGCAAAGTGACTACCTGTAGATTTTGGCCTCTAGCTCAGCCGGCACCTAGGGAAACCTACCAAACCTGTGCATTTTTGAAAACTAGAGACCTAGGGGAATCCAAGATGGGGTGACTTGTTGGGCTCTGACAAGGTTCTGATACCCAGAATCCTTTGCAAACCTCAAAATTTGGCTAAAAAAACACATTTTCTTCACATTTTGGTGACAGAAAGTTCTGCAATCAGAGACGAGCCACAAATTTCCTTCCACCCAGCGTTCCCCCAAGTCTCCCGATAAAAATGATTCCTCACTTGTGTGGGTGGGCCTAGCGTCCGTGACAGGAAATGCCCCAAATCGCAACGTGGACACATCACATTTGTTTAAAGAAAACAGAGGTGTTTTTTGCAAAGTGTCTACCTGTAGATTTTGGCCTCTAGCTCAGCCGGCACCTAGGGAAACCTCCCAAACCTGTGCATTTGTGAAAACTAGAGACCTAGGGAATCCAAGATGGGATGACTTGTGGGGTCTGACCAGGTTCTGTTACCCAGAATCCTTTGCAAACTTCAAACTTTGGCTAAAAAACACGTTTTTCTCAAATTTTGGTGACAGAAAGTTCTGAAATCAGAGAGGAGCCACAAATTTCCTTCCACCCAGCGTTCCCCCAAGTCTCCCGATAAAAATGATACCTCACTTGTGTGGGTAGGCCTAGTGCCTGCGACAGGAAATGCCCCAAAACGTAACGTGGACCCATCACATTTTTTGAAAGAAAACAGAGGTGTTTTTTACAAAGTGCCTACCTGTAGATTTTGGCCTTTAGCTCAGCCGGCACCTAGGGAAACCTACCAAACCTGTGCATTTTTTAAAACTAGAGACCTAGGGTAATCCAAGATGGGGTGACGTGTGGGGCTCTGACCAGGTTCTGTTACCCTGAATCCTTTGCAAACCTCAACATTTGGCTAAAAAAACACGTTTTCCTCACATTTTGGTGACAGAAAGTTCTGGAATCAGAGAGGAGCCACAAATTTCCATCCACCCAGCGTTCCCCCAAGTCTCCTGATAAAAATTATACCTCACTTGTGTGGGTAGGCCTAGCGCCCGGGACAGGAAATGCCCCAAAACGCAACGTGGACACATCACATTTTTGGAAAGAAAACAGAGGTGTTTTTTGCAAAGTGACTACCTGTAGATTTTTGCCTCTTGCTCAGCCGGCACCTAGGGAAACCTACCAAACCTGTGCATTTTTGAAAACCTGAGACCTAGGGAAATCCAAGATGGGGTGACTTGTGGGGCTCTGACCAGGTTCTGTTACCCAGAATCCTTTGCAAACCTCAAAATTTGGCTAAAAAACACATTTTCCTCAAATTTTAGTGACAGAAAGTTCTGGAATCATTGAGGAGCCACAAATTCCCTTCCACCCAACGTTCCCCCAAGTCTCCCGATAAAAATGATACCTCACTTGTGTGGGTAGGCCTAGCGCCTGTGACAGGAAATGCCCCAAAACGCATCGTGGACACATCACATTTTTTTAAAGAAAACAGAGGTGTTTTTTGCAAAGTGACTACCTGTAGATTTTGGCCTCTAGCTCAGCCGGCACCTAGGGAAACCTACCAAACCTGTGCATTTTTGAAAACTAGAGACCTAGGGGAATCCAAGATGGGGTGACTTGTGGGGCTCTGACAAGCTTCTGATACCCAGAATCCTTTGCAAACCTCAAAATTTGGCTAAAAAAACACATTTTCTTCAGATTTTGGTGACAGAAAGTTCTGCAATCAGAGACGAGCCACAAATTTCCTTCCACCCAGCGTTCCCCCAAGTCTCCCGATAAAAATGATACCTCACTTGTGTGGGTGGGCCTAGCGCCCGTGACAGGAAATGCCCCAAAACGCAACGTGGACACATCACATTTTTTTAAAGAAAACAGAGGTGTTTTTTGCAAAGTGTCTACCTGTAGATTTTGGGCTCTATCTCAGCCGGCACCTAGGGAAACCTACCAAACCTGTGCATTTGTGAAAACTAGAGACCTAGGGGAATCCAAGATGGGGTGACTTGTGGGGCTCTGACCAGGTTCAGTTACCCAGAATCCTTTGCGAACCTCACAATTTGGCTAAAAAACACATTTTCCTCAAATTTTGGTGACAGAAAGTTCTGGAATCAGAGAGGAGCCACAAATTCCCTTCCACCCAGCGTTCCCCCAAGTCTCCTGATAAAAATGATACCTCACTTGTGTGGGTAGGCCTAGCGACCGTGACAGGAAATGCCCCAAAACGCAACGTGGACACATCACATTTTTTGAAAGAAAACAGAGGTGTTTTTTGCAAAGTGACTACCTGTAGATTTTGGCCTCTAGCTCAGCCGGCACCTAGGGAAACCTACCAAACCTGTGCATTTTTGAAAACTAGAGACCTAGGGGAATCCAAGATGGGGTGACTTGTGGGGCTCTGACAAGCTTCTGATACCCAGAATCCTTTGCAAACCTCAAAATTTGGCTAAAAAAACACATTTTCTTCAGATTTTGGTGACAGAAAGTTCTGCAATCAGAGACGAGCCACAAATTTCCTTCCACCCAGCGTTCCCCCAAGTCTCCCGATAAAAATGATACCTCACTTGTGTGGGTGGGCCTAGCGCCCGTGACAGGAAATGCCCCAAAACGCAACGTGGACACATCACATTTTTTTTAAAGAAAACAGAGGTGTTTTTTGCAAAGTGTCTACCTGTAGATTTTGGGCTCTATCTCAGCCGGCACCTAGGGAAACCTACCAAACCTGTGCATTTGTGAAAACTAGAGACCTAGGGGAATCCAAGATGGGGTGACTTGTGGGGCTCTGACCAGGTTCAGTTACCCAGAATCCTTTGCAAACCTCACAATTTGGCTAAAAAACACATTTTCCTCAAATTTTGGTGACAGAAAGTTCTGGAATCAGAGAGGAGACACAAATTCCCTTCCACCCAGCGTTCCCCCAAGTCTCCTGATAAAAATGATACCTCACTTGTGTGGGTAGGCCTAGCGCCCGTGACAGGAAATGCCCCAAAACGCAACGTGGACACATCACATTTTTTGAAAGAAAACAGAGGTGTTTTTTGCAAAGTGACTACCTGTAGATTTTGGCCTCTAGCTCAGCCGGCACCTAGGGAAACCTACCATACCTGTGCATTTTTGAAAACTAGAGACCTAGGGGAATCCAAGATGGGGTGACTTGTGGGGCTCTGCAAGGTTCTGATACCCAGAATCCTTTGCAAACCTCAAAATTTGGCTAAAAAAACACATTTTCTTCACATTTTGGTGACAGAAAGTTCTGCAATCAGAGACGAGCCACAAATTTCCTTCCACCCAGCGTTCCCCCAAGTCTCCTGATCAAAATGATACCTCACTTGTGTGGGTAGGCCTAGCGCCCGTGACAGGAAATGCCCCAAAACGTAACGTGGACCCATCACATTTTTTGAAAGAAAACAGAGGTGTTTTTTACAAAGTGCCTACCTGTAGATTTTGGCCTCTAGCTCAGCCGGCACCTAGGGAAACCTACCAAACCTGTGCATTTTTTAAAACTAGAGACCTAGGGTAATCCAAGATGGGGTGACGTGTGGGGCTCTGACCAGGTTCTGTTACCCTGAATCCTTTGCAAACCTCAACATTTGGCTAAAAAAACACGTTTTCCTCACATTTTGGTGACAGAAAGTTCTGGAATCAGAGAGGAGCCACAAATTTCCATCCACCCAGCGTTCCCCCAAGTCTCCTGATAAAAATTATACCTCACTTGTGTGGGTAGGCCTAGCGCCCGGGACAGGAAATGCCCCAAAACGCAACGTGGACACATCACATTTTTGGAAAGAAAACAGAGGTGTTTTTTGGAAAGTGACTACCTGTAGATTTTTGCCTCTTGCTCAGCCGGCACCTAGGGAAACCTACCAAACCTGTGCATTTTTGAAAACCTGAGACCTAGGGAAATCCAAGATGGGGTGACTTGTGGGGCTCTGACCAGGTTCTGTTACCCAGAATCCTTTGCAAACCTCAAAATTTGGCTAAAAAACACATTTTCCTCAAATTTTGGTGACAGAAAGTTCTGGAATCAGAGAGGAGCCACAAATTCCCTTCCACCCAACGTTCCCCCAAGTCTCCCGATAAAAATGATACCTCACTTGTGTGGGTAGGCCTAGCGCCTGTGACAGGAAATGCCCCAAAACGCATCGTGGACACATCACATTTTTTGAAAGAAAACAGAGGTGTTTTTTGCAAAGTGACTACCTGTAGATTTTGGCCTCTAGCTCAGCCGGCACCTAGGGAAACCTACCAAACCTGTGCATTTTTGAAAACTAGAGACCTAGGGGAATCCAAGATGGGGTGACTTGTGGGGCTCTGACAAGTTTCTGATACCCAGAATCCTTTGCAAACCTCAAAATTTGGCTAAAAAAACACATTTTCTTCAGATTTTGGTGACAGAAAGTTCTGCAATCAGAGACGAGCCACAAATTTCCTTCCACCCAGCGTTCCCCCAAGTCTCCCGATAAAAATGATACCTCACTTGTGTGGGTGGGCCTAGCGCCCGTGACAGGAAATGCCCCAAAACGCAACGTGGACACATCACAATTTTTTTTAAAGAAAACAGAGGTGTTTTTTGCAAAGTGTCTACCTGTAGATTTTGGGCTCTATCTCAGCCGGCACCTAGGGAAACCTACCAAACCTGTGCATTTGTGAAAACTAGAGACCTAGGGGAATCCAAGATGGGGTGACTTGTGGGGCTCTGACCAGGTTCAGTTACCCAGAATCCTTTGCAAACCTCACAATTTGGCTAAAAAACACATTTTCCTCAAATTTTGGTGACAGAAAGTTCTGGAATCAGAGAGGAGCCACAAATTCCCTTCCACCCAGCGTTCCCCCAAGTCTCCTGATAAAAATGATACCTCACTTGTGTGGGTAGGCCTAGCGCCCGTGACAGGAAATGCCCCAAAACGCAACGTGGACACATCACATTTTTTGAAAGAAAACAGAGGTGTTTTTTGCAAAGTGACTACCTGTAGATTTTGGCCTCTAGCTCAGCCGGCACCTAGGGAAACCTACCATACCTGTGCATTTTTTAAAACTAGAGACCTAGGGGAATCCAAGATGGGGTGACTTGTGGGGCTCTGCAAGGTTCTGATACCCAGAATCCTTTGCAAACCTCAAAATTTGGCTAAAAAAACACATTTTCTTCACATTTTGGTGACAGAAAGTTCTGCAATCAGAGACGAGCCACAAATTTCCTTCCACCCAGCGTTCCCCCAAGTCTCCTGATCAAAATGATACCTCACTTGTGTGGGTAGGCCTAGCGCCCGTGACAGGAAATGCCCCAAAACGCAACGTGGACACATCACATTTTTTGAAAGAAAACAGAGGTGTTTTTTGCAAAGTGACTACCTGTAGATTTTGGGCTCTATCTCAGCCGGCACCT
The DNA here is from genome assembly GCF_031143425.1 of Pleurodeles waltl. Classification (NCBI taxonomy): domain Eukaryota; kingdom Metazoa; phylum Chordata; class Amphibia; order Caudata; family Salamandridae; genus Pleurodeles; species Pleurodeles waltl. Next base: position 148,369,161 of record NC_090437.1, on the reverse strand, counting down.
AGGGAAACCTACCAAACCTGTGCATTTGTGAAAACTAGAGACCTAGGGGAATCCAAGATGGGGTGACTTGTGGGGCTCTGACCAGGTTCAGTTACCCAGAATCCTTTGCGAACCTCACAATTTGGCTAAAAAACACATTTTCCTCAAATTTTGGTGACAGAAAGTTCTGGAATCAGAGAGGAGCCACAAATTCCCTTCCACCCAGCGTTCCCCCAAGTCTCCTGATAAAAATGATACCTCACTTGTGTGGGTAGGCCTAGCGACCGTGACAGGAAATGCCCCAAAACGCAACGTGGACACATCACATTTTTTTAAATGAAACAGAGGTGTTTTTTGCAAAGTGACTACCTGTAGATTTTGGCCTCTAGCTCAGCCGGCACTTAGGGAAACCTACCAAACCTGTGCTTTTTTGAAAATTAGAGACCTAGGGAATCCAAGATGGGATGACTTGTGGGGTCTGACCAGGTACTGTTACCCAGAATCCTTTGCAAACCTCAAACTTTGGCTAAAAAAACACATTTTTCTCAAATTTTGGTGACAGAAAGTTCTGAAATCAGAGAGGAGCCACAAATTTCCTTCCACCCAGCGTTCCCCCAAGTCTCCCGATAAAAATGATACCTCACTTGTGTGGGTAGGCCTAGTGCCTGCGACAGGAAATGCCCCAAAACGTAACGTGGACCCATCACATTTTTTTAAAGAAAACAGAGGTGTTTTTTGCAAAGTGACTACCTGTAGATTTTGGCCTCTAGTTCAGCCGGCACCTAGGGAAACCTACCAAACCTGTGCATTTTTGAAAACTAGAGACCTAGGGGAATCCAAGATGGGGTGACTTGTGGGGCTCTGACCAGGTTCTGTTACCCTGAATCCTTTGCAAACCTCAACATTTGGCTAAAAAAACACGTTTTCCTCACATTTTGGTGACAGAAAGTTCTGGAATCAGAGAGGAGCCACAAATTTCCATCCACCCAGCGTTCCCCCAAGTCTCCTGATAAAAATTATACCTCACTTGTGTGGGTAGGCCTAGCGCCCGGGACAGGAAATGCCCCAAAATGCAACGTGGACACATCACATTTTTGGAAAGAAAACAGAGGTGTTTTTTGCAAAGTGACTACCTGTAGATTTTGGCCTCTTGCTCAGCCGGCACCTAGGGAAACCTACCAAACCTGTGCATTTTTGAAAACCTGAGACCTAGGGAAATCCAAGATGGGGTGACTTGTGGGGCTCTGACCAGGTTCTGTTACCCAGAATCCTTTGCAAACCTCAAAATTTGGCTAAAAAACACATTTTCCTCAAATTTTGGTGACAGAAAGTTCTGGAATCAGAGAGGAGCCACAAATTCCCTTCTACCCAACGTTCCCCCAAGTCTCCCGATAAAAATGATATCTCACTTGTGTGGGTAGGCCTAGCGCCTGTGACAGGAAATGCCCCAAAACGCAACGTGGACACATCACATTTTTTTAAAGAAAACAGAGGTGTTTTTTGCAAAGTGACTACCTGTAGATTTTGGCCTCTAGCTCAGCCGGCACCGAGGGAAACCTACCAAACCTGTGCATTTTTTAAAACTAGAGACCTAGGGGAATCCAAGATGGGGTGACTTGTGGGGCTCTGACAAGCTTCTGATACCCAGAATCCTTTGCAAACCTCAAAATTTGGCTAAAAAAACACATTTTCTTCAGATTTTGGTGACAGAAAGTTCTGCAATCAGAGACGAGCCACAAATTTCCTTCCACCCAGCGTTCCCCCAAGTCTCCCGATAAAAATGATACCTCACTTGTGTGGGTGGGCCTAGCGCCCGTGACATGAAATGCCCCAAAACGCAATGTGGACACATCACATTTTTTTAAAGAAAACAGAGGTGTTTTTTGCAAAGTGTCTACCTGTAGATTTTGGGCTCTATCTCAGCCGGCACCTAGGGAAACCTACCATACCTGTGCATTTGTGAAAACTAGAGACCTAGGGGAATCCAAGATGGGGTGACTTGTGGGGCTCTGACCAGGTTCAGTTACCCAGAATCCTTTGCAAAACTCACAATTTGGCTAAAAAACACATTTTCCTCAAATTTTGGTGACAGAAAGTTCTGGAATCAGAGAGGAGCCACAAATTCCCTTCCACCCAGCGTTCCCCCAAGTCTCCTGATAAAAATTGTACCTCACTTCTGTGGGTAGGCCTAGCGCCCGTGACAGGAAATGCCCCAAAACGCAACGTGGACACATCACATTTTTTGAAAGAAAACAGAGGTGTTTTTTGCAAAGTGACTACCTGTAGATTTTGGCCTCTAGCTCAGCCGGCACCTAGGGAAACCTACCATACCTGTGCATTTTTGAAAACTAGAGACCTAGGGGAATCCAAGATGGGGTGACTTGTGGGGCTCTGCAAGGTTCTGATACCCAGAATCCTTTGCAAACCTCAAAATTTGGCTAAAAAAACACATTTTCTTCACATTTTGGTGACAGAAAGTTCTGCAATCAGAGACGAGCCACAAATTTCCTTCCACCCAGCGTTCCCCCAAGTCTCCAGATAAAAATGATACCTCACTTGTGTGGGTGGGTCTAGCGCCCGTGACAGGAAATGCCCCAAAACGCAACGTGGACACATCACATTTTTTTAAAGAAAACAGAGGTGTTTTTTGCAAAGTGTCTACCTGTAGATTTTGGCCTCTAGCTCAGCCGCCACCTAGGGAAACCTACCAAACCTGTGCATTTGTGAAAACTAGAGACCTAGGGGAATCCAAGATGGGGTGACTTGTGGGGCTCTGACTAGGTTCTGTTACCCAGAATCCTTTGCAAACCTCACAATTTGGCTAAAAAACACATTTTCCTCAAATTTTGGTGACAGAAAGTTCTGGAATCAGAGAGGTGCCACAAATTCCCTTCCACCCTGCGTTCCCCCAATTCTCCTGATAAAAATGATACCTCACTTGTGTGGGTAGGCCTAGCGCCCGTGACAGGAAATGCCCCAAAACGCAACTTGGACACATCACATTTTTTTAAATGAAACAGAGGTGTTTTTTGCAAAGTGACTACCTGTAGATTTTGGCCTCTAGCTCAGCCGGCACTTAGGGAAACCTACCAAACCTGTGCTTTTTTGAAAATTAGAGACCTAGGGAATCCAAGATGGGATGACTTGTGGGGTCTGACCAGGTACTGTTACCCAGAATCCTTTGCAAACCTCAAACTTTGGCTGAAAAAACACATTTTTCTCAAATTTTGGTGACAGAAAGTTCTGAAATCAGAGAGGAGCCACAAATTTCCTTCCACCCAGCGTTCCCCCAAGTCTCCCGATAAAAATGATACCTCACTTGTGTGGGTAGGCCTAGTGCCTGCGACAGGAAATGCCCCAAAACGTAACGTGGACCCATCACATTTTTTGAAAGAAAACAGAGGTGTTTTTTGCAAAGTGACTACCTGTAGATTTTGGCCTCTAGCTCAGCCGGCACCTAGGGAAACCTACCAAACCTGTGCATTTTTGAAAACTAGAGACCTAGGGGAATCCAAGATGGGGTGACTTGTGGGGCTCTGACAAGCTTCTGATACCCAGAATCCTTTGCAAACCTCAAAATTTGGCTAAAAAAACACATTTTCTTCACATTTTGGTGACAGAAAGTTCTGCAATCAGAGACGAGCCACAAATTTCCTTCCACCCAGCGTTCCCCCAAGTCTCCCGATAAAAATGATACCTCACTTGTGTGGGTGGGCCTAGCGCCCGTGACAGGAAATGCCCCAAAACGCAACGTGGACACATCACATTTTTTTAAAGAAAACAGAGGTGTTTTTTGCAAAGTGTCTACCTGTAGATTTTGGGCTCTATCTCAGCCGGCACCTAGGGAAACCTACCAAACCTGTGCATTTGTGAAAACTAGAGACCTAGGGGAATCCAAGATGGGGTGACTTGTGGGGCTCTGACCAGGTTCAGTTACCCAGAATCCTTTGCAAACCTCACAATTTGGCTAAAAAACACATTTTCCTCAAATTTTGGTGACAGAAAGTTCTGGAATCAGAGAGGAGCCACAAATTCCCTTCCACCCACCGTTCCCCCAAGTCTCCTGATAAAAATGATACCTCACTTGTGTGGGTAGGCCTAGCGCCCGTGACAGGAAATGCCCCAAAACGCAACGTGGACACATCACATTTTTTGAAAGAAAACAGAGGTGTTTTTTGCAAAGTGACTACCTGTAGATTTTGGCCTCTAGCTCAGCCGGCACCTAGGGAAACCTACCATACCTGTGCATTTTTGAAAACTAGAGACCTAGGGGAATCCAAGATGGGGTGACTTGTGGGGCTCTGACAAGGTTCTGATACCCAGAATCCTTTGCAAACCTCAAAATTTGGCTAAAAAAACACATTTTCTTCACATTTTGGTGACAGAAAGTTCTGCAATCAGAGACGAGCCACAAATTTCCTTCCACCCAGCGTTCCCCCAAGTCTCCCCATAAGAATGATACCTCACTTGTGTGGGTGGGCCTAGCGCCCGTGACAGGAAATGCCCCAAATCGCAACGTGGACACATCACATTTTTTTAAAGAAAACAGAGGTGTTTTTTGCAAAGTGTCTACCTGTAGATTTTGGCCTCTAGCTCAGCCGGCACCTAGGGAAACCTCCCAAACCTGTGCATTTGTGAAAACTAGAGACCTAGGGGAATCCAAGATGGGGTGACTTGTGGGGCTCTGACCAGGTTCTGTTACCCAGAATCCTTTGCAAACCTCACAATTTGGCTAAAAAACACATTTTCCTCAAATTTTGCTGACAGAAAGTTCTGGAATCAGAGAGGAGCCACAAATTCCCTTCCACCCAGCGTTCCCCCAAGTCTCCTGATAAAAATGATACCTCACTTGTGTGGGTAGGCCTAGCGCCCGTGACAGGAAATGCCCCAAAACGCAACGTGGACACATCAAATTTTTTGAAAGAAAACAGAGGTGTTTTTTGCAAAGTGACTACCTGTAGATTTTGGCCTCTAGCTCAGCCGGCACTTAGGGAAACCTACCAAACCTGTGCATTTTTGAAAATTAGAGACCTAGGGAATCCAAGATGGGATGACTTGTGGGGTCTGACCAGGTACTGTTACCCAGAATCCTTTGCAAACCTCAAACTTTGGCTAAAAAAACACATTTTTCTCAAATTTTGGTGACAGAAAGTTCTGAAATCAGAGAGGAGCCACAAATTTCCTTCCACCCAGCGTTCCCCCAAGTCTCCCGATAAAAATGATACCTCACTTGTGTGGGTAGGCCTAGTGCTTGCGACAGGAAATGCCCCAAAACGTAACGTGGTCCCATCACATTTTTTGAAAGAAAACAGAGGTGTTTTTTACAAAGTGCCTACCTGTAGATTTTGGCCTCTAGCTCAGCCGGCACCTTGGAAACCTACCAAACCTGTGCATTTTTTAAAACTAGAGACCTAGGGTAATCCAAGATGGGGTGACGTGTGGGGCTCTGACCAGGTTCTGTTACCCTGAATCCTTTGCAAACCTCAACATTTGGCTAAAAAAACACGTTTTCCTCACATTTTGGTGACAGAAAGTTCTGGAATCAGAGAGGAGCCACAAATTTCCATCCACCCAGCGTTCCCCCAAGTCTCCTGATAAAAATTATACCTCACTTGTGTGGGTGGGTCTAGCGCCCGTGACAGGAAATGCCCCAAAACGCAACGTGGACACATCACATTTTTTTAAAGAAAACAGAGGTGTTTTTTGCAAAGTGTCTACCTGTAGATTTTGGCCTCTAGCTCAGCCGCCACCTAGGGAAACCTACCAAACCTGTGCATTTGTGAAAACTAGAGACCTAGGGGAATCCAAGATGGGGTGACTTGTGGGGCTCTGACCAGGTTCTGTTACCCAGAATCCTTTGCAAACCTCACAATTTGGCTAAAAATCACATTTTCCTCAAATTTTGGTGACAGAAAGTTCTGGAATCAGAGAGGTGCCACAAATTCCCTTCCACCCTGCGTTCCCCCAAGTCTCCTGATAAAAATGATACCTCACTTGTGTGGGTAGGCCTAGCGCCCGTGACAGGAAATGCCCCAAAACGCAACTTGGACACATCACATTTTTTTAAATGAAACAGAGGTGTTTTTTGCAAAGTGACTACCTGTAGATTTTGGCCTCTAGCTCAGCCGGCACTTAGGGAAACCTACCAAACCTGTGCTTTTTTGAAAATTAGAGACCTAGGGAATCCAAGATGGGATGACTTGTGGGGTCTGACCAGGTACTGTTACCCAGAATCCTTTGCAAACCTCAAACTTTGGCTAAAAAAACAAATTTTTCTCAAATTTTGGTGACAGAAAGTTCTGAAATCAGAGAGGAGCCACAAATTTACTTCCACCCAGCGTTCCCCCAAGTCCCCGATAAAAATGATACCTCACTTGTGTGGGTAGGCCTAGTGCCTGCGACAGGAAATGCCCCAAAACGTAACGTGGACCCATCACATTTTTTGAAAGAAAACAGAGGTGTTTTTTGCAAAGTGACTACCTGTAGATTTTGGCCTCTAGTTCAGCCGGCACCTAGGGAAACCTACCAAACCTGTGCATTTTTGAAAACTAGAGACCTAGGGGAATCCAAGATGGGGTGACTTGTGGGGCTCTGACCAGGTTCTGTTACCCTGAATCCTTTGCAAACCTCAACATTTGGCTAAAAAAACACGTTTTCCTCACATTTTGGTGACAGAAAGTTCTGGAATCAGAGAGGAGCCACAAATTTCCATCCACCCAGCGTTCCCCCAAGTCTCCTGATAAAAATTATACCTCACTTGTGTGGGTAGGCCTAGCGCCCGGGACAGGAAATGCCCCAAAACGCAACGTGGACACATCACATTTTTTTAAAGAAAACAGAGGTGTTTTTTGCAAAGTGACTACCTGTAGATTTTGGCCTCTAGCTCAGCCGGCACCTAGGGAAACCTACCAAACCTGTGCATTTTTTAAAACTAGAGACCTAGGGGAATCCAAGATGGGGTGACTTGTGGGGCTCTGACCAGGTTCAGTTACCCAGAATCCTTTGCAAACCTCACAATTTGGGCAAAAAAACACATTTTCCTCAAATTTTGGTGACAGAAAGTTCTGGAATCAGAGAGGAGCCACAAATTCCCTTCCACCCAGCGTTCCCCCAAGTCTCCTGATAAAAATGATACCTCACTTGTGTGGGTAGGCCTAGAGCCCGTGACAGGAAATGCCCCAAAACGCAACGTGGACACATCACATTTTTTGAAAGAAAACAGAGGTGTTTTTTGCAAAGTGACTACCTGTAGATTTTGGCCTCTAGCTCAGCCGGCACCTAGGGAAACCTACCATACCTGTGCATTTTTGAAAACTAGAGACCTAGGGGAATCCAAGATGGGGTGACTTGTGGGGCTCTGACAAGGTTCTGATACCCAGAATCCTTTGCAAACCTCAAAATTTGGCTAAAAAAACACATTTTCTTCACATTTTGGTGACAGAAAGTTCTGCAGTCAGAGACGAGCCACAAATTTCCTTCCACCCAGCGTTCCCCCAAGTCTCCCCATAAAAATGATACCTCACTTGTGTGGGTGGGCCTAGCGCCCGTGACAGGAAATGCCCCAAATCGCAACGTGGACACATCACATTTTTTTAAAGAAAACAGAGGTGTTTTTTGCAAAGTGTCTACCTGTAGATTTTGGCCTCTAGCTCAGCCGGCACCTAGGGAAACCTCCCAAACCTGTGCATTTGTGAAAACTAGAGACCTAGGGGAATCCAAGATGGGGTGACTTGTGGGGCTCTGACCAGGTTCTGTTACCCAGAATCCTTTGCAAACCTCACAATTTGGCTAAAAAACACATTTTCCTCAAATTTTGCTGACAGAAAGTTCTGGAATCAGAGAGGAGCCACAAATTCCCTTCCACCCAGCGTTCCCCCAAGTCTCCTGATAAAAATGATACCTCACTTGTGTGGGTAGGCCTAGCGCCCGTGACAGGAAAAGCCCCAAAACGCAACGTGGACACATCACATTTTTTTAAAGAAAACAGAGGTGTTTTTTGCAAAGTGACTACCTGTAGATTTTGGCCTCTAGCTCAGCCGGCACTTAGGGAAACCTACCAAACCTGTGCATTTTTGAAAATTAGAGATCTAGGGAATCCAAGATGGGATGACTTGTGGGGTCTGACCAGGTACTGTTACCCAGAATCCTTTGCAAACCTCAAACTTTGGCTAAAAAAACACATTTTTCTCAAATTTTGGTGACAGAAAGTTCTGAAATCAGAGAGGAGCCACAAATTTCCTTCCACCCAGCGTTCCCCCAAGTCTCCCGATAAAAATGATACCTCACTTGTGTGGGTAGGCCTAGTGCTTGCGACAGGAAATGCCCCAAAACGTAACGTGGTCCCATCACATTTTTTGAAAGAAAACAGAGGTGTTTTTTACAAAGTGCCTACCTGTAGATTTTGGCCTCTAGCTCAGCCGGCACCTTGGAAACCTACCAAACCTGTGCATTTTTTAAAACTAGAGACCTAGGGTAATCCAAGATGGGGTGACGTGTGGGGCTCTGACCAGGTTCTGTTACCCTGAATCCTTTGCAAACCTCAACATTTGGCTAAAAAAACACGTTTTCCTCACATTTTGGTGACAGAAAGTTCTGGAATCAGAGAGGAGCCACAAATTTCCATCCACCCAGCGTTCCCCCAAGTCTCCTGATAAAAATTATACCTCACTTGTGTGGGTGGGTCTAGCGCCCGTGACAGGAAATGCCCCAAAACGCAACGTGGACACATCACATTTTTTTAAAGAAAACAGAGGTGTTTTTTGCAAAGTGTCTACCTGTAGATTTTGGCCTCTAGCTCAGCCGCCACCTAGGGAAACCTACCAAACCTGTGCATTTGTGAAAACTAGAGACCTAGGGGAATCCAAGATGGGGTGACTTGTGGGGCTCTGACCAGGTTCTGTTACCCAGAATCCTTTGCAAACCTCACAATTTGGCTAAAAATCACATTTTCCTCAAATTTTGGTGACAGAAAGTTCTGGAATCAGAGAGGTGCCACAAATTCCCTTCCACCCTGCGTTCCCCCAAGTCTCCTGATAAAAATGATACCTCACTTGTGTGGGTAGGCCTAGCGCCCGTGACAGGAAATGCCCCAAAACGCAACTTGGACACATCACATTTTTTTAAATGAAACAGAGGTGTTTTTTGCAAAGTGACTACCTGTAGATTTTGGCCTCTAGCTCAGCCGGCACTTAGGGAAACCTACCAAACCTGTGCTTTTTTGAAAATTAGAGACCTAGGGAATGCAACATGGGATGACTTGTGGGGTCTGACCAGGTACTGTTACCCAGAATCCGTTGCAAACCTCAAACTTTGGCTAAAAAAACACATTTTTCTCAAATTTTGGTGACAGAAAGTTCTGAAATCAGAGAGGAGCCACAAATTTACTTCCACCCAGCGTTCCCCCAAGTCTCCCGATAAAAATGATACCTCACTTGTGTGGGTAGGCCTAGTGCCTGCGACAGGAAATGCCCCAAAACGTAACGTGGACCCATCACATTTTTTGAAAGAAAACAGAGGTGTTTTTTGCAAAGTGACTACCTGTAGATTTTGGCCTCTAGTTCAGCCGGCACCTAGGGAAACCTAGCAAACCTGTGCATTTTTGAAAACTAGAGACCTAGGGGAATCCAAGATGGGGTGACTTGTGGGGCTCTGACCAGGTTCTGTTACCCTGAATCCTTTGCAAACCTCAACATTTGGCTAAAAAAACACGTTTTCCTCACATTTTGGTGACAGAAAGTTCTGGAATCAGAGAGGAGCCACAAATTTCCATCCACCCAGCGTTCCCCCAAGTCTCCTGATAAAAATTATACCTCACTTGTGTGGGTAGGCCTAGCGCCCGGGACAGGAAATGCCCCAAAACGCAACGTGGACACATCACATTTTTTGAAAGAAAACAGAGGTGTTTTTTGCAAAGTGACTACCTGTAGATTTTGGCCTCTAGCTCAGCCGGCACCTAGGGAAACCTACCAAACCTGTGCATTTTTTAAAACTAGAGACCTAGGGGAATCCAAGATGGGGTGACTTGTGGGGCTCTGACAAGCTTCTGATACCCAGAATCCTTTGCAAACCTCAAAATTTGGCTAAAAAAACACATTTTCTTCAGATTTTGGTGACAGAATGTTCTGCAATCAGAGACGAGCCACAAATTTCCTTCCACCCAGTGTTCCCCCAAGTCTCCCGATAAAAATGATACCTCACTTGTGTGGGTGGGCCTAGCGCCCGTGACAGGAAATGCCCCAAAACGCAATGTGGACACATCACATTTTTTTAAAGAAAACAGAGGTGTTTTTTGCAAAGTGTCTACCTGTAGATTTTGGGCTCTATCTCAGCCGGCACCTAGGGAAACCTACCAAACCTGTGCATTTGTGAAAACTAGAGACCTAGGGGAATCCAAGATGGGGTGACTTGTGGGGCTCTGACCAGGTTCAGTTACCCAGAATCCTTTGCAAAACTCACAATTTGGCTAAAAAACACATTTTCCTCAAATTTTGGTGACAGAAAGTTCTGGAATCAGAGAGGAGCCACAAATTCCCTTCCACCCAGCGTTCCCCCAAGTCTCCCGATAAAAATTGTACCTCACTTGTGTGGGTAGGCCTAGCGCCCGTGACAGGAAATGCCCCAAAACGCAACGTGGACACATCACATTTTTTGAAAGAAAACAGAGGTGTTTTTTGCAAAGTGACTACCTGTAGATTTTGGCCTCTAGCTCAGCCGGCACCTAGGGAAACCTACCATACCTGTGCATTTTTGAAAACTAGAGGCCTAGGGGAATCCAAGATGGGGTGACTTGTGGGGCTCTGACAAGGTTCTGATACCCAGAATCCTTTGCAAACCTCAAAATTTGGCTAAAAAAACACATTTTCTTCACATTTTGGTGACAGAAAGTTCTGCAATCAGAGACGAGCCACAAATTTCCTTCCACCCAGCGTTCCCCCAAGTCTCCAGATAAAAATGATACCTCACTTGTGTAGGTGGGTCTAGCGCCCGTGACAGGAAATGCCCCAAAACGCAACGTGGACACATCACATTTTTTTAAAGAAAACAGAGGTGTTTTTTGCAAAGTGTCTACCTGTAGATTTTGGCCTCTAACTCAGCCGCCACCTAGGGAAACCTACCAAACCTGTGCATTTGTGAAAACTAGAGACCTAGGGGAATCCAAGATGGAGTGACTTGTGGGGCTCTGACCAGGTTCTGTTACCCAGAATCCTTTGCAAACCTCACAATTTGGCTAAAAAACACATTTTCCTCAAATTTTGGTGACAGAAAGTTCTGGAATCAGAGAGGTGCCACAAATTCCCTTCCACCCTGCGTTCCCCCAAGTCTCCTGATAAAAATGATACCTCACTTGTGTGGGTAGGCCTAGCGCCCGTGACAGGAAATGCCCCAAAACGCAACTTGGACACATCACATTTTTTGAAAGAAAACAGAGGTGTTTTTTGCAAAGTGACTACCTGTAGATTTTGGCCTCTAGTTCAGCCGGCACCTAGGGAAACCTAGCAAACCTGTGCATTTTTGAAAACTAGAGACCTAGGGGAATCCAAGATGGGGTGACTTGTGGGGCTCTGACCAGGTTCTGTTACCCTGAATCCTTTGCAAACCTCAACATTTGGCTAAAAAAACACGTTTTCCTCACATTTTGGTGACAGAAAGTTCTGGAATCAGAGAGGAGCCACAAATTTCCATCCACCCAGCGTTCCCCCAAGTCTCCTGATAAAAATTATACCTCACTTGTGTGGGTAGGCCTAGCGCCCGGGACAGGAAATGCCCCAAAACGCAACGTGGACACATCACATTTTTTGAAAGAAAACAGAGGTGTTTTTTGCAGAGTGACTACCTGTAGATTTTGGCCTCTAGCTCAGCCTGCACCTAGGGAAACCTACCAAACCTGTGCATTTTTTAAAACTAGAGACCTAGGGGAATCCAAGATGGGGTGACTTGTGGGGCTCTGACAAGCTTCTGATACCCAGAATCCTTTGCAAACCTCAAAATTTGGCTAAAAAAACACATTTTCTTCAGATTTTGGTGACAGAATGTTCTGCAATCAGAGACGAGCCACAAATTTCCTTCCACCCAGCGTTCCCCCAAGTCTCCCGATAAAAATGATACCTCACTTGTGTGGGTGGGCCTAGCGCCCGTGACAGGAAATGCCCCAAAACGCAATGTGGACACATCACATTTTTTTAAAGAAAACAGAGGTGTTTTTTGCAAAGTGTCTACCTGTAGATTTTGGGCTCTATCTCAGCCGGCACCTAGGGAAACCTACCAAACCTGTGCATTTGTGAAAACTAGAGACCTAGGGGAATCCAAGATGGGTGACTTGTGGGGTCTGACCAGGTACTGTTACCCAGAATCCTTTGCAAACCTCAAACTTTGGCTAAAAAAACACATTTTTCTCAAATTTTGGTGACAGAAAGTTCTGAAATCAGAGAGGAGCCACAAATTTACTTCCACCCAGCGTTCCCCCAAGTCTCCTGATAAAAATTGTACCTCACTTGTGTGGGTAGGCCTAGCGCCCGTGACAGGAAATGCCCCAAAACGCAACGTGGACACATCACATTTTTTGAAAGAAAACAGAGGTGTTTTTTGCAAAGTGACTACCTGTAGATTTTGGCCTCTAGCTCAGCCGGCACCTAGGGAAACCTACCATACCTGTGCATTTTTGAAAACTAGAGACCTAGGGGAATCCAAGATGGGGTGACTTGTGGGGCTCTGCAAGGTTCTGATACCCAGAATCCTTTGCAAACCTCAAAATTTGGCTAAAAAAACACATTTTCTTCACATTTTGGTGACAGAAAGTTCTGCAATCAGAGACGAGCCACAAATTTCCTTCCACCCAGCGTTCCCCCAAGTCTCCAGATAAAAATGATACCTCACTTGTGTGGGTGGGTCTAGCGCCCGTGACAGGAAATGCCCCAAAACGCAACGTGGACACATCACATTTTTTTTAAGAAAACAGAGGTGTTTTTTGCAAAGTGTCTACCTGTAGATTTTGGCCTCTAGCTCAGCCGCCACCTAGGGAAACCTACCAAACCTGTGCATTTGTGAAAACTAGAGACCTAGGGGAATCCAAGATGGGGTGACTTGTGGGGCTCTGACCAGGTTCTGTTACCCAGAATCCTTTGCAAACCTCACAATTTGGCTAAAAATCACATTTTCCTCAACTTTTGGTGACAGAAAGTTCTGGAATCAGAGAGGTGCCACAAATTCCCTTCCACCCTGCGTTCCCCCAAGTCTCCTGATAAAAATGATACCTCACTTGTGTGGGTAGGCCTAGCGCCCGTGACAGGAAATGCCCCAAAACGCAACTTGGACACATCACATTTTTTGAAAGAAAACAGAGGTGTTTTTTGCAAAGTGACTACCTGTAGATTTTGGCCTCTAGCTCAGCCGGCACTTAGGGAAACCTACCAAACCTGTGCTTTTTTGAAAATTAGAGACCTAGGGAATCCAAGATGGGATGACTTGTGGGGTCTGACCAGGTACTGTTACCCAGAATCCTTTGCAAACCTCAAACTTTGGCTAAAAAAACACATTTTTCTCAAATTTTGGTGACAGAAAGTTCTGAAATCAGAGAGGAGCCACAAATTTCCTTCCACCCAGCGTTCCCCCAAGTCTCCCGATAAAAATGATACCTCACTTGTGTGGGTAGGCCTAGTGCCTGCGACAGGAAATGCCCCAAAACGTAACGTGGACCCATCACATTTTTTTAACGAAAACAGAGGTGTTTTTTGCAAAGTGCCTACCTGTAGATTTTGGCCTCTAGCTCAGCCGGCACCTAGGGACACCTACCAAACCTGTGCATTTTTGAAAACTAGAGACCTAGGGGAAACCAGGATGGGGTGACTTGTGGGGCTCTGACCAGGTTCTGTTACCCAGAATCCTTTGCAAACCTCAAAATTTGGCTAAAAAAACACGTTTTCCTCAAAGTTTGGTGACAGAAAGTTCTGGAATCAGAGAGGAGCCACAAATTCCCTTCCACCCAGCGTTCCCCCAAGTCTCCTGATAAAAATTATACATCACTTGTGTGGGTAGGCCTAGTGCCCACGGCAGGAAATACCCCAAAACGCAATGTGGACACATCACAATTTTGAAAGGAAAACAGAGGTGTTTTTTGCAAAGTGACTACCTGTAGATTTTGGGCTCTATCTCAGCGGGCACCTAGGGAAACCTACCAAACCTGTGCATTTGTGAAAACTAGAGACCTATGGGAATCCAAGATGGGGTGACTTGTGGGGCTCTGACCAGGTTCAGTTACCCAGAATCCTTTGCAAACCTCACAATTTGGCTAAAAAACACACTTTCCTCAAATTTTGGTGACAGAAAGTTCTGGAATCAGAGAGGAGCCACAAATTCCCTACCACCCAGCGTTCCCCCAAGTCTCCTGATAAAAATGATACCTCACTTGTGTGGGTAGGCCTAGCGCCCGTGACAGGAAATGCCCCAAAACGCAACGTGGACACATCACATTTTTTTAAAGAAAACAGAGGTGTTTTTTGCAAAGTGACTACCTGTAGATTTTGGCCTCTAGCTCAGCCGGCACCTAGGGAAACCTACCATACCTGTGCATTTTTGAAAACTAGAGACCTAGGGGAATCCAAGATGGGGTGACTTGTGGGGCTCTGACAAGCTTCTGATACCCAGAATCCTTTGCAAACCTCAAAATTTGGCTAAAAAAACACATTTTCTTCACATTTTGGTGACAGAAAGTTCTGCAATCAGAGACGAGCCACAAATTTCCTTCCACCCAGCGTTCCCCCAAGTCTCCCGATAAAAATGATTCCTCACTTGTGTGGGTGGGCCTAGCGCCCGTGACAGGAAATGCCCCAAATCGCAACGTGGACACATCATATTTTTTTAAAGAAAACAGAAGTGTTTTTTGCAAAGTGTCTACCTGTAGATTTTGGCCTCTAGCTCAGCCGGCACCTAGGGAAACCTCCCAAACCTGTGCATTTGTGAAAACTAGAGACCTAGGGGAATCCAAGATGGGGTGACTTGTGGGGCTCTGACCAGGTTCTGTTACCCAGAATCCTTTGCAAACCTCACAATTTGGCTAAAAAACACATTTTCCTCAAATTTTGCTGACAGAAAGTTCTGGAATCAGAGAGGAGCCACAAATTCCCTTCCACCCAGCGTTCCCCCAAGTCTCCTGATAAAAATGATACCTCACTTGTGTGGGTAGGCCTAGCGCCCGTGACAGGAAATGCCCCAAAACGCAACGTGGACACATCACATTTTTTGAAAGAAAACAGAGGTGTTTTTTGCAAAGTGACTACCTGTAGATTTTGGCCTCTAGCTCAGCCGGCACTTAGGGAAACCTACCAAACCTGTGCATTTTTGAAAATTAGAGACCTAGGGAATCCAAGATGGGATGACTTGTGGGGTCTGACCAGGTACTGTTACCCAGAATCCTTTGCAAACCTCAAACTTTGGCTAAAAAAACACATTTTCTCAAATTTTGGTGACAGAAAGTTCTGAAATCAGAGAGGAGCCACAAATTTCCTTCCACCCAGCGTTCCCCCAAGTCTCCCGATAAAAATGATACCTCACTTGTGTGGGTAGGCCTAGTGCTTGCGACAGGAAATGCCCCAAAACGTAACGTGGTCCCATCACATTTTTTGAAAGAAAACAGAGGTGTTTTTTACAAAGTGCCTACCTGTAGATTTTGGCCTCTAGCTCAGCCGGCACCTTGGAAACCTACCAAACCTGTGCATTTTTTAAAACTAGAGACCTAGGGTAATCCAAGATGGGGTGACGTGTGGGGCTCTGACCAGGTTCTGTTACCCTGAATCCTTTGCAAACCTTAACATTTGGCTAAAAAAACACGTTTTCCTCACATTTTGGTGACAGAAAGTTCTGGAATCAGAGAGGAGCCACAAATTTCCATCCACCCAGCGTTCCCCCAAGTCTCCTGATAAAAATTATACCTCACTTGTGTGGGTGGGTCTAGCGCCCGTGACAGGAAATGCCCCAAAACGCAACGTGGACACATCACATTTTTTTAAAGAAAACAGAGGTGTTTTTTGCAAAGTGTCTACCTGTAGATTTTGGCCTCTAGCTCAGCCGCCACCTAGGGAAACCTACCAAACCTGTGCATTTGTGAAAACTAGAGACCTAGGGGAATCCAAGATGGGGTGACTTGTGGGGCTCTGACCAGGTTCTGTTACCCAGAATCCTTTGCAAACCTCACAATTTGGCTAAAAATCACATTTTCCTCAAATTTTGGTGACAGAAAGTTCTGGAATCAGAGAGGTGCCACAAATTCCCTTCCACCCTGCGTTCCCCCAAGTCTCCTGATAAAAATGATACCTCACTTGTGTGGGTAGGCCTAGCGCCCGTGACAGGAAATGCCCCAAAACGCAACTTGGACACATCACATTTTTTGAAAGAAAACAGAGGTGTTTTTTGCAAAGTGACTACCTGTAGATTTTGGCCTCTAGCTCAGCCGGCACTTAGGGAAACCTACCAAACCTGTGCTTTTTTGAAAATTAGAGACCTAGGGAATCCAAGATGGGATGACTTGTGGGGTCTGACCAGGTACTGTTACCCAGAATCCGTTGCAAAACTCAAACTTTGGCTAAAATAACACATTTTTCTCAAATTTTGGTGACAGAAAGTTCTGAAATCAGAGAGGAGCCACAAATTTCCTTCCACCCAGCGTTCCCCCAAGTCTCCCGATAAAAATGATACCTCACTTGTGTGGGTAGGCCTAGTGCCTGCGACAGGAAATGCCCCAAAACGTAACGTGGACCCATCACATTTTTTTAAAGAAAACAGAGGTGTTTTTTGCAAAGTGCCTACCTGTAGATTTTGGCCTCTAGCTCAGCCGGCACCTAGGGACACCTACCAAACCTGTGCATTTTTGAAAACTAGAGACCTAGGGGAAACCAGGATGGGGTGACTTGTGGGGCTCTGACCAGGTTCTGTTACCCAGAATCCTTTGCAAACCTCAAAATTTGGCTAAAAAAACACGTTTTCCTCAAAGTTTGGTGACAGAAAGTTCTGGAATCAGAGAGGAGCCACAAATTCCCTTCCACCCAGCGTTCCCCCAAGTCTCCTGATAAAAATTATACCTCACTTGTGTGGGTAGGCCTAGTGCCCACGGCAGGAAATGCCCCAAAACGCAACGTGGACACATCACAATTTTGAAAGGAAAACAGAGGTGTTTTTTGCAAAGTGACTACCTGTAGATTTTGGGCTCTATCTCAGCCGGCACCTAGGGAAACCTACCAAACCTGTGCATTTGTGAAAACTAGAGACCTAGGGGAATCCAAGATGGGGTGACTTGTGGGGCTCTGACAAGCTTCTGATACCCAGAATCCTTTGCAAACCTCAAAATTTGGCTAAAAAAACACATTTTCTTCACATTTTGGTGACAGAAAGTTCTGCAATCAGAGACGAGCCACAAATTTCCTTCCACCCAGCGTTCCCCCAAGTCTCCCGATAAAAATGATACCTCACTTGTGTGGGTGGGCCTAGCGCCCGTGACAGGAAATGCCCCAAATCGCAACGTGGACACATCACATTTTTTTAAAGAAAACAGAGGTGTTTTTTGCAAAGTGTCTACCTGTAGATTTTGGCCTCTAGCTCAGCCGGCACCTAGGGAAACCTCCCAAACCTGTGCATTTGTGAAAACTAGAGACCTAGGGGAATCCAAGATGGGGTGACTTGTGGGGCTCTGACCAGGTTCTGTTACCCAGAATCCTTTGCAAACCTCACAATTTGGCTAAAAAACACATTTTCCTCAAATTTTGGTGACAGAAAGTTCTGGAATCAGAGAGGAGCCACAAATTCCCTTCCACCCAGCGTTCCCCCAAGTCTCCTGATAAAAATGATACCTCACTTTTGTGGGTAGGCCTAGCGCCCGTGACAGGAAATGCCCCAAAACGCAACGTGGACACATCACATTTTTTTAAAGAAAACAGAGGTGTTTTTTGCAAAGTGGCTACCTGTAGATTTTGGCCTCTAGCTCAGCCGGCACTTAGGGAAACCTACCAAACCTGTGCATTTTTGAAAATTAGAGACCAAGGGAATCCAAGATGGGTTGACTTGTGGGGTCTGACCAGGTACTGTTACCCAGAATCCTTTGCAAACTTCAAACTTTGGGTAAAAAAACACATTTTTCTCAAATTTTGGTGACAGAAAGTTCTGAAATCAGAGAGGAGCCACAAATTTCCTTCCACCCAGCGTTCCCCCAAGTCTCCCGATAAAAATGATACCTCACTTGTGTGGGTAGGCCTAGTGCCTGCGACAGGAAATGCCCCAAAACGTAACGTGGACCCATCACATTTTTTTAAAGAAAACAGAGGTGTTTTTTACAAAGTGCCTACCTGTAGATTTTGGCCTCTAGCTCAGCCGGCACCTTGGAAACCTACCAAACCTGTGCATTTTTTAAAACTAGAGACCTAGGGTAATCCAAGATGGGGTGACGTGTGGGGCTCTGACCAGGTTCTGTTACCCTGAATCCTTTGCAAACCTCAACATTTGGCTAAAAAAACACGTTTTCCTCACATTTTGGTGACAGAAAGTTCTGGAATCAGAGAGGAGCCACAAATTTCCATCCACCCAGCGTTCCCCCAAGTCTCCTGATAAAAATTATACCTCACTTGTGTGGGTGGGTCTAGCGCCCGTGACAGGAAATGCCCCAAAACGCAACGTGGACACATCACATTTTTTTAAAGAAAACAGAGGTGTTTTTTGCAAAGTGTCTACCTGTAGATTTTGGCCTCTAGCTCAGCCGCCACCTAGGGAAACCTACCAAACCTGTGCATTTGTGAAAACTAGAGACCTAGGGGAATCCAAGATGGGGTGACTTGTGGGGCTCTGACCAGGTTCTGTTACCCAGAATCCTTTGCAAACCTCACAATTTGGCTAAAAAACACATTTTCCTCAAATTTTGGTGACAGAATGTTCTGGAATCAGAGAGGTGCCACAAATTCCCTTCCACCCTGCGTTCCCCCAAGTCTCCTGATAAAAATGATACCTCACTTGTGTGGGTAGGCCTAGCGCCCGTGACAGGAAATGCCCCAAAACGCAACTTGGACACATCACATTTTTTTAAAGAAAACAGAGGTGTTTTTTGCAAAGTGACTACCTGTAGATTTTGGCCTCTAGCTCAGCCGGCACTTAGGGAAACCTACCAAACCTGTGCTTTTTTGAAAATTAGAGACCTAGGGAATCCAAGATGGGATGACTTGTGGGGTCTGACCAGGTACTGTTACCCAGAATCCTTTGCAAACCTCAGACTTTGGCTAAAAAAACACATTTTTCTCAAATTTTGGTGACAGAAAGTTTTGAAATCAGAGAGGAGCCACAAATTTCCTTCCACCCAGCGTTCCCCCAAGTCTCCCGATAAAAATGATACCTCACTTGTGTGGGTAGGCCTAGTGCCTGCGACAGGAAATGCCCCAAAACATAACGTGGACCCATCACATTTTTTTAAAGAAAACCGAGGTGTTTTTTGCAAAGTGCCTACCTGTAGATTTTGGCCTCTAGCTCAGCCGGCACCTAGGGACACCTACCAAACCTGTGCATTTTTTAAAACTAGAGACCTAGGGGAAACCAGGATGGGGTGACTTGTGGGGCTCTGACCAGGTTCTGTTACCCAGAATCCTTTGCAAACCTCAAAATTTGGCTAAAAAAACACGTTTTCCTCAAAGTTTGGTGACAGAAAGTTCTGGAATCAGAGAGGAGCCACAAATTCCCTTCCACCCAGCATTCCCCCAAGTCTCCTGATAAAAATGATACCTCACTTGTGTGGGTAGGCCTAGTGCCCGCGGCAGGAAATGCCCCAAAACGCAACGTGGACACATCACAATTTTGAAAGGAAAACAGAGGTGTTTTTTGCAAAGTGACTACCTGTAGATTTTGGCCTCTAGCTCTGCCGGCACCTAGGGAAACCTACCTAACCTGTGCATTTTTAAAAACCTGAGACCTAGGGAAATCCAAGATGGGGTGACTTGTGGGGCTCTGACCAGGTTCTGTTACCCAGAATCCTTTGCAAACCTCAAAATTTGGCTGAAAAACACATTTTCCTCAAATTTTGGTGACAGAAAGTTCTGGAATCAGAGAGGAGCCACAAATTCCCTTCCACCCAACGTTCCCCCAAGTCTCCCGATAAAAATTATACCTCACTTGTGTGGGTAGGCCTAGCGCCTGTGACAGGAAATGCCCCAAAACGCAACGTGGACACATCACATTTTTTTAAAGAAAACAGAGGTGTTTTTTGCAAAGTGCCTACCTGTGGATTTGGCCTCTAGCTCAGCCGGCACCTAGGGAAACATAGCAAACCAGCGCATTTTTGAAAACTAGAAACCCAGGGGAATCCAAGATGGGGTGACTTGTGGGGCTCTGACAAGGTTCTGATACCCAGAATCCTTTGCAAACCTCAAAATTTGGCTAAAAAAACACATTTTCTTCACATTTTGGTGACAGAAAGTTCTGCAATCAGAGACGAGCCACAAATTTCCTTCCACCCAGCGTTCCCCCAAGTCTCCAGATAAAAATGATACCTCACTTGTGTGGGTGGGTCTAGCGCCCGTGACAGGAAATGCCCCAAAACGCAACGTGGACACATCACATTTTTTTAAAGAAAACAGAGGTGTTTTTTGCAAAGTGTCTACCTGTAGATTTTGGCCTCTAGCTCAGCCGCCACCTAGGGAAACCTACCAAACCTGTGCATTTGTGAAAACTAGAGACCTAGGGGAATCCAAGATGGAGTGACTTGTGGGGCTCTGACCAGGTTCTGTTACCCAGAATCCTTTGCAAACCTCACAATTTGGCTAAAAAACACATTTTCCTCAAATTTTGGTGACAGAAAGTTCTGGAATCAGAGAGGTGCCACAAATTCCCTTCCACCCTGCGTTCCCCCAAGTCTCCTGATAAAAATGATACCTCACTTGTGTGGGTAGGCCTAGCGCCCGTGACAGGAAATGCCCCAAAACGCAACTTGGACACATCACATTTTTTGAAAGAAAACAGAGGTGTTTTTTGCAAAGTGACTACCTGTAGATTTTGGCCTCTAGCTCAGCCGGCACTTAGGAAAACCTACCAAACCTGTGCTTTTTTGAAAATTAGAGACCTAGGGAATCCAAGATGGGATGACTTGTGGGGTCTGACCAGGTACTGTTACCCAGAATCCTTTGCAAACCTCAAACTTTGGCTAAAAAAACACATTTTTCTCAAATTTTGGTGACAGAAAGTTCTGAAATCAGAGAGGAGCCACAAATTTCCTTCCACCCAGCATTCCCCCAAGTCTCCCGATAAAAATGATACCTCACTTGTGTGGGTAGGCCTAGTGCCTGCGACAGGAAATGCCCCAAAACGTAACGTGGACCCATCACATTTTTTTAAAGAAAACAGAGGTGTTTTTTGCAAAGTGCCTACCTGTAGATTTTGGCCTCTAGCTCAGCCGGCACCTAGGGAAACCTACCAAACCTGTGCATTTTTTAAAACTAGAGACCTAGGGGAAACCAGGATGGGGTGACTTGTGGGGTCTGACCAGGTTCTGTTACCCAGAATCCTTTGCAAACCTCAAAATTTGGCTAAAAAAACACGTTTTCCTCAAAGTTTGGTGACGGAAAGTTCTGGAATCAGAGAGGAGCCACAAATTCCCTTCCACCCAGCGTTCCCCCAAGTCTCCTGATAAAAATGATACCTCACTTGTGTGGGTAGGCCTAGTGCCCGCGGCAGGAAATGCCCCAAAACGCAACGTGGACACATCACAATTTTGAAAGGAAAACAGAGGTGTTTTTTGCAAAGTGACTACCTGTAGATTTTGGCCTCTAGCTCTGCCGGCACCTAGGGAAACCTACCAAACCTGTGCATTTTTGAAAACCTGAGACCTAGGGAAATCCAAGATGGGGTGACTTGTGGGGCTCTGACCAGGTTCTGTTACCCAGAATCCTTTTCAAAGCTCAACATTTGGCTAAAAAACACATTTTCCTCAAATTTTGGTGACAGAAAGTTCTGGAATCAGAGAGGAGCCACAAATTCCCTTCCACCCAACGTTCCCCCAAGTCTCCCGATAAAAATTATACCTCATTTGTGTGGGTAGGCCTAGCGCCTGTGACAGGAAATGCCCCAAAACGCAACGTGGACACATCACATTTTTTTAAAGAAAACAGAGGTGTTTTTTGCAAAGTGCCTACCTGTGGATTTGGCCTCTAGCTCAACCGGCACCTATGGAAACCTACCAAACCTGTGCATTTTTGAAAACTAGAGACCTAGGGGAATCCAGGATGGGGTGACTTGTGGGGCTCTGACCAGGTTCTGTTACCCAGAATCCTTTGCAAACCTCACAATTTGGCTAAAAAACACATTTTCCTCAAATTTTGGTGACAGAAAGTTCTGGAATCAGAGAGGAGCCACAAATTCCCTTCCACCCAACGTTCCCCCAAGTCTCCCGATAAAAATTATACCTCACTTGTGTGGGTAGGCCTAGCGCCTGTGACAGGAAATGCCCCAAAACGCAACGTGGACACATCACATTTTTTGAAAGAAAACAGAGGTGTTTTTTGCAAAGTGCCTACCTGTGGATTTGGCCTCTAGCTCAGCCGGCACCTAGGGAAACCTACCAAACCTGTGCATTTTTGAAAACTAGAGACCTAGGGGAATCCAGGATGGGGTGACTTGTGGGGCTCTGACCAGGTTCTGTTACCCAGAATCCTTTGCAAACCTCAAAATTTGGCTAAAAAAACACATTTTCCTCAAAGTTTGGTGACAGAAAGTTCTGGAATCAGAGAGGAGCCACAAATTCCCTTCCACCTAGCGTTCCCCCAAGTCTCCTGATAAAAATGATACCTCACTTGTGTGGGTAGGCCTAGTGCCCGCGACAGGAAATGCCCCAAAACGCAACTTGGACACATCACAATTTTGAAAGGAAAACAGAGGTGTTTTTAGCAAAGTGACTACCTGTAGATTTTGGCCTCTAGCTCAGCCGGCACCTAGGGAAACGTACCAAACCTGTGCATTTTTGAAAACTAGAGACCTAGGGTAATCCAAGATGGGGTGACGTGTGGGGCACTGACCAGGTTCTGTTACCCTGAATCCTTTGCAAACCTCAACATTTGGCTAAAAAAACACGTTTTCCTCAAAGTTTGGTGACAGAAAGTTCTGGAATCAAAGAGGAGCCACAAATTCCCTTCCACCCAGCGTTCCCCCAAGTCTCCTGATAAAAATGATACCTCACTTGTGTGGGTAGGCCTAGTGCCCACGACAGGAAATGCCCCAAAACGCAACGTGGACACATCACAATTTTGAAAGGAAAACACAGGTGTTTTTTGCAAAGTGACTACCTGTAGATTTTGGCCTCTAGCTCAGCTGGCACCTAGGGAAACCTACCAAACCTGTGCATTTTTGAAAACTAGAGACCTAGGGTAATCCAAGATGGGGTGACGTGTGGGGCTCTGACCAGGTTCTGTTACCCTGAATCCTTTGCAAACCTCAACATTTGGCCAAAAAAACACGTTTTCCTCACATTTTGGTGACAGAAAGTTCTGGAATCAGAGAGGAGCCACAAATTTCCTTCCACCCAGCGTTCCCCCAAGTCTCCCGATAAATATGATACCTCACTTGTGTGGGTAGGCCTAGCGCCTGTGACAGGAAATGCCCCAAAACGCAACGTGGACACATCACATTTTTTGAAAGAAAACAGAGGTGTTTTTTGCAAAGTGCCTACCTGTGGATTTGGCCTCTAGCTCAGCCGGCACCTAGGGAAACCTACCAAACCTGTGCATTTTTGAAAACTAGAGACCTAGGGGAATCCAGGATGGGGTGACTTGTGGGGCTCTGACCAGGTTCTGTTACCCAGAATCCTTTGCAAACCTCAAAATTTGGCTAAAAAAAACACGTTTTCCTCAAAGTTTGGTGACAGAAAGTTCTGGAATCAGAGAGGAGCCACAAATTCCCTTCCACCCAGCGTTCCCCCAAGTTTCCTGATAAAAATGATACCTCACTTGTGTGGGTAGGCCTAGTGCCCGCGACAGGAAATGCCCCAAAACGCAACATGGACACATCACAATTTTGAAAGGAAAACAGAGGTATTTTTTTGCAAAGTGACTACCTGTAGATTTTGGCCTCTAGCTCAGCCGGCACCTAGGGAAACCTACCAAACCTGTGCATTTTTTAAAACTAGAGACCTAGGGTAATCCAAGATGGGGTGACGTGTGGGGCTCTGACCAGGTTCTGTTACCCTGAATCCTTTGCAAACCTCAACATTTGGCTAAAAAAACACATTTTCCTCACATTTTGGTGACAGAAAGTTCTGGAATCAGGGAGGAGCCACAAATTTCCTTCCACCCAGCGTTCCCCCAAGTCTCCCGATTAAAATGATACCTCACTTGTGTGGGTAGGCCTAGCGCCCGCAACAGGAAATGCCCCAAAACGCAACGTGGACCCATCACATTTTTTGAAAGAAAACAGAGGTGTTTTTTGCAAAGTGACTACCCTTAGATTTTGGCCTCTTGCTCAGCCGGCACCTAGGGAAACCTACCAAACCTGTGCATTTTTGAAAAGCTGAGACCTAGGGAAATCCAAGATGGGGTGACTTGTGGGGCTCTGACCAGGTTCTGTTACCCAGAATCCTTTGCAAAGCTCAAAATTTTGCTAAAAAACACATTTTCCTCAAATTTTGGTGACAGAAAGTTCTGGAATCAGAGAGGAGCCACAAATTCCCTTCCACCCAACGTTCCCCCAAGTCTCCAGATAAAAATTATACCTCATTTGTGTGGGTAGGCCTAGCGCCTGTGACAGGAAATGCCCCAAAACGCAACGTGGACACATCACATTTTTTTAAAGAAAACAGAGGTGTTTTTTGCAAAGTGCCTACCTGTGGATTTGGCCTCTAGCTCAGCCGGCACCTAGGGAAACCTACCAAACCTATGCATTTTTGAAAACTAGAGACCTAGGGGAATCCAGGATGGGGTGACTTGTGGGGCTCTGACCAGGTTCTGTTACCCAGAATCCTTTGCAAACCTCAAAATTTGGCTAAAAAAACACATTTTCCTCAAAGTTTGTTCACAGAAAGTTCTAGAATCAGAGAGGAGCCACAAATTCCCTTCCACCCAGCGTTCCCCCAAGTCTCCTGATAAAAATGATACCACACTTGTGTGGGTAGGCCTAGTGCCCGCGACAGGAAATGCCCCAAAACGCAACGTGGACACATCACAATTTTCAAAGGAAAACAGAGGTGTTTTTTGCAAAGTGACTACCTGTAGATTTTGGCCTCTAGCTCAGCCGGCACCTAGGGAAACCTACCAAACCTGTGCATTTTTGAAAACTAGAGACCTAGGGTAATCCAAGATGAGGTGACGTGTGGGGCACTGACCAGGTTCTGTTACCCTGAATCCTTTGCAAACCTCAACATTTGGCTAAAAAAACACGTTTTCCTCACATTTTGGTGACAGAAAGTTCTGGAATCAGAGAGGATTCACAAATTTCCTTCCACCCAGCGTTCCCCCAAGTCTCCTGATAAAAAATAAACTTAACTTATGTGGGTAGGCCTAGCGCCCGTGAGAGGAAATGCCCCATAACGCAACGTGGACACATCACATTTTTTTAAAGTAAACAGGGGTGTTTTTTGCAAAGTGACTACCTGTAGATTTTGGCCTCTTGCTCAGCCGGCACCTAGGGAAACCTACCAAACCTGTGCATTTTTTTAAACTAGAGACCTAGGGAAATCCAAGATGGGGTGACTTGTGGGGCTCTGACCAGGTTCTGTTACCCAGAATCCTTTGCAAACCTCAAACTTTGACTAAAAAAACACATTTTCCTCAAATTTTTGTGACAGAAAGTTCTGAAATCAGAGAGGAGCCACACATTTCCTTCCACCCAGCATTCCCCCAAGTCTCCCGATAAAAATGATACCTCACTTGTGTGGGTAGGCCTAGCGCCCGCGACAGGAAATGCCCCAAAACGCAACGTGGACCCATCACATTTTTTTTAAAGAAAACAGAGGTGTTTTTTGCAAAGTGCCTACCTGTGGATTTTGGCCTCTAGCTCAGCCGGCACCTACGGAAACCTATCAAACCTGTACATTTTTGAAAACTAGAGACCTAGGGTAATCCAAGATGGGGTGACTTGTGGGGCTCTGACCAGGTTCTGTTACCCTGAATCCTTTGCAAACCTCAACATTTTGCTAAAAAAACACGTTTTCCTCACATTTTGGCGACAGAAAGTTCTGGAATCAGAGAGGATTCACAAATTTCCTTCCACCCAGCGTTCCCCCAAGTCTCCTGATAAAAAATAAACTTAACTTATGTGGGTAGGCCTAGCGCCCGCGACAGGAAATGCCCCAAAACGCAACGTGGACACATCACATTTTTTGAAAGAAAACAGGGGTGTTTTTTGCAAAGTGACTACCTGTAGATTTTGGCCTCTTGCTCAGCCGGCACCTAGGGAAACCTACCAAACCTGTGCATTTTTGAAAACTAGAGACCTAGGGGAATCCAAGATGGGACGACTTGTGGGGTCTGACCAGGCACTGTTACCCAGAATCTTTTGCAAACCTCAAACTTTGGCTAAAAAAACACATTTTCCTCAAATTTTGGAGACAAGAAAGTTCTGAAATCAGAGAGGAGCCACAAATTTCCATCCACCTAGCGTTCCCCCAAGTCTCCCGATAAAAATGATACCTCACTTGTGTGGGTAGGCCTAGTGCCCGCGACAGGAAATGCCCCAAAACGTAACGTGGACCCATCACATTTTTTGAAAGAAAACAGAGGTGTTTTTTGCAAAGTGCCTACCTGTAGATTTTGGCCTCTAGCTCAGCCGGCACCTAGGGAAACCTACCAAACCTGTGCATTTTTGAAAACTAGAGACCTAGGGGAATCCAGGATGGGGTGACTTGTGGGGCTCTGACCAGGTTCTGTTACCCAGAATCCTTTGCAAACCTCAAATTTGGCTAAAAAAACACGTTTTCCTCAAAGTTTGGTGACAGAAAGTTCTGGAATCAGAGAGGAGCCACAAATTCCCTTCCACCCAGCGTTCCCCCAAGTCTCCTGATAAAAATGATACCTCACTTGTGTGGGTAGGCCTAGCGCCCGCGACAGAAAATGCCCCAAAACGCAACGTGGACACATCACATTTTTGAAAGAAAACAGAGGTGTTTTTTGCAAAGTGACTACCTGTAGATTTTGGCCTCTAGCTCAGCCGGCACCTAGGGAAACCTACCAAACCCGTGCATTTGTGAAAACTAGAGACCTAGGGGAATCCACGATGGGGTGACTTGTGGGGCTCTGACCAGGTTCTGTTACCCAGAATCCTTTGCAAACCTCAAAATTTGGCTAAAAAAATATGTTTTCCTCACATTTCGGTGACAGAAACGTATGGAATCTGAGAAGAGCCACACATTTCATACCACCCAGCGTTCCCCCAAGTCTCCCAATAAAAATGATACCTCACTTGTGTGGGTAGGCCTAGCGCCCGTGACAGGAAATGGCCCAAAACACAACGTGGACACATCACATTTTTTCATAGAAAACAGTGCCTACCTGTGGATTTTGGCCTCTTGCTCAGCTGGCACCTGGGGAAACCTAGCAAACCAGGGCATTTTCGAAAACTAGAAACCCAGGGGAATCCAAGATGGGGTGACTTGTGGGGCTCTGACCAGGTTCTGTTACCCAGAATCCTTTGCAAACCTCAAAATTTGGCTAAAAAAACACATTTTCCTCAAAGTTTGGTGACAGAAAGTTCTGGAATCAGAGAGGAGCCACAAATTCCCTTCCACCTAGCGTTCCCCCAAGTGTCCTGATAAAAATTATACCTCACTTGTGTGGGTAGGCCTAGTGCCCGCGACAGGAAATGCCCCAAAACGCAACGTGGACACATCACAATTTTGAAAGGAAAACAGAGGTGTTTTTAGCAAAGTGACTACCTGTAGATTTTGGCCTCTAGCTCAGCCGGCACCTAGGGAAACGTACCAAACCTGTGCATTTTTGAAAACTAGAGACCTAGGGTAATCCAAGATGGGGTGACGTGTGGGGCACTGACCAGGTTCTGTTACCCTGAATCCTTTGCAAACCTCAACATTTGGCTAAAAAAACACGTTTTCCTCAAAGTTTGGTGACAGAAAGTTCTGGAATCAAAGAGGAGCCACAAATTCCCATGCACCCAGCGTTCCCCCAAGTCTCCTGATAAAAATGATACCTCACTTGTATGGATAGGCCTAGTGCTCGCGACAGGAAATGCCCCAAAACGCAACGTGGACACATCACAATTTTGAAAGGAAAACACAGGTGTTTTTTGCAAAGTGACTACCTGTAGATTTTGGCCTCTAGCTCAGCCGGCACCTAGGGAAACCTACCAAACATGTGCATTTTTTAAAACTAGAGACCTAGGGTAATCCAAGATGGGGTGACGTGTGGGGCTCTGACCAGGTTCTGTTACCCTGAATCCTTTGCAAACCTCAACATTTGGCCAAAAAAACACGTTTTCCTCACATTTTGGTGACAGAAAGTTCTGGAATCAGAGAGGAGCCACAAATTTCCTTCCACCCAGCGTTCCCCCAAGTCTCCCGATAAATATGATACCTCACTTGTGTGGGTAGGCCTAGCGCCTGTGACAGGAAATGCCCCAAAACGCAACGTGGACACATCACATTTTTTGAAAGAAAACAGAGGTGTTTTTTGCAAAGTGCCTACCTGTGGATTTGGCCTCTAGCTCAGCCGGCACCTAGGGAAACCTACTAAACCTGTGCATTTTTGAAAACTAGAGACCTAGGGGAATCCAGGATGGGGTGACTTGTGGGGCTCTGACCAGGTTCTGTTACCCAGAATCCTTTGCAAACCTCAAAATTTGGCTAAAAAAAACACGTTTTCCTCAAAGTTTGGTGACAGAAAGTTCTGGAATCAGAGAGGAGCCACAAATTCCCTTCCACCCAGCGTTCCCCCAAGTTTCCTGATAAAAATGATACCTCACTTGTGTGGGTAGGCCTAGTGCCCGCGACAGGAAATGCCCCAAAACGCAACGTGGACACATCACAATTTTGAAAGGAAAACAGAGGTGTTTTTTGCAAAGTGACTACCTGTAGATTTTGGCCTCTAGCTCAGCCGGCACCTAGGGAAACCTACCAAACCTGTGCATTTTTTAAAACTAGAGACCTAGGGTAATCCAAGATGGGGTGACGTGTGGGGCTCTGACCAGGTTCTGTTACCCTGAATCCTTTGCAAACCTCAACATTTGGCTAAAAAAACACATTTTCCTCACATTTTGGTGACAGAAAGTTCTGGAATCAGGGAGGAGCCACAAATTTCCTTCCACCCAGCGTTCCCCCAAGTCTCCCGATTAAAATGATACCTCACTTGTGTGGGTAGGCCTAGCGCCCGCAACAGGAAATGCCCCAAAACGCAACGTGGACACATCACATTTTTTTAAAGAAAACAGAGGTGTTTTTTGCAAAGTGACTACCTGTAGATTTTGGCCTCTTGCTCAGCCGGCACCTAGGGAAACCTACCAAACCTGTGCATTTTTGAAAAGCTGAGACCTAGGGAAATCCAAGATAGGGTGACTTGTGGGGCTCTGACCAGGTTCTGTTACCCAGAATCCTTTGCAAAGCTCAAAATTTGGCTAAAAAACACATTTTCCTCAAATTTTGGTGACAGAAAGTTCTGGAATCAGAGAGGAGCCACAAATTCCCTTCCACCCAACGTTCCCCCAAGTCTCCCGATAAAAATTATACCTCATTTGTGTGGGTAGGCCTAGCGCCTGTGACAGGAAATGCCCCAAAACGCAACGTGGACACATCACATTTTTTTAAAGAAAACAGAGGTGTTTTTTGCAAAGTGCCTACCTGTGGATTTGGCCTCTAGCTCAGCCGGCACCTAGGGAAACCTACCAAACCTGTGCATTTTTGAAAACTAGAGACCTAGGGGAATCCAGGATGGGGTGACTTGTGGGGCTCTGACCAGGTTCTGTTACCCAGAATACTTTGCAAACCTCAAAATTTGGCTAAAAAAACACATTTTCCTCAAAGTTTGTTCACAGAAAGTTCTAGAATCAGAGAGGAGCCACAAATTCCCTTCCACCCAGCGTTCCCCCAACTCTCCTGATAAAAATGATACCACACTTGTGTGGGTAGGCCTAGTGCCCGCGACAGGAAATGCCCCAAAACGCAACGTGGACACATCACAATTTTCAAAGGAAAACAGAGGTGTTTTTTGCAAAGTGACTACCTGTAGATTTTGGCCTCTAGCTCAGCCGGCACCTAGGGAAACCTACCAAACCTGTGCATTTTTGAAAACTAGAGACCTAGGGTAATCCAAGATGAGGTGACGTGTGGGGCACTGACCAGGTTCTGTTACCCTGAATCCTTTGCAAACCTCAACATTTGGCTAAAAAAACACGTTTTCCTCACATTTTGGTGACAGAAAGTTCTGGAATCAGAGAGGATTCACAAATTTCCTTCCACCCAGCGTTCCCCCAAGTCTCCTGATAAAAAATAAACTTAACTTATGTGGGTAGGCCTAGCGCCCGTGACAGGAAATGCCCCATAACGCAACGTGGACACATCACATTTTTTTAAAGTAAACAGGGGTGTTTTTTGCAAAGTGACTACCTGTAGATTTTGGCCTCTTGCTCAGCCGGCACCTAGGGAAACGTACCAAACCTGTGCATTTTTTTAAACTAGAGACCTAGGGAAATCCAAGATGGGGTGACTTGTGGGGCTCTGACCAGGTTCTGTTACCCAGAATCCTTTGCAAACCTCAAACTTTGACTAAAAAAACACATTTTCCTCAAATTTTTGTGACAGAAAGTTCTGAAATCAGAGAGGAGCCACACATTTCCTTCCACCCAGCATTCCCCCAAGTCTCCCGATAAAAATGATACCTCACTTGTGTGGGTAGGCCTAGCGCCCGCGACAGGAAATGCCCCAAAACGCAACGTGGACCCATCACATTTTTTTAAAGAAAACAGAGGTGTTTTTTGCAAAGTGCCTACCTGTGGATTTTGGCCTCTAGCTCAGCCGGCACCTACGGAAACCTATCAAACCTGTGCATTTTTGAAAACTAGAGACCTAGGGTAATCCAAGATGGGGTGACTTGTGTGGCTCTGACCAGGTTCTGTTACCCTGAATCCTTTGCAAACCTCAACATTTTGCTAAAAAAACACGTTTTCCTCACATTTTGGCGACAGAAAGTTCTGGAATCAGAGAGGATTCACAAATTTCCTTCCACCCAGCGTTCCCCCAAGTCTCCTGATAAAAAATAAACTTAACTTATGTGGGTAGGCCTAGCGCCCGCGACAGGAAATGCCCCAAAACGCAACGTGGACACATCACATTTTTTGAAAGAA